>NC_134457.1:209262931-209862931 GCF_047948215.1 Lycorma delicatula | reverse complement strand
TTATCTACATTAACATTTTAATCTGAATTTCTCTCCTTGCAACGAGATTCTGTTTTATTTAATTTTATACTTAATTTTGGTTTCCGATAAAAGAAAAAGTTAATCGGAAAATCTTAATTATATCTTGTTTTTTATGTTTATGTACTTTATTTCTCCGAATTTGTGTATTTACCGTGTTCTTTGTATTGTACTTTAAAGTAGATCTAAGCGTATGAGCTATTGCTATTTCAACAAGCTTACATCTCAGTCGTCTGTAACTAGGAATACTTTGATTTTTTTATAAGCTAACAGACACCCGTGGTACAAGACAATGTTCAGTCGAATCGCATGCTCTTCGAGTTTAATCCTCTGCAACAGACAGGGCCCCAGGTAGTTCAGTGTAGTAGGTATAACAAGAATAATTTTATTCTTAAAAATGTGACATGATTGATTATAGCGGGATGCTCTTAAAACTGTGTTATTCATCTACAAATAGTGTTTAACCGTTTCTAGTCAATCTGGAAAAGAAAACAGTTTGCGATTCATAATGTGTAGATAAAATGTTTTTAAACACTCTTATAAGAGTTTTTATGTACGAGTAATAAAATTAAAAAAAAAACGTTTGTTTAATAGAAAATCTTGTAGAAATTTCACGATTTAAACTGTTATTTAAAGATATGTCTAAATATGGTAAATATCTATAGCAGCAAATTTTTATCACAGGTTTTATTATATTACAGTGAAAAATAATTCAGAAAATATGTAGAAGATTTTAATTATAACAAAGGAAATCAATATTCCAATTTACAAGTTTCAACATGCTCATATTTAAACAAGCTCCCTTTAAATTAATTAATTATACCAGACAACAAATTAAAATGACTATCATGACTGATTTACAGAAGCTGTGAAAGATGAAATGAAAATGTTAAGTCATTCAGAAATTTAGTGCTGGCAAGTTCACTTACATGTTTATATTTCAATAGCTTTTGGCGTTAAATTGATGCATTTCAAATAATTGTATAGATTTTTAAGGTTTAAATTCCTTTTTATCTTAATAGCCTCATCGAACTTGGCTATTGAGTTTTAACGTATTTACGCCTGTATTTGACACAAATACTTGATCTGACAGGATAACATTGTTTGTGTATATATATATATATATATATATATTTTTTTTTTTTTTTTTTTTTTGCGGAGGGAGGTGGAAATGCATTTATTTACGCATGAAGTGTCGGGCTCCCACTGATGGTATTAACGATTTTCCATTCACCATCAGCAGACTACCGACTAAAACCAACCCCCTTTCTACCAGGACTCGACCCGGAACTGTTTAACACATTACTTCCGGTCGAGTCCTCCTATACCAGCCTCACAAGGCCGCTACCTAATTTTCAGGACTATCCAGGTTACCTTTGTCGGTCCTGAAAATGCTGCCGACGAATCGAGCCACACTCTCTCAGCTGCTCAGATTACAGAGCATCATCGCAACCACGTTGTGGGGGCTCAGTGCTCCGAGATCCGCCCCTAGTGTCCCTCTATCTGCCGCCCACCGAGCATATTTGAAAAAGGTATGCTCAGCGTCGTCCCGTACACCGGAGCAATAGAGGCAGTCGGGGGATGGTTCTGCTCTATTTTTAGCATTTTAATGTATTTGTATTATCGTATTGTATATTATTGTATCTATTTAAGTGAATTTTAAATAAAATTTAAAATAAACTTGCGTGTCGTTGATTTAGCTGATAGTTATAGAGTTTTGTATGGTGTAGAGTTTTTGGGCTGCCCGATATTGCATTTGTTAACGCTTATATTGTTATTATAAGATGTCTGTAAAATTAAGCGTTTTTGAATTTAAACGGTTTATTGCTTTAGGGCTAATAGCTAGAACACATAAAAACACAAACGATTCTGAAAATAAAATCAGATTACAATGATTCTGTTCCCTCCAGAAATCTGATTTTTGCTTTGAATGTAATTTGACTGCCTTTTTTTTTCATTTAATAGATCTGACTTATTTTTTTCTTTTTCCCTAAATAAAGCTTTGAACGAGAAGGAGAACTTTTATCTCTAATGGTTCTTAGGAGTAATAAAGTTTACCCCTAAAAAAGGAGTTCTGTAAATATTTTTTAACATTTTACTGATTTAATATTTTAGATGGGAAACTTTTTTATTAAGGGTGGAAATAGTTTCCACTCTTACCACAGATTAAGAGGTCTTGTTTCATTTCTTTATACCTCCTTCCCTTCCTTAAGTCTGTAAGCATCCCTTCTATTTTTTCGTATTTTTCAGTTTGTTTTACTTTCTATGATCTTTCGTTGAAAACAAAGAGAAGGTGCTCCAAAACACCGTATTTCCACTTTCTTAACATTTTTATCAGCTGTCCGTCTCTTATATTCTTCATAATGTTTCCTACATTGTCTATTCATTTTACTTTCTCCATTCTTCTTCAGAAGCACATTCTACAATTATCCAAGTATTACTCGTCAAAGTGTAGAAAACATAGTTGATGCAGTGGGAGAGGATTAATTACTACTGGATATGCTTACTGCTACCAACGTCACGGTACACTATCTCGTAGTGCTATTAGTATTACCTACACTACTTCAGCGCGTTCTGAGTAGACCTGTTCCGAATTTATGTGTGTATGTTTCTAAAATTAAATAATATATTATGCGTGTACAAATAATAAACGCAAACAGCGGATAATTCTAATTACTCGTAGCAACAGTAGAACTTGGATTAATCGATAATTATTAAGGAGTGAATTGTTCATATAAATATGCGTCTGAAAATCCTATAGTACCTAGGGAACTTCATAATTTGGATCTAAAGCGTTACAGAAGTAATAATGATTTTTATTATTAATTTTGACCGTCCGCTTTGCAGATCATATTGTGATAATGTACTCCCATAAAATATTAAATACAGTCTAAATTTTCCAAGATTTTATTGGTAGCATCTAGTCTGAAATATTCTTTCTAGTTTTATTTTTCTGTAAATTAATGTTTTTAAGTACTATGTTTTGTTTTTAAATCGAAATCGTGATAAACATATATATATATATAAACATATATATATATATATATATATGTGTGTGTGTGTGTGTGTGTGTGTGTGTGTGTGTGTGTGTGTGTGTGTGCGCGCGCGTAATTTTATCGGTTGTTTTAAAAAAGATTAGTACACTAATTTTGAGCTTAAAAAGTAAAAAAAAAGATTTTTGATATTGTATAAATATCTCATCAAATATATATTGAATATTATATATACTCGCATCTGTTAAAAGTATGTTCGAGGTTGCAGAGAGGATAAAGCAAATGGTATATGCGACCGGATCCTTTAACTGCCGCCCCAGGGTTGAAGGCTGATCATGTAGTCGCATTTTTTTCTCACTTCTCCCCCTTTTTCAAATTGAAAATGAAAGCAATAGAAAAATATCATCCCGTGTGGAATTAATTTTTTTCTTTCTTTGCAGGAGGTAGTATTTATTATTTTTTTTAATAAAATATTAATTAAAATTTTTTATCATTGTAGGGTATATCGGGGTGCGCTTTACTTTTTCATTTAATTTTATTATTATTATCTTTTAATTGGTAGCCTCACAATAGATTATTATCCATTTATATTCCATAAAGTAATCTTGTTCTGATTCAGAACTATCTATCCAATGAAAATCTGTTAATAATTAGATTCTAAAGAAAATGAATAATTCTGGGTTTCATATAATAGTGTTAATAAATTTGCAAGAAAAGTATCTTGAATCTGAAAGTCTTCATTTATTTATTTAATTATACAGATTCATTGAAATGTTTTTCATATTATTTTCAACTTCGGGAAAGTATTTATGAGAGATTATATTGGTCTTGGAATTATGAATTTGAACAGTAAATTCCACGTGTTTATTTTACCCCGATTTCTTTGAAGAAACGTTTTCTGCCTATCTTAGAAATTACTCAACTTAATGAGAAATTTATTCCTTTTACGACTATCATCCACATTAATCATTTAACGACAATAATTTATTTGAAATATAATACTATTATAATAGAATATTTTAGTGTGACAAATTTGTTAGTATTACTTTCTGTATAAGTAGGTTTTTAAACTTTTAATTAACATTAGATATATTTCCATCATCAGTAAATTTAAAGTCAAATGTAAAACGAAGTAGGGTACAAAGAAAGCGTTAATTGTTAATCAAAAGCCTGAAAATATTTCATAGTGCCATGTTCCATTTCTTCTTCGAATTACGTAATTTAAAATAATAAATTATTCGACACCGGTTCATTTTTACAGAAATATTTAACATTCGGCATTTACTGAACTGTCAACGTTTACATTGATTGTTGCAAGTTATTGTTGCGCTAATGTGGTATGTCACCTCCATAAAATTATCTTTATAAACTATAAGAATACTTTAATTATTAAAATAGATATTTCAATATCTTCGAAAAATACAAAGAATATGTGACATCATCACAATCAATTGAGAAAGCTCATTGTTTTTTTTTTCAACGCTCACTTCTTTAGAGCTGATTATGTACAGTACAGAGAGTTTTAAGTTTTGTAAGCAAAGTTTTCCTGCAGATTGGAATTTGTATTTTAGATGCTGGTGAAGAAATTGTACTATTGCCGTACCAGAGTAGAGAGAAATATTTGCGAAAGATTGAACGATGACGTATGCCGTATATCGGTTCATTCCCCTTCCCATCTTATAAGCTCCAACTTCACCTGCCTACAAACACAAACAATATCCGGAGAAGTAAGGAAAATCACTACGTACCAGTCAACTATGATTTCAAAACTTAGACTTATCACAGTAAATGTACTCGCATGTTAAGTTACATTTTCTAAAACTAAATCTAATCTTTCATTAATTTACGTTTGTTACTCTAGAGTATAATTATTGAAGTGCTCATCTCTTCATTAACATAAGGGATAATAATTCTGACTCAGAATTATTCTATTTCTTTGTAATTTAAAAAAAAAAATATTGAATTATTTATTTAATCGGTATAGTGGTTAAGCGTAGCTGCGACACGTGACATTTTATGATTGGAACGGAAAAAAATGAAAAAGTAAATTAAATTTTGTGTTTACTTTAGCAACAGTTTACATATTTACCACATTTTTACAAAAACGTTTTAGGTGAGCACCCTCTGTAGTGATTATATTGTGAGTCATTTGACTCAAAACGTTATTGCCGATACCGTCGATTTTTTGTTTAATGTTTGTCTTTAGTTCATCGATAATGTAGGCATTTGATTCATTAACTATATCCTTTAAAAGATCCCAAATAAAAATTCACATCTAGACAAATCTGAAAAAGACGTAAGCTATCGCCCACTGCTGATAATTCCTTTTTACTGTAGCAGCCGTGCTAATGATTCGTTTGATCTGAGACACGTTGCTCCGTCTTGTTAGAAGAAACCGTAATTTTTTTTAAAGATCCGTTTATTTAGAGTACAATTCTTCAAAAATTGTACGGTACACATCCACGTTTGTTAGTTCGGTAAAAAAAATGTTGGCTCCACTGAATAATTACCAGAAACAGCACGCCATACATCGATTTTCTCATCATGCGTGGCGCTCAAACAACCGATGAGGATTTTTAGTGATCCAGTATCTGGTGTTATGCGAATTAACATACCCACATAAATGAAACCACGCCTCTGATATGAAATACAGCACTGAGTGAATTTATCCATCGACAGTGTTTCTGGAAAGCCAGTAGCAATAATTAAAATTTTCAGTTTTATTTTATTTTAAGATGTTGCACATTTGTTACACGAACGGTTTTAAATTTAAATTTAGAAGAATCTTACGGCAATGTATGTAATTTACATCATTTTTTTATGATAACTCGTATACAGATTTTTTTGGTCCGGTAGAAATTTTTCTTTGAATATCAACTATGATGTCTAGAGTTTTGGTGGAAGGTTATCTGTTTCGTTTTGAGTTTAAAACCGACACCTTTGCACGTCATTTTTAATCAGATCATAAAAGGATCCATAACGCACATAAGCTTCTATTTTAGCCACCCATTCCTCGAACAAATTAGACATTTTAGAAAAACGCAACTGTAAAAAACGAAACTGTACTACACTGAAATACAAAAGTTTACAACTGACAACAATAGACGAGTGTATTAACATACACAACCAATAGTGGAGGTAGTAGTAACAACGGCGGTTATAGCGTTAAAGGTGACAGGTGACACACAATAATGCAGTTTTACCCTGCTTGCTCATCCGTTATAACAGTAGTAAGGAATCGTTGTCAATAAAAACCGCCCGTGGGCTTTTTATTATTCATAATATTTTGGTTTGTTACGTTCAAACTACAAAAATATTCACGTGTTTTTAATTGTTTTTCTATCATAAATCGATTTTAGAATAATAAAATTTGATATTATATTGGATTGATTTCATTTATAGGAAAGAAATCTAAGAGATTTATTGTAAGGGAGAAACATCGTTCAAGGGATGAGATATATGAAAAATTTTATAAGTCTGTGATTTTATGTTATCTAACGACGAAAGTACTGAAAATAGTAATGTTGAAAAAGTTTTTAAAAATAGTCTTCCCATCCCATAAGAATCAGTTCTATGAAGTTTTATAAATTTGTACCGTTTCAATCACCCGTCTATCCAAAACATTTACAGTAACTTTCGCACAAAAAAGAGCAAACCGGTTCCATTTCTAAAGTATAAAGTTTTAAAATATCAATTACGTCAAGTAAATTATTAAATACTCATTAAGTTACTTCATCTATGCAGCAATAAATGCTCAGTACTTACTTTTAAAGATTTTCTTTAAAGTACCAGTACTCCTCATATAAATAATGTTTTTTTTTTTTTAACACATTTTCTTATTTAGCTGATCAAAACAAACATGTAGCTTTTTTTAGTTTTTAAAGTAATCAAATCTGATTGAAAGCTATTACTTAAACATAACTTAATTAGCCATTGATTGAAACACGTCCGAAATGAATGAAGAAAATGAAAAAAAATATTTGTATTAGGAAGTTTATAAGATAACTTTAGACATATTTCTTCAACTTTCCTAAGAATATTCAGTCTATTTAGGTTATAAAATAGTCATGAAAGGTTTTTTTCTAAGTCTCGTTCTTTTTTTTAAATTAGTTAATAAAATTTAAAAAAAAATCGCATTCTAAGAGTAAAAAAATTAGGGAATATGATAAGCCAACTCTTAATTTTTCACCAATGTTATGGAACGAATTATTTAGCTTCGAATTCATCGGTAAATTTTCAATGCCGCTGATTTTTGATAGTCGAATGTTATATTTCTAATGATATATTGTTCACATTATGAGTAAAACCATTATAGACGCTAGAAGTGTGCCTTTTATAGCTTTAAATTATTGTTACAGTCGTAATAATATAATATAAAAGCTGTAAAACTTTTATATGTCAGTCAACAATTTTGTTGGCTTAATCTATCTCCAGAGTGAAAAAGTGTGTGTGTGTGTGTGTGTGTGTGTGTGTGTGTGTGTGTGTGTGTGTGTGTGTGTGTGTGTGTGTGTGTGTGTGTGTGTGTGTGTGTGTGTGTGTGTGTGTGTGTGTGTGTGTGTGTGTGTGTGTGTGTGTGTGTGTGTGTGTGTGTGTGTGTGAGTGTAAGAGAGAGAGAAAGAGAGAGTTAAGTTGTTCAGATGATAATAATTATATTCGTATGAACCTACAAATACGATTATAAATGTCAGTTTTCATTGTGACGTGTAGTTTTTTATTTTTCTAATTTTATTTTGTTAATTTAATTCTTCTGCAGTAACTAAAATAATAATTTAAATAAATTAATTCTAGCTTTAATTAAGTTACCATTTTCATCTCGGTGAATATAAAATAGGTATATTATTATTGCTCAAATTAATTAATTTTTTTTTTTCATTAAACTCGTTTATTGCGTATTTATTTGAATGACCATTACTTAATATTAATATTTTTGTTAAATGATCTGTGAAGTGAAAAATATATAATGTTTTTAGAACGTTGGATATGACTGAATTTTACATTTTTATTTTAATTATTTACATATGCATATTTCTTTTTATTATTTACATATTTATATAAGCCCCACTAAATATTTTTATTTAATCTAATAAAAATCAGTATTATTAAAATATTGTTTTTATATTTTGGTATTTTTAATGAAAATTGTATGATTAACAATAGTTATTGATCTTCGATGAGTTTATCACATCATATCCTGATTAATGAAAATGCATCATTTTGTTATAATTTGTACCTATTTCGGTTGATGTTAAAGCAATGTAGAACTATTTAAAATAAGGTTATGTATGCATTCAACATAAAATATTTAATATTTCTGTTTTATCCGATGAAAATCTCAACCATTGAAAGAGGTTTATACAGATAACACTATAGCAAAAAAGAGGCAAAGAATTTCTTTTGTTAAGCTACGTTCGTGAAACCAGGAAAATGTTACATTTTCCTGGTTTGATGACGGGACAAATCGTGAAACAAAGAAACTTCCCTTTTAGTCAAATAATAATAGGTAGTCTAAAATGTATTGAGCCTTTTGGGCACGCGATGGCGTTAACATATTCTGGCAAAAGTAGAGAAAACCGGAATGTAAGCAATCATGACATCGCCAAAGACCTCAACATCCATCATCAAACAGTATCAAACCATTTTGAGAAACCTGCTACAAAAATAAGTTCGACGTTTGAGTTTCAAAATTGATCTGACTTACGAAAATGATCTGACTCAGAAAAAATGTATTCCATCGAATTTCTATCTGCGAATCTCTACTGAAACGTAACAAAATCGAGTCATTTTTGAAACCGTTGATCACGAATAATGAAAAGTGTATAATCCATAACAACAATGTGAGAAAAATATCGTGGTCAAAGCGAGGAGAACCTCCACAGTTAGTGGAAAAGTCCACGCTGACGCCCAGAAAGGTTATCCTTTGCGTTTGGTGGGTTTGGAAGGGTTTGGTTCATCACGAGCTGCTGCCGCTTGGCAAAACAAAAAACTCTGGCCTGTGGGTCAAGAATTAGCGCGAATGCACCTAAAAATTCATAATAAACGGTCTGAGCTGGTCAACAGAAAGAGTGTTGTATATCACGCTGACAACGCCAGACTAAATTCATCTTTAACAACACGTCAGAAATCGAGAGAAATTGATTGAGAGGTTTTAATGCATCTACTATATACACCGGACCTAGCACCGCCAAAATATCATTTGTTTCGGTCTCTGCAAAACTCCCTGAATGGTATTAAGTTAGTTTCAAAAAAGGCCTGTGAAAACAACGTCAAATTTTTTGATGAGAAACCTTCTACAGCGATGGAATTATGGGTGTTGCAGAAAAGATGACAGATGATCATCGAAAAAAATGGTGCATATTGATCTCATAATGTTATATTCTAATAATAATAAAAAATGAATTCCCAATTTTGGCCTCCAAACGCTCAATACTTTTTAACAAGCGAATAATAATTCAAAGAGGGTGTAATAAGAGAACATTATAAAATCGTTGATGGTTTGGTTTGACACGTTTAGCTTTACCCTCTTATTATAATTTTCCTAATCATACCGAAAAAAATTAATTTAAATCTCAGGAAAAGATTTTTGAAAGTGTATGTTTGGAGTGTCGCTTTATATGGAAGTGAAACTTGGACAATCGGAGTATCTGAGAAGAAAAGATTAGAAGATTTTGAAATGTGGTGCTATAGGAGAATGTTAAAAATCAGATGGGTGGATAAAGTGACAAATGAAGAGGTATTGCGGCATATAGATGAAGAAAGAAGCATTTGGAAAAATATAGTTAAAAGAAGAGACAGACTTATAGGTCACATACTAAGGCATCCTGGAATAGTCGCTTTAATATTGGAAGGACAGGTAGAAGGGAAAAATTGTGTAGGCAGGCCACGTTTGGAGTATGTAAAACAAATTGTTGGGGATGTAGGATGTAGAGGGTATACTGAAATGAAACGACTAGCACTAGATAGGGAATCTTGGAGAGCTGCATCAAACCAGTCAAATGACTAAAGACAAAAAAAAAAATCATACCGAATAGGCTTGTCTATAAATGGTAGAATAACCTCTAGAAAAAAGGATTTGATTTAAATATCTAAAAAATTGCTTTTAACAATAAATATTATTAAGGTAGTCATTAAAGTCTACAGAATTACTTGAAATTTGTTTTTGAGCTTGACTTAAGGTTACAGTTATGATATTTTCTATTTTTTCCATTATTTGACCTTTACCTCATGAAATAATTATTTTGCTAGTTTTTTATGATTAGCTTGATGACTAAGGATCTAAGAAAGCAATACATGGAACAAATTTTTTGAAGGATTATTTTCTTACAGCTTGTATTTTCTATAAGTTCACCTACTTATGGATAAAACAAGAAGAAATCAACGAACTTTTAAAAATATTATTTCAGAAAAAACTTGGTTGTAATGAAATTTTTTCGAAATCTTTGTATACATACTTTATTTGCTAGGACTCTTTAAAAATCTTAATAAGGGAGTTAAATGAAATATTAGTTAAAAAATTTGATGTTCCTTAATTATATTCTCTCAATGTCTATTTTTATTTTTGAATTTATACCTGAGGCACTGTTTTACCAATAATCAACCGGACTATAATTCCTAAAAATTTCACCAAGGATAGAAGCAACATATTACTGATCAACAATATAGAGCCAACCAACTTAAATATATGATATAATGCATTTCTTTTCCTTCGAATAGTAAAAAACCAATTAAAAAAAGGCAGAAATTTTTAAGGAAACTCTCTGATTTCCTCAGAACTAAGTGATGGGTGAGGGGATCCAATTTTATTATGAAGAGTTTATCCTGGTCTCCACTGCACGAATAATATTTAACACGTTTGAATACATTAATATAGTTTTTATTTTATTATATTCGGATATATATCTACGGGTATTTAATTGGGTAATTATAATAATTGAAATTTTAGGTGAATAGATTTTGGAACTTTGTTAAGGATTGAATCCGAGGTAAACAGGGGAGTGAGGATGCTAAGACACTAGTTAGTGTCAGGCCAGTTGGCTTGACTTCTAATGTAGTTTCCTCTCCTCGATAACATCATTTATATTTTTACTTTTTATCCTTAAATTTTTTTCCAGTCACAATCAGATTTCTTTTCTCAGTATAGTTAAGTTGTTTTGCTTCATTTAAAAAAATTATACCGTCTTTAATATTACTATCTTTAAAATAATGTAATGTAAATGTTAGACATTATTTTTTCCTATTTACTATTTTTCTTCATTCATTTGACTGTTTGATGCTATTCTACATTCGTTTTGTTCAGCGTGTTCAGATTTTATTATATATTAATTTTTACTTCATTTAACGTACAGTTAATCGTGATGCCCTTCAGATTAAAATAAATGAAGGGAACCTGAAAAAACAAAGGAAATCTTGACCGCTCAATTGATTTTTATATTTATCGTTAAAAGCAGAATACTTTAACAAAGATAATTTGAATATCACCATAATTGAATTTTTATTAATAGAACATTTTACGAATGGGTACTTATCTCTACGACAGAATTAAAAGCGTCCCATGATATTGTTCAACAATTACGTGGAGAGAGAGTGCTTTGGACATCTGGTAGACAAAGGGACTCAAACTTATCAATGTCATTAGAGGTTTTATTCACTCCCACTCAAAAGCAGTACTTTTTTTTTGAAAAAGTGATTATTTAGAGGAACAAGGGTGCACGAAAATTATATAAATATTTCCGTTTTTATTAGCCATTAAGATCAGAATACTGAAAAAAAAAAAACGGTTGGAATATGTTAATATTTTAATTTAAAAGAAGAAAGAATTAAATATAACTGTGGAGTTGTTAATGAGGTAGAAAATGGTACAATTCAGATTAAATTTTTTATATTTCTCTAATCGAATGGGGAACTTAGCTGCCTAAGAGGTAGGGGGGTCCGAAATCTGTAATGGATCAAATTTTAATTAAATATATTTTGAAAAAGTATGGATCTTTATACGATGTTTAAAATATTTGTTATTTAGGCTAAAATACCCAGAGAAAGCAAAGAATTCCATTAAATTTTTTGAAGGATACCATGAGGGTCAGAACGAGAAATTTTATATATTTTTTCAAAGGACTTTGTAGTTTTTATACATAATTATAGAAGTAAAATTATACACTAAACTGTAACGGTTGTTAGCAAATTACTTTTGCTAACAGCATGTTCATACTCATGACTAACAAATCCAATGTTTTTTTTTCTATGTCGGAGTAGGCATTTGTGTGACATTTTATTCCGCACAGCCCATATACAGCCGTCATATTAACAGTCTCAGCCACTCCTATTCTGTTTAGATGGTGTCGCAAATAATCGTGTCCAGTGGCTAGCCTTAAACATGCCACTGCTACCGTTCTAGGTAAAGTCAGTGGAGGTTGTTTTTCAGGGTCAAGCATTGACGCCCAGCGTTTGTCACCATAATCTCTAAAATTTGCTACTCTTGCTTTCTCCATGATAGCACCATCCAATGTCAAGCTTACCAACAAAAATTAGAAGAGATGTGGTTATTTGTTGTTTTCACTGACATGGATATACTGTTACATATCAATACGCCTAACGTTAAAATTCAGCTGATTTACATGTAGTACAGTCACAGAAAGACCGAGACTTATAGAGTAATGCAACAAATTACGGGGTGTGTAAGAAATGTAATGAAACTGACTTTTTACATACCAAAGTTTTTATCTTTTTCAAACAACAATATCATTCGCTTCAAAGTAATTCCCTTGGGCAGCTATACACCGGCGGAGTAGTTGTTCCCACTCCTGGTATCAGCGCTGGAAGGCTGATACCAGGAGTGGGAACTGGTAAGGCTTTTAACTGGTCGGTCACAGTCTTTTGAATGTTCTCTAGAGTTCCAAAATGACGTTCTTTTAAGATGTTTCAATTTCGGGAAAAGGAAAAAGTCACGAGGACTCAAATCAGGAGAATAGTGGGGTTGAGGAACCGTAGGAATGCGTTTTGAGGTAAAAATTTCCGTGATGGAAATGGCCGTGTGGCACGGGGCATTGTCATGATGAAGCATCCTGTCTGCAATGTCTGGTCTCAGGTGAATCACTCTTTTCTTGAGCCTTTCAAGGAGACCTTTGTAAAACACTTGGTTTTTCCTGGATGAACAAATTCTTTATGCATGATACCCCTACTGTCAAAAAAGCAAATCAGCACGGTTTTTGATCTTTGATTTGATCATTCGACATTTTTTCGGTCGACGAGATGACGAAGTGTGCCACTTATTGCCGCCTTGTTTCAGCTTCGTACTCCAATATCCAGGATTCATCACCTGTGATCACACGATTGAAGAATTGTTGGTCATTGTCAATCCTCTCAAGAAGATCAACGCACATGTTTCTTTGATTGTCCTTCTGTTCCTTTGTTAGGTTTCTCGGCACCGATTTCGCACAAACCTTTCGCATGTCCACATCGTGTGTCAAAGTTTGATGTACGGTGAAAGTGTTTAACTTTAACTGTTCACTCATCATTCTTATTGTTAAACGACGGTCTGATCTCACAAGAACCCTCTCACGCTCAACGTTTTCGTCAGATATTGAAGTCGAAGGTTTCTTTAAGCGAGGTTGATCTTCAACGTGTTCTCGGCCTTCCAAAAATGATTTGTGCCAGCGGAAAACTTGTGCTCTTTATAAGCAATGTTCCCCATAGGCTTGTTTCAACTTTTCAATGGTCACATTTGCGGATTACTCAAGTTTAACAAAAATCTTGATTGCACAACGTTGCTCTAAATTCCGATGCTCCATTTTCGTAACACACAACTTCACTGATGACGCTGTCAAAAATAAAGTGTTGGCTGAACGGTGTTGAAACTCGTACTGAGCATGTGGAAGGGATGAACAAACCGGTTTAACACAGACCGGTAGACACAGCGTTGCCAGATCGCTCGCAGCGTTACCAATCTCATTATTTTTCTCACGCACCTCGTATGTCTATATGAAACATGCTTTATTTAAATTTTCAGCTTATTTTTAATACGAGGAACGTATTAATTTTTTTTTATATTTAAAACGCGCTGATTATGATGTATTTTCTTAGTTGTATTATAACCTAAATAATATTTTGATAATGAAGAATTTATTGGGATCATTTCTCTTATTGGAAGGTGCTAATCACAAATCCATCTGGAAATTACTTTCACACACTGAGATACCTAGGAATACATCTGGATCGTTGTCTAATGTGGAAACTTCATATACGAGAAAAAAGAAAACAACTTGAACATAAAGTTCAAGGAAAAGTTCTGGTTTTTAAACAAAAGTTCTCAATTATCTTTACCTAATAAGTTGCTGGTATATACACAAATTTTAAAACCGATCTGGGCATATGGGATTTAACTCTGGGGTACTGCGAGCAAGAGTAATATCGAATTCTAAAAGAGATTTCAAAATAAAGTTGCGAGATGTTTAACGGAAGCTCTTTATTTTGTTAAAAAAAAAAAATACAGTGAAATACACGAATATTTAGGTTTATGATATGTCCGGGAGAAAATATAACTTTTCAGGTATAAACTGCAACTTAACAACCAAGAGAATTACTTAGTCGTGAACCTCCTTGACAACGGGCATGACATTAGAAGATAGATACAGCTACACCTTTTGAACCTTAGTGAATCTTTAGAGTTCTCAAGTGTAAATTCACCTGTGTATTGTGTGCTGTGTATTATTTCTTCGATTTTTATTTAGAAATATCTTGCATTTTCTTTTCATTGTTTCATCGTTTTTCTTGCTATTTGTGATTTCTTTTACTTTGTTTTCTCTTCTTTTACTGTTAGATTAAGTGTTCGAAAAAAGTTCTTTATAATACTAGTGTATAATTTTATAGAAAATTCGGTGAGAACTCCTTATCGTGCGATTGAATGATAAATATGAACCTAGTTACTCAATGTTTGTATAAATGTAACCGATTGTAAATAAACTCTCGAAAAAAAAAAATCCTCCTATTAAATTACCTTACTACATGAGAAAATTCCATTTATAAAGCAATTTAATTTTATTAATTACGTTGTTTTTTTGGACATCGAGTTTTAAGTGTAATTTTTTTTGGAATAAAATAAAATGCATATATTTTAAATTGAATTTCATTTTATTTTCAGTTTGTGCTTTGTTTACCCTTTTATCTGTTTACTCTTTTTTGTCAATTTATTTTATTTATGTATTAAAAAAGTAACTGACCCGTAGATAATTTCGCGTAATTTAATTAACGTTCTGCATAATAAACGTGTTATAGTAAATTAATATGATAAATAATTAAACAGTTAATTAAAACTGTTTTAATTTTTATACTAAGTTAACATCTCCCATTCCGGATCTCTGTGATATGAATATAAAGTAAACCGGCGCATTTTTGTTTTTACCTGGTTCTGTATTTATTAACTTGATTATTTTTCTTTTTTTTGTTTTTTTACCAACTTTTTAACCATTAAAAATAAACTGGGAAAAATTAATTAAAAAAATAATGTACTAAAATATCAGTAACGTAAATAATGACGAAATTAAAAACTGACTGCTGTGTAATATTTTAAACTAATGTACGACTAAAAAATCTTCTTTATAGAAATTATCTATTCGTTGTCAAGATCAAGACGTAAAAATAAATTTGCACTTATTAATATATTTCTCATTATCGAGTTTATTTTCTCATGTACTAAGGGCGGATGAGAAAGGAAGGGTATATGAAAGAAAGAGAGAGAGCATAGCTAGTTGTATACTATCAATAGAATATAATTATTTGAATAAAAATTAAAAGATTATTATTTATCTTTTTTTTCTTGTTATTTTTATTTACCGTATTCCGTTAAATCTCTGTTTCTTTTGGAAAATCGAAAGTTTGTTTGTTCTTGCTTCAAGTGAAAACCAACTGATCAATTGCTTTCAAATCTGCAGGATACAATTTTGTTAATATAGTCGGTCGGGGCTCATTTCGCTCGCTCGACCGGATATAAGAAAGGCATTGAAAGAAGTTAAATATTATATACGAAATTTAATTGGTAATATAAATATAATTAATATTCTGTTAAATATAATTAATATTTGTATGTTAAATATTATATCTATCATTGGATTAGAATAAATAACTTAATTTCTCTTAAAATCTTCTAATAGGTGATGGTACTAGGTGTTTGTTGCCATATTGTTGAATATATTTTAAAAGATCGATTGCAAACTTTAAAATTAGGAATGTATGATTTCCCTATATTTATCATCTTTTTTGAATTTTCTTTGTTAATTAATTGTAGTTAGGTTGATGTTTTGTCACAAAATTAGTGTTTTTTTAAAAGTAATTGATTCTAATTTTACTTATATTCTATATTTAAAAAGTTTTTTTTTATTTTCTCTTTCGTCATTTTTATAAGCTTGAACAATTATTAGTTTGTAAATGTTTCTGAAGATATTTTGAGATTTTCTATTTACCATTCTTATAAAGAATATTTACTTTTTTTATCAAAAAAATTATTATTGTTATTTTAATAACAGCATAAGCAGCGTTATAATTTATTTTAAATCAATAGTAAAGTTTTTCGTATTAAAAAAACAATTAGGAATAAACTTTGTTTTTAAGCCCACTTGCTAATGAGAATTACTCAACTGACTGGTGAAACTCGTTATAAGTTATGAAAGGTTCTTTTTAGATGAAATATGTGGCATAAATAAATTACATACAGAGTAATATTAAAGTATAAAAACAGGTTCATATTTCAAAACTGAGGGGGATCTAGGAGGTAGAAACAAGTGCGAATCTACATAGTTACAAAATTACTAATTTACGATAAGTTTGAAATTTTTGTCCTCCTTGGGACCGTCACATTTCTTTTTAAGAGGAAGGCATATGATACATGATTTTAATGTAAAATCTTACGAGAAAAACTATGTTGAAAATTGTTTCTCGATAAACACCTTCCTTTTCGAGTTATAAGTAATCAAATTTGCAAAATCGGAAAAATCATGTTAGTAAAACGAGTTAAAACGCTCCACAGTAACTTTTTTGTTTTATTTTTCCATCACAATTGCATCAAATAAAAACGTTTAAATAGTTAATATTGAAATTAATTATTCAAACTAAATAACAGTAATTATGATATTATGAATAAACAAACAATAACTAGTAATTTCCAACACTACTATTAATTAAATGGCTAGGTCAACTGATATTACCCACCGGGTTGGTCTAGTGGTTAACGCGTCTTCCCAAATCAGCTGATTTGGAAGTCGAGAGTTACAGCGTTCAAGTCCTAGTAAAGCCAGTTATTTTTACACGGATTTGAATACTAGATCGTGGATACCGGTGTTCTTTGGTGGTTGGGTTTTCAATTAACCACTCATCTCAGGAATGGTCGAACTGAGAATGTACAAGACTACACTTCATTTACACTCATACATATCACCTCATTCATCCTCTGAAGTATCATCTAAACGGTAGTTACCGGAGGCTAAACAGGAAAAAGAAAGAAAAAGGTCAACTGGATATTATTTACGTTAATTAACAAAATGTTTAATTTTAAAAGCCAGTTATTTTTTTCGATGAAAAATTACTTAATACAATTTTATTATGTAATAAATTTTGAAAAATATTAAAACAATTTTGAAATTTAAAAAAAAGTATTTCAAATTTAGAGTAGAAAATCAGCTTTACAACAGTGCAATTTTTATTACGTTACAACAATGAAAATTAGTAACTTTTCACTTTGGCTTTTATTTCAGCATACAAGTACGGTATATGGTTGTCTCTAAATTAATTACATATTGAAGAATTAATTTGTAGTGATTCAAATCTCTCCAGTGGAAATTTTATTATTTAAGTACTAATTAATTGCCGGCCTCCGTGGCGCGAGTGGTAGCGTCTCGGCCTTTCATCCTTTCATCCGAAGGTCGCGGGTTCGAATCCCGGTCAAACATGGCATTTTCACAAAAATCGTCATTCATCTCTTCCTCTGAAGTAATACCTAACAGTGGTCCCGGAGGATAAAAATAAATACTAACTGATTAAAATATTTTGTTATTTAAATTAATACTAATTTCTAATTAATTATAAGAACTGATATTAAGAAACATGAAAATACATGTGTAGTTTATCAAATTATTAAAATTACTTTGCGAATACCTCTTTAAGTATTTTATAGAATAATAGTTCTCAAGGCAATAATAAGAAGCAGTTATAGTAAGGCGTAACTATTGCACAACTGGTTGGACAACAGTCATAATAATTTAGTGTCAGGGTTGCCAATTAGTCATTTAACAATGCTTTTATACTATAAACCTAAAAAAAAAAAAAAATTGTTATTGACACCGAATTTTATGCTTTATGTCGGATATCTTAAAAAAAACTACTGGAGTTACAGTTCTGGGAACTGTTTTATCCTATTTACTAGCTCAAATTATTTTTTTCATTTTTTTTAACCTCCGGGACAACCGTTAGGTATTGCTTCAGAGGATGAGATGAATGATTTGTAGCGTGTGTGAAAATTCCATGCCTGACCGGGATTCGAACCCGGGATCTCCGGATGAAAGGCCGACACGCTACCATTCGAGCCACGGAGGCCGGCTGCTCAAATTACTTAAAAACCACCAAATTTACTCCATTTTGGTTTCCAAAAATTAAAGTAGGAGAGTTGAAATCCGGGCGAAATCCGGGCTAGCCATAACTCGAAAACAAATCATTTCTAGACCTGTCATATAAGAACCGTTTTTCATTATTTTCACGAATTTTCATGTCCTGAAACTTTCTGTTTCTTCACGAGACACCTAGTATATAAAACTTATAACGATATTAATAGAATACGTAAAAGAGAACATAAGAAGAGAATTAATGTCTTTGAAGTGAGCATATATTGATTGCTTAAGGTTAGTTGGAGTGATAGGGTCGGCAATAAGGATGTACTCAAGTGTTGTTTACTATCACAGAGGCTAAGATTGTTAAAGCTTTGCACAAGTGATGGCAAGAAGTATCGGCTTTCTATTGCATACTTCAATAGAAAATCATGGTAAACCGGCGTCCAGAATGAATCATACGGTTGAAGGTTTTAATTTAGTATTTTCCTGGGTCAACCATTCCTTCATTCCGATCAGCTGTAGACAAAATTAAAATTTCCCATCATGATTTCAGACATTTAATAATGTACGCACATAAAGTGAAAGAAAAGGAATATTTAAAAAAAAATAATAATTTTTTTAATTTAATAGCCTAAATAAAGTTTATACGCTTCTTCGTATGAAGTTTAGACACTGAGTAGTGGCAAATTGTAAAAATAAAACAAAATATTAATCATGCTTAGTATTTCTAAAAGAATTCATTTTTTTGTTGCATAGATAATTTCGCCTCCAGTAATTATACGATTTGCCTTTCCTCTTCTTTCCTAAGAATAATTTAGTTTACTTACATTACCTACACGTGTTAAATTAATTCAGTAAAGTGCCAAGTTTTTTGCATTATTGGTGCTTTCTTTCTTGAAATATTTCCACGTATTTTTATTTGTGGCATTTTGTCCAAATTTCGTATTAACAATATTTGTAGTTAACGATGACATCTTTTTTTTATTTTTGGGTTCAAATGTTTAATGTAGGAATCGTAATTGTAATAGAGAAAAATAATTTATTTTGTAATTTGTTTTATAAATTAAAACAAATTATTATTAAGTTTAATTAATAAAGTTATTATTAATTAATTTATTAATGGATCATTATTACTCTTTTTTCTACGAATAATTCACCCTGAAACACGTTAGTTCATTTATTTATTTGCGATGTTTCTTTTTTTTTTTGTTTTTCTATCTGCCCAGAACATCTTATTATTTTTCTTATATCTCTTTCCTTTGTTCTTCAGAAAGTTCAGTACTGTTATTCCTGCGTTTTGGCGCTTCTAGGAATCTTTTATTTTCATCTTTTAATATTCCCTTTAAAATTTCTCTTTCTCTTATAATTTTTTTCAGTTATGTTAGGTCTTTTTGGATTTATATGAACCATTTGCCTTGAGTTTTTTTACTTTGGAAAAAATCAGTCTACTGTTATTCATTTTAAATAAATAGGAATAAAATGCATTTTGTCGTTTCCTTATCGTGTCCGACAGTTTTTCAAGTTTAGTATAACTTTTGTTATTTGGAATTAATTTTACCTGATTATTTTGAAATTTAGGACCTAAAGTTTTTCTTATAATTTTCCTTTCTCTTTTTATAGATTATCTACTATACCTTTGCTGCACAATCTTAGGATTTCTACCGCTTCCGGCTATACCGCAGTGCTTCCGGCTATATTACAGTTTTATAGTGTCGAAATTTTGAGTTCCATGATTAAGAATGTTTATTATATGTGTTTTTCGTTAGCTGGAAAGTTACTTCCATTTTATTAGCTCTTACTGTTAACGCTTTTTTTCTGTAAAGAATTCCAACTGATCCATTTTCCGAGATATTTGAAAAATATCCACTTTCTGTATTTTTTTGTTATTTATAATAAGGAAATTCGGGAAGTTTTTATCATTACTCAAAATTTTCGTTTTCTCAAACTCGATTTTTAGTTCCATGTTAGCAGCTTGTTTTTCTTTAATTTGTTGTTCAGCTTCTTTTCAGTTTTTAGCTAATAATGCATATCATCGGCGAAAACTAAACAGTTAATTTTTAGTCCTTTAATTCCCAGTCTAATTCCATTTTTCTTTTTTCTATATTTTTGTTCCATTCTCTAACTGCCTTTTGAAGAGAAAAATTAGTGAAGAAAGTCCATTTCCTGGTCTTACTCCAGTTTTGAAGGGAAAAGAATCACTTAATGCTCCCAGAAATTTTATTTTAGAGTATGTGTCAATTAATTTTGCTTTGATTATGTTTGCGGTTTTTTCATCTTAACTTAATTCTGAATTAGGTTATTGTTGAAAAAAGTGATGTTCTATCTAGATAGAACAATCGTGTGATTTTTGAAAATCAATAAAAGTTAAAATATAAATTACAATATTCTATAATATTTTTGAGATTAAAGACTTATTCTTCGCAAGATTTATTTTTCCTAAATCCACCCTGATATTCACCCAATTATAGATCTAGTTGAGGTTGGGCACGAACCTAATAATACCGTAATAATAAAAACAATAATAATAGTAATAATAAAAATATAATATAGTTATTAATATCAAGAATAATATTATTTTTTTCCCTCACCCCGGGCACGGATATTTGCAATTAAGTATAATACATCTTACGGGAGCGTCCATATACTGCCTACCGATTATATCCGGCATGACAGGTCGGACCGCCGGTGGATCTTTCCTCCGTGCTTGGCAGTAACCCCCAGAGTAAAGTCCCCGACAATATCGTTCTTGGGCCCCACCCCCGAAACCAAGACTCGGTCTTTCCGTCAATGTTTCTGACGGGGACACCCCGGAAGGGGCAGTCCGGCCTGGGCTCGGTCTTTTTCAGCGCGGGAGTGTTGGAGTCCCCGTGCTTCATCACTCCGCCAACCCGCACAAGCACTGACAAACGGTGGCTCCGCAGATAACTGTCCATCACTTCCTCGTTCCACCATCACTCCCTCGTGACGACTCTCAGAGATTCTCATTGTGACGGCACACACCCCTCAGTCCAGCGGCTCTCCATGCCACATATCACGCACGCCGCAGGCGCCGTACAACCCGCCCGCCGGTGTCCTAGCCTCCCGCAGTTGTAACAGAGGTGTGACCTGTCGGTCCCCGTGCAGGTCGCCGAAACGTGTCCCACGGCCCAGCACTGATAACATCTGTTCTCATTCTCCCGGATAACGCCCTACAATGGACCCATCTGATTTTGATCCTCCCTTTCCCCATACGTTTAGCTGGTCAGTACGTTGTAATAATCGTAACGTTTTTAGTTTCTACACAAGCGGGATGAATGTACTTCACCCGGAAGCCGTCAGTCGTTCCAATAACAGCTGCTACAGCTTTGTGTATCTCCCGGTCAGTTGTATTCACATCAACGTCCTTAACATGCACAACGGTCCGTTTAGTGCTCCGAGACTTTATATCAACATTATGTCCGGTGATTTGACTCGTAGGGCAGCCGACAACTCCTCAGCTTTACCCGCATACACAGTTCATCGGACGCGTCCCGACGGAAGGACAGCAACTCACCTACTTCCTCCTGCGTCACTGTACGCTTAACCCCCTTCAAAAGATCTGCAACCCAACTCCGCTTATTATTTCACACTTTCACAGTTTTTATTTTTCCCGGTGACATTCCCTAAATTTGGTAAAAAAGGAAAAAAAAAGAATAACCTATACCAACGAGATTAGGCTTGCTATTGTTGACTAAGTTTCTTCAGGGTAACATGGAAGGTGTCAATTATCCTGCTCTTTGCTTTACCGCGTGGGTTTTCCACTGGATCTTCAGTTTTTCAAGACTGTAGTGCAAACTAGATGGTATTATTTCCTCCGCAGATATAATTATTGGGATTACATAGATTTATTTTTGATTCCACATTTCTTTAATTTCAAAAACAAGATCTGTTTATTTCTGCAGCTTCTCGTTGTATTTAGTGTTGATGTTATTACTTGATGGGATGGCGACATCTATTAGGTAAGTTTCTTTTTCCATTTTGTCAACTACTACCATATCTGGCTTATTACAATTGATGGGTTTTGCTGTTACATTTCCTTGGTTCCAGAAAACATTTGCGTTGTTGTTCTCCAAAAAGGAAGCTGACTAAAAGGAGGATATTATTATTACTACTACTATTATTGTTGTTATTATCATTGATTTATATTTATCTATTTTTCAAAATGTTAAAAATATTAATTCAGTTTTAATTAGCCGCTTTCTTCAAAATGAATTTTAAAAAATCGTTCCGATTAAGTTCATATAAAAAGGATTTTATTTTAAATTCAATACGATAACAAAGGTTCTCAGATGATAAAATTTTGTTGTAGATATGTGTATAAACATTTTTACACCTATTACTTTGATTACTCTAATTACGATTTATTTTTATGCAGAAAATTTTATAATCTAAATTCTACAGATAAAGGACTTTTTTGTTAAATGAAAGAAAACAAAAAATCCTTGATTATACAAAATTAATACTCAAGAAATAACGCGTAAAATAAATGGATTTACACTTCATGAGTTAGTTATTATTAGTTAAGAAGAATGAACAATTAGTGGTTTTTTATTTTTATAAACGTAAAATGCATACGTCCAGCAATTTCTTTTGAAAATGCAAACCGCACATGTTTATATTTCTTAATGTATGAAAGTGGTAGATTATTTTTCAAATAAACGTTCCTTTATAAAATTCTTTAGAAAAGTTAATAATAGTCATGAGGTTCATACAATATTAAGCTTATGTTGTACACTTAACTGTGTTCTATTTAAAAACACTTAACTGTTTGTTCTACATATTATTATTTTTGTTCTTAAAGTGGTAGTTTTATATCTCGTCTTCAATAGATGTTTAGTACATACTTTAAAGTATATATTTTTCGTTTCTGTACATAAAATGAAATCCGGGAATATATTTTTAGAATCTTTGTTTGTTTAACTCGTTTGATCTCTACACTTTTTTACATATTAAACCTTTATAACCACGCAACACAACTACAATTTATTTAAATACACGTAAATTTATTTATATAATTAATTAAATAATTTGAGTTTTTTATATTTAACGAAACTGAATTAATAAAACGTAATTCTAGAATGCCTAAGTCGGATTCCTCTACGCTCTAATAAAGCATTTATAGATTTACAATAAATCAAAATGTTTAAAATTTTAAAGAAAATTTGGCTGAAATGTAGGGAAAGGAGACTTTTTTTTTTTCGTTTAACCTCCGAGTCCACAGTTAAGCATTACTTCAGAGGATGAGATGAATGATTTGTAGCGTGTGTGAAAATGCCATGCCTGACCGGGATTCGAACCCGGGACTAAAATAAGTAATCAAACTTTGATTCTGAAAAAGGAGTGAAACAAAGGAGTGAAACAAAAAAGGAGTGTTCCCGTTATTTTTAAAGTTTTTAATAGGAGAAGAATTTAAGTAAAAATTTAAGAGTAATTATTCAACTAAAAATAATAACTATTAAAAATCCCTGATATTACTTTTTTGTGGGAGGGGGGAGGAAAATCCAAAAATGAATTAATTAAATTAATTCTGCTTTGAGTAGATTACGTCTAAAGGTAAAGTTCTGTTTGAAAATAAAACGTAAAAAAATTGATAGAAAGGAAGATAATGTGATGAATGGAATACTAAGATAAGATATCATAATAATATGAAAGTTGTAGAATTCTGTAATTTTGGTATGGAAAATGTTAACAAACCACACAAACGGCTGACGATATTTTTAAAAAAAGTAGAGCATCCCAGAGCAATGTAAGTAACGATATTTGTATGATAATATGAAGAGGAGAAAATGAGATGGCTGTTGATCGTAGTGCTGATCAAAAGCAAAGTTTGTTTTGTTTTTACATCAAATTTATGTTCGATCAACATCGTTTGAATTCTCTCGTTATTGGTTTCAATACTTCGCTCTATGTATCGTTATAGATCGGCATAAATTTTGAAACATTGAACAACTTTCATACTCGTTACCACGATGCATCCTTCTCTCCAGACTGAACTTACGTTCTTTAGATATCATCGATGTTTCATTACTACTGGGTTGAAATTTTTAGTCTAAATTTTATTTTTAACTTATTTATTTTACTAGTACTAATTTCCTTCATTTCCCTCAAAAGGCGGAGGAGGAAATAATTCTCAACAGAATAATTGATGAAAAAATCTTTGGGAGATAATCTGCAGGCTTGGGAGCATTGATTTCACAGACCTTCTTTTATCCTCTTACCTTATGTAGAGGCGATAACTGGGCCATATAAAGATTTTAGAAATTGCCTACAACTGGTTTAATTACTCAATATGTTCTTATGTTAAAAAAAATTAATACCGAGTTATGAAAAAAGTTAATGATATAAGGTTTAATTAACATTAAGGGGTTTATGGAATAGAGTTAGCTCATACAAAGGATTATTAAAAACTGATTTATAATCTGCCGTGTAAATATAACCTCTGAAAGTCTTGTTCCAGTAAGAAGACATCTTCTTTACGCAGCTTTTGGCGGAAGACGGGGGTTACAGGGCGTAATTTTATAGGTTTGCCCTGGACCACTCGTACCGTTGTTCGGTCTGTGATGACGAGGAGGTAACGGCGCACCATCTATTCTTTTCTTGTGTGCGATTTGAGGGTGCTCGACGGCATTTGGATGTACTGGACCGTTAGGATATGTTCACATAGTAGGAACTCCAGCGCATCATTTTAATAGGAGAACAGCAGTGGACGGCAATAGCAAGATTCAATAAGTACATAATGGAAGAGATAAGAGCTGCAGAAGTAGCCCGAAGGAGACGTCGGAGGGTGCCGGGGCGGACAGGTCATCGGCCGAGCGCCTCGGGAGTCTCCTGAGCGTCTGGGGGTCGCCTTGGTGCGGTGAAGTCGTGGGCACTCTGTTTCTGGTGCTCGATGGCGTTCTCGTTGCTATGGAAGACAGTTGTCACTTGGTAATTACTGGGCTGGTAAGTTCTGTGTTGTGAGTCTGTTTGTGTGATTTTTTACTCTTGGTGTCGGTTATTGTGGTTGCGTGGGTTAAACGGCGCGAGTATGTGTTACCATGAGTGTTCACAGTATGGAGAAAAAAAATTTCCTGTTTTTTCCTTGTTGTGATGTGTGAGTGATTTTTTACTCCTTTGTTGGTGTTGTCCTTGGTGTTGCATGACTTGGTGTTGCGTTGATGTGTGTTTGGATGTTTCAGTTGTGATTGCGGTGACCGATTGTGTGTGCGGGCGTTTCCCTCCTTTCTGAAGTAATCCTGCAAAGCGATCCCAGGAGGGGCGGAAACCTAGAAGTGAAGGTTTAGTCGGTAGTGAGCAGGAACACATATGCACTTATTAACTTCTTGCGGAACTTGTAAGCGAGTCCGACACTGCTTCGGCGCTCGTAAATGGGGTTCCTCCATCTCTATAACAAAAACAAAAATAAGAAGACATCTCTTGGGAACGGTTGTTCTATGAAAGCCATGGGAAAAATTTGTTAAGATGAGAACGTCAAATAATATTTTGTTATTTTATGGCTGAAACAAAGAATAATAATACAAATTGAGGTTTTTTTTTTGTAGTCTGATAAAAGATTACAAAAACAGATTTTGTAGTTACAAAAATTTTGTAGGTAGAAATGAAAGATTGTGTGAATTTGGACCAAGGAAAAGGATTTACGCCTGGTAAATTGTTTTACATTCATTGAAAGTATTAATAAAAAAAATGATTCAAATCCGTCTAGAAGTTCTTGAGTTAATAAAGGACATTAGTACGAACATATTTAAAGACAGTTTGATTTATAATTATACAAAAATGTATAAATAAGGACGAAGTAATATCGGAATATTTATTTTATTCATATATATTTCTGATGAAATGAAGAAAGTGTTTTATGTATGTATGTATATACATATATATTGTACGTTTGTGTAATTACAAAAAATAAAAGCATATATTATGTATATTAAATAGAAAGCAAACAATGTTGATCATATTTGAATTGAATACTGATACCCAAATAAATCTTTATAAAATATAATACACATTTTACAGACCTTTGAGAAAAAAATTTCTCAAAAAAAAAATTCTTTATTTCTTATTAAAGCAATACAAAAAAGTAGTGATTTTATTGCGTTACATTACATCAACATACCTTTAAAATATGAATTAAAATAAAGAAAATTGTAAAGCAAGGTAAAGGTAAAAATAAAAATAATAAATAAGTATAAATTTATATATATTTTTTTTAAATCCGCCAAAAAAAAATGTTACAATTTAGATAATGATAGATATATTTTTCTGTATTTTTTTAAACTCTTTTTTAATGAGTAAGAATTTTATCGTCATTTTATCATCACAGCTTAGTATTAGCAAAATACAGCACTTTACTTTTTAATAACTGATGTAAACGTAGAAATATTTTATCTTTCACTTATCTCTCTCTTACTCCTTTTCTATATTTCTATTAAAAATTATATCACACTTCTATCTCTATAATCAATAAAGTTATTGGCATTACAACTTTTAATCTTATGACAACGGTTGATTTATTTATTTTTCTAAAGTAGTTGTTTTGATTTTTAAAATTAAAAGATAAATATTATTTAAACTGCACTTTTATCACACCTCTGAGCCCTTAAACCGAATCGCTAGCTATAACTTGTAAGTTGCGGATTAATAAGTTCTCTTTTGCTGTTAGTCGATAGCTGTCTACCTTCTCACACTTCTGTGCATTAACTTGATTATTCCAGTCACTTACCAACGAACTTTTATCTGACATCACTCTGATAGCTATCACCTTCTTCTTCTTCTTTTTCTAGACGAGTGTTTACAGCTATAAAAGCCGTCTGTTGCATCCCAACCACCAAACTTTTCTATCCCGCCAAATTTCCTCCCTCAAATTTCTTCTTTCCATCGCCTCCAAACATCCACTGCTTTAGAGATCGTCCACCTTTCCTCCTCTCTCTTGAAGATCATTCCATCCTCCTAGGCCGTCTATACTCCTCCATTTTCCAAACATGGCCGTACCATTGTAGTTTTCTTCGCTTCAAAACATCAATTACTGTACCGGTTGCCCCTATTCTTCTTCTGATCTCTTCATTTCTCATGAAATATATACTAGAAACTCCACAACTCTTGCATAGCACATCCACTTCCACAGCCGACATCCTTCCCTCATCTCTTTTTCTAATTTCCCAAGCTTCGTACAACAAAATACTCTGAATAACACTATTGTACAATGTATACGTAGTTGCTTTCCATATCACTTCACACTACCACAAAGAACTGCACATCTGAATAGCCATCCGCCCCAAAGCTAGACGATTACTTACATCTTTTACACTATTTCCTTCCTGTGATAATATAGAGCCAAAGTGCTTAAATTCTTCACATGCCTCGATGACAGTATGATATTCCCATCCATACTCAAGTCATCTCCCTTTGCACCAGCCACTACATACTTTGTCTTACTAAAATTTATCTTCAACCCCCCACTTAATCAAGGTTTTCGTCAATTTTCTTATCATATAACTAATATCAAACCAATCTGATGGTATGATGACCTGATCATCTGCAAACAACAACGAATACACACACAAACATACACACAAACCATCCATCTCCACTTTCATCCTTCTATATTTATTCCGCGATTCTTCCAATATCTTCTCCTTCTTAATAGCACCTATTTGATTTCTATAAAAGTCCTCTTAAAATCCTATAAAATTGCTCCTACATACATCGGATGAAGGCTACAATCACACGCAACTTCGAACAGTTTCTTAACCGCCACCGTGTCATAAGTTTTTTTCTAGGTCTATGAAAACCAACCCACAGGGTTGGTCTAGTGGTGAACGCGTCTTCCCAAATCAGCTGATTTGGAAGTAGAGAGTTCTAGCGTACAAGTCCTAGTAAAGTCAGTTATTTTTACACGTATTTGAATACTAGGTCATGCATACTGGTGCTCTTTGGTGGTTGGGTTTCAATTAACCACACATCTCAGGAATAGTCGAACTGAGACTGTACAAGACTTCACTTCATTTACACTCATACATATCATCCTCATTCATCCTCTGAAGTATTATCTGAAAGGTAATTACCGGAGGCTAAACAGGAAAAAGAAAGAAAGATCTATGAAAACAATGTGGGTCGTCAAACTTCTAACTATCATCCTTTTCCTTAAATGTTGTCTCAGAAAATATTATCCACACATGACCTTCCTGCTGTAAAACCAGCCTGTTCCTCTCCAATAACTATCTCCCACTCTATACTTATTTTTATAATGTCCATACAACTTTCCAATAGACGTCGTGACATTTATCCCTGTAAAGTTCCTACTTTAGCATTTTGAAGTAATATTTGCCAGTTTCAATTTCTTTGGCATTTCCTGCCCATCAATAAGACATTCAATAAAAATAATCTGCAATACTTCAGTTACACATTCCAAACCTACGAGTTGCATTGGAATGTTTCTGGTAATTTCCCGTTTTTTGTCTGATTTAGTGTCTTATAAATTTCTTTTTTGTTACTCCACTCACCATCCCACCATCTCCTACCTTCTACCCTCAATACCATACAACCTTACATCCCCAGCAAACACCTCATGGATCTCTTTCAGAAATTCCTTATATTGTCTTTACCATTTATCCATTTTAACAACTGACATATTTATTTTTTCACGGGTATTCTCCCTATGCTCCTTACAACCTTCCATGCCCCCCTAGTCTGATTGCCGCCCACACACATCTCGATTCTTTCACATCTATTTTCCCACACATCACTTTCTCCCTTCGTCACTGCCTTCTTTACTTCCCTATTAATTCTTGCATACGCTTTTCTATCCTCTATATATTTGCTAGCCAATCACCTCTCATGTGCTTTCTTCTTCTTCTTAATCAAGACATCCGATCCTACTTCACCGATTTGTTTACCTTTTCTAAAGCCTCACTCGGTGCTCCGTGCATACACCCTTTCAACCCCCAGCCACCGAATGAGGTTTCCACTCATCTTTATTCATTGCACTGATTTTATTTTAAATTAATTTTAGCATCGCGTTGTGACTAGTTTTATGTCTTTTTACAGCTGTAAAATCTCATTTGGAATCATATCAGGATTGTAAGATGGATACCTAGCAATCCGATGTCCATGGTTTTCTAAACGTTCATCAAAGTGATACTATACATATCAGATTCTACAGAAAAAATGGGGATTTTTCCTTTTGTCTTGCTTCTATTCCCCATTTCATTTATCTAAAGGAATATCTATATTTCAGGATGGATAAACGAATCGTTATAATTTCTGGTACACAAACAAAAATAAAAAATTATTGTTTAAATTTAATCATACATTTCAAATTGGCGGCCACGTCAATTTATACATGTTTAATATTTTATACGTAAGTTTCATCCAAATACCTTTTATTAGAAAAATGTTGGGCAAAATTCGTTATGAAGAAAAAATAACTTCTTATTTTTGATTATATATATATTATAATATTTTTTGATCGGTTAACAAACAACGAGTTATTTCAGAAATTGATGATATAGTTTTCGCTGAAATCTCATCACAGCTAACAAAAGATTACTAATTGAAATAATGAAATTAATAGATCTACGTGATTAAACCTTTTTTGTGTATGATAATATTAAATTTATTAATAAACTAGCATCCCCATCACGGCTTTGCCCGAGCTATATGATTACCTGTGTTTCCCGTTGCGGTCAGGGGATGTTTAGCTGGTTCAGGGCTGTAGAAAAGCCCCTAGATCCTGTTATGTTTATTAAACTCATGCTAGTGAGAATAATAATGATAAATAAAAATTAAACTTTGTGAAATTAATAAAAAAAATATCAGCGTACTGTAAATTCTTCATAGCAACAGTTTGATCAGTACAGGACTCGAACCTTTGAGTGATCAGAAGAATGCGGGTTTAAAAATAGTTGGTCTTCATCTTAAAAAATAGTAGTTAATTCTGGTTACCGGTTCTTCCTACGGGTAAAAACGTATTTTACCGGTTCTTTGCGTTACCCGGAAAACACCATTAGGAGGTAACAGAACTTCTTTTCTCATTTTTTTCAAATGTTTTTATTTTATATTTTTAGTCAAGAAAGCGGAAGCAGGTGTAGTTAGTTGCTTAGCGCATACAATTACAGTAGCATTCACTGTATTGATTAAGCCGCCGGGCGCAATTCGTAATTAAAAAAAAAAGCAAAAATTGTTTTTAGATATTTATCTAGAGTAGTGTTAGTTTAGACCACCCCGGTTATTTTATTTCCCCGGTACTCATTCCCCTACTCGCAACCTGGGGAGGCGCCTGATGGAGACTAACAACTCCACACGGAACCTATCGTTTAATTTTTAAAAGGGCGTTCAATCTGCTTACGTTCAGGATAGTAAACTGTTGATATTTTTGAATAACGTTGATTAGCCATCTGTTGAAATTACAGCACTTCTTCCGCATTGATAAAACACAGCCCTCAGCTTTTATTAGATTTCAAATAATATAATTACGTTTTATATTGCCGCCTGAATTTGATAGAATAAGTGAAAAAAGAAAAAAAAAATTTTTTTCCAGTTGGAGGAATCGCAAATACGCTAAACATGCTACAGGTCTGTAAATCATATAAAAAAAGAGAAATTCTATAATTAACGTTTGGACTGTAACCCAATTTTTTTTCAAATTAGTCTCACGTATAGAACTACAAAAGGTATGAAATATTACCCTTACAATGAGAAATTGAGCATCACTTAAAGAAAACTTTACTCGGCTTTTAAATATAAGGCGTTATATCAATTTTTCGTAAGGCTTTATCGATATTTAATTATTTTATTTTTAAAAAATAAAATTTTACAAAATTATTTTTGTAAAAATACTTCCTTGTAAAGGAAGTATTGATATCGCGAAAAATTTCGGTTTTAAGATTTCAGTGGAAATATCCATTTTGACCACTCCTGAATCCATTTTGACTAGTTTCAGCGTGACGTCTGTACGTATGTATGTGCTATGTGTTTGCGCTCATACGTCACTTTAGTAGTGGGGGTATACACGCTAGACTGCTGTCTCTTGAGTTCTCGCGCAAGATCAGCCGTGTAAGCAACTCGCCCGTCATGCGGCATTATTAACAATCTTATATCTTATTTGTTTTATTTTATGTAACTTATTATCATTTCACTCAAGTCTTTTTATGACATGTATAAATTCGTATTCTAATCTATTTACAGTCCACTCATTGTTTTTATAAATATACATCTTGACTGAATTATGAGCATTGTTTCTTTGTTTATTTCACGCTATTCGAATTGTGAAACATCCATATTTAGTCAAACACTATGTATCTCGCATAACTCAAAAACGATTAGCCGTATGATGTTGAAAGTTTTCATTTAAAACTGTTGTAACATCTCGTTGTGCACATTCACTTTTGGTTGCAATAAACTAGTCCAAAAGTGTTCATAAAAAGCTCAAAATCAAAAGAAATTAAATTTTGGGCTTACAAATTTTTCTTAACTGCAGTAATAAGCCCTCACTGAGTGCTTTCCAACAATGTATTTGAAGTGGTGCTTATTTTCATTGGTTCCAGAGTTATAGCCAAATAAAATTTTAATTAATGATGTATTTACACCTTAGAAGGGGAGAAAGCACATCGGTTCGAATCTGCCTTCATCTCCTTTTTTTAACTTTTTTTTTAAATTTAAATATATTGATTTATTAATAATTATAAATCTTTGATGATAAAAAAAAATCAATAAATAATAATTCAATAACAATTAAAAAGAAAAAATGATTACATATCAGAAGATATTAATGAAATAATATTTTATGTACTTTTCATTTAAAAAAAAATTATATACGTAATTTAATAGGCGTACAAGGAAGTCATGTGATATCCACATCAGATTTTTATTTATTGTTAAAGAAAAATTGTTAATTTAAATAATACTTTGAATAAATTACTTTACTTATTTACTATTATTTATTTATTTATTTATTTCTCTGAATAAATAATGGAATAATAATATTACAATTTTTTTTTGTATCGGTAAATAAAAGTTATTAATTGAGTTAAAAATAAAAGAATAAAAGATTTTCTTAAATAGTTACTGATTTTCTGAAACTGTTTTTTTTTCTCACCCTAACCCCCGAGCCGGATCCATAACGAAGCAAACCGCAGCCCAGGGGGTGTCTACTCAAACAGGCCTCCCCGTCCGCGACCATAAGTGTAGTCTGATGGGTCAGCCCGCCGGGTAGATCTTCTCATTGCTTGCCTCAAACCCTGGGTGGAGGTATCAAAGCACGACCTGAAACTAAAACTGTTAGTAATATTGAATATGAACGTATGCAAATAAAATAAAATTTTATCAATTTTATATACAATTCAATCGTATTTTACACTTTTTTTCATTTATCTTGAATGATGTCACTCTTGACCAATTCTTTTTGGTGCTCGCTAAACCGTTTATATTTTATTGTCGTTATTTTTGAGTACGTTTTCTTATATCAATGATCCTGAATTTTTTATTTAATTTTCATCAGCGTATATTTACCTTAATATAATATTACTTTATTCGATATGACAATATTTACTTATTTATTGAAAAAATAATCGATGCTGTTAATGGGTTACAATATTAATTTTTTAAGAAACACTTGCTATTTATTGATGAAGCAGTTCTTTCTTTGTATGAATTAATAATTCATAGAATATAGATTAGAATTTGTCACACTGTTCGAGTGTTGTCATTCTGTTCTACTTACAGGAAAAAAAAATGATATCGTACAAGTTTAACGTCGTATTAAAAATAATTTATTGATCCGTAACCTACTGCCTCCTGAATATGGGCAGCGTATTTGTTGGTAGATAATCCATAATTTTTACGAATGAAAGAGATACTGTTACTTATCCTATTTCTTTCGATAATTATTTTGGATATATGATAAAAAAAGAAAATTAAGGACAAATAGAAATTATCCTGATTAACGCTCGCGCTTTCTCTCTCTTTTTCTCTTCCCTCGTTCTCTCTCTCTCTCTCCCCCTCCCTCACTATCTGTCTCTTTATGATAATAATGATGCTCATTGTAGAACCAGTCCTAGTAGTAAACTGAAAATTCTACTTTAGAGCTAATACCAATTTACACTTTGGTAGTATTAGCATTCTGATGTATAACAGTATATTCAATTCGCTAACCGAAAACAACGAGAAGTAGTTGTTCATTTCTTCACTTTTCTTAGTATTTTTGCTTTGAGATACTGACATACTTTTTGTTTATCAAAGCTGAATAAATTATCCTCATATATAAAAAATGTCAGGTATTATGAAAGCGACTTGGTTATGATGCGGTACAAAGAAAACAACAATAACGATTCACTTTTTGATCGATAATATTCGATCAATGTAATCTGAAAAATCCCAATTCCTCCATTTTTATTACATACGAAGATTGAGAAAGCAGTAGAGAATGTTTTCTTGCCGGTCTCCGTGGCGCGAGTAGTAGTGTTTCGGTCTTTCATCCGGAGGTCCCGGGTTCGAATCCCGGTCAGGCATAGCATTTACACACGCTATTGTCATTCATCTCATCCTCTGAAGCAATACCTAATGGGGGTCCCGGAAGTTAAAAAAAAAGTTTTCCTGATATTTTTAAGTGATGTAAAGAAAATTTCTTAGAGTATGAAAGTACTAAGCTTGAACTAGAGTCCCTCTGAATGAAAGGCTGAATCCCTCCCACTACATTACAGAAGTTGGCAATTTTTTTACTAATATAAGAAAAAAATGTATGCAACTTAATGTAAAATAATATCATCACGATGATATTGTTCGGTAAATGTCATTCAATGCAATATTTTGGAGTGTACAGTATATCTCTATTAAACAGAGGTGATGCATAAAATTCGTCCTTTCTGTTCAAAAGAAATATATTACTTTGTTATTTTATAATATATATCTCAATCTTATTATTTTTTTTGATGCCTATAACGAACGTGAAAAACTATTAGCTTTTAGTCTGCATTGCTTTATCCGCGAATAATTATGTTATCTGTACACCCAATTTCTGCGATGAACAGAGGGAAGTGTAGATTATAGTGATGAAAGTTTGTATTTTATTGTGTTGTGGTTACTGAAAATACCATTTGGGTTTTGGCACAACATATAGAGTGTATTTTCCAGATTTTATAAGTATTATTATTTATATTACTATTATTATAAATACTTTCTTTATAATAAAAAAAAATTTGCTTTAATGTATTTGTAAGAAAAAAGATCGGGCAATGAATTGCATAACTTCTCCGGTTACGCCGGTCAGGTTATGCAATACGTATTTAAACTAAAAAAAGCTATAAAAAATATATATATATATATTGGGGCTCCCATAGTCAAGTGGAAGCATTTGGGTAAAATTAATTTTTAAGAAAAAACCCCTAAATGGCAACAATAAATTTAAAGAAAGAATCTTTTAAAGCTGTTAAAAAATTCGTAATTCTAAATAAACATTTTTGTAATTTTCTAGAAAAGAGGTGAATATTTTTAACCATTTTTTTTTTCAAGTAATACTGAAGGGGACTGGCTATTAAAAAATAAAGATTTTTACATTTTAAATGCAGTGTATTACTTGCAAGATGGATTTAAATTTAATGTAATTTTTTTTAAATCAAACAATACTTTTTATTATATAAGACCATTTCCATTAGATGAGCAAAAAAATTATAGTTTTTGGAAGGCCTTTTGATGTAGAAAATATAGATGGAAGAAACTCCCATTAAAACCTTTTTTGAAGGATGATATAGCTACTAAACAAAAGAAAAATGTATGTCATTTAAAAAATTTAAGAAAAATATACGTATGTCATTTTTTGGGAGGGGATAAATATTAAATAAAAACGTTCTAGTAGTTTGTGGTCTTGATTAAAAAAACTTCAACTTTTATAATTGTTTGCTAAAGTATCCAGAAAAATTTTTAATTTTATTTTCGCCAAAATACCCCCCTACTCTTTCAAATTTTTGCAAAAATATAATATATTCATTCCCTCCGAAGGTAGTACATGTTTACCAAGTTCGAAGAAAATCTATTTACGGGTTACAGAGTTAAAAGAAGGAATACAGCTCAACATACATACTTATATTCGTAAAAACGTACAAAACGTAAAAACGTATAATCTGTTTAAATATATTTCTGTTAGTAAATGTTTTTAAATCCCTTCTTAAGATACAAAAACCCATTAATTTTTTTATTTTTTTTATTGAACTATATACTTTCCTATTATAACTACAACTGCTACAGCAGCAACATAACAATATGTATCAGCAAAATAACAGTATATATCGCCTTAACTAGGAAAGTAATAAAAGTTTTTAAAAATAGAGACACGGAAGACACCAACCCGAAACTTCTAACTTATGAGACCGTAAGGCTTGCCATTTTGCTGTTACCACTGTTGTGACTAAATTTACAATTTATTGTATATTTACAATTAAATTACAGGAAGAATTCGAAAATCTTTAAACGAGATTAACTCGGATGTTGGGCCAAGATGGAAGTGGCCATTTTGGATTTAAAGTAAAGACCCCATCCTTACACCCTTCAAAAGGACATCAGTAAAATCTCTAAGCCGATCGACTTTCCTACTGAGCCGGATTCATCGACTACAAAAAAGTCATATATTCGGGTATATGTATGACATTTTTTCCCTTAAAAATAATGTAATAAGCTTTAAATGTAACACTTAGTATTTATGAGACTTATCTAGCCTAACAATTATTACCAGTCTAGAAAATTTCACGATCAATAATTTTATTGTTTAGTTATTCACCTATTTAAATAATAAAATAATTTGTTATTTTAACAATTAAATTTATATATGTCAATTTAATTTAAGAAATGGACTGTAATACGGATTTGATTTTATTTGTCTATTTTATTTTAATATTCACTGGTTTTAATTATAATTTTTAAAGTACTAGTTTTAATTTACAGGATTTCTTCCTTTGTAAATTTTAAATAATTAACTTAGATAATTTATCTTGTAAAGTTTGAATAACTTATTCAAGAATTATTTACAATGTGTGAATCAAAATATATGATAAAGTACGACATAGACTTTCCAGATTGTTTTACTTATTTATTTATATATATTTTTAATTAAACTCTTTTTGCTGCATTTCGTTGAATATATTTTCGTATTTAGTAACATTTCTTAGTTTAAATCCGTGAATTTTTATTTCTGGAACGGTGCTTATAGTTTTATAAAAAAGTTACGTATATATATATATATATATATATATATATATATATATATATTTCTTAGAAAAATAAATTATAACCAAGATCTGATTATCCTATTTAAATTCACTTCTAAGTTCATTTACTTTGATCTGCTTGTTTTTAATATTATTTGTAATGAAAAGTTGTGATGAAGTATTATAATGACATAATTAAAAGTACAAAAGTAAATATTAAGTTGGTTAAATGTTATCCGAAGTTTTTCCTTGACGGCTGTAGACATAATAAATTTTTGAAGTTGGTTGCTATAGAAATAATTAAACGAAACACTTCAATTGTACCAGAATTAAAATTTTTATTAGGCTAGACGTTACTCTCTAATTAAAAAAAGCAAAAAGGTTTCACCGTAATTAATGAAAAAAATTATTATTATTATTTTTTTTATCAAAAAGAAAGACATTTTAATGTTTGTGAATTTATTTTCTTTTTAAAGATTCGATCAACTATTTGCATTTGTTCCGTTAAATATATTCTGATAATATAATATTTATAGATATTTTTGAGGTCAGAGAAAAAAATACTTTCTTGGAAAATGCGTGAGTAAAAATGTTCTCTGGTAATGATCGCGTGCCTTATCATCTTTAAGAGAAATATATTGTCAAGTGATTAATTATCTTTTTAAAGTGACAAAAATATGAATGTTTAATTTTTTTTGGGTTCGTGAAGAATAACATTTAAAATATTTTAACAAAAGAATAGAAATATTTTCTTTTTTCCAGCGATTCCTACTTAAAAAAAAAAAAAACTTTAAAAGACATTCATTATCGTAAATTTGACTTTTATGGGTATAAGTCATTGAAATACGGGTTTTAACTACTAACTGCTCCTCCTTGGAAAGTCTTTTATAAAAATTAAACTAAGTGAACATGTTTCATCTCCGTTACAGATTAAAGTATATTAAAATGTTTTACCTACTTTTTCCGTCATTTAAATAATTTGAATACTGGCATCTGTAATTTATACCGTAAAATGTGTGTGTGTGTGTGTGTGTGTGTGTGTGTGTGTGTGTGTGTGTGTGTGTGTGTGTGTGAACATTTAAAAGTTATCTACACTATCTTACCTAACTGAAACCTACGATTTAAAGTTGAAATTATAAATTAATTGATGATAAACGATTATATTTATTTATTTTTGCCGTAGTAACACACATTATTAGTATTTACACGTAACACTTTTTTCTATTAAATATTATGACTCGTTCATAGTTGTGGAATGAAATCGGTTGTACATTTAATTTTAAATAATTAAAAAAAAAAAAAAATGATGTATATAAATAGGATTACATATTCAAGAAATATGTATATAAATAACGCATTTTGAATTACAAAACATGGTAGCTCCGTGATCTTACCTGACCTGAGAAAGTTATTTCTACTTTTCTTTACTGTTTTCTCTGTATACTCGCTCGCTTCGATTCAGGAAGAAACTTTCTTTAAGAATATTTACTCCTGAATCTGTGATAATTTTTGATGACCGGAATACTCAAATAAATATCAATTGATACACTTAAACGGGATAAGCTTAATTGTTTAATTGAAGGTTTTACACGTATTCTACTAACATAAATTTCGGTAACTTCTGTAATAAGATGATTTTCGTTACAATATTTTTTCAAAAAAAAATTTTAATGTTGGTTATCATAAACATTTCTAAATGGTGCTTAAATCTAATAAAAATCATCTCCGTTACAGGTTAAAGTATATTAAAATGTTTTACCTACTTTTTCCGTCGTTTAAATAATTTGAATACTGGCATCTGTAATTTATACCGTAAAATGTGTGTGTGTGTGTGTGTGTGTGAACATTTAAAAGTTATCTACACTATCTTACCTAACTGAAACCTACGATTTAAAGTTGAAATTATAAATTAATTGGTGATAAACGATTATATTTATTTATTTTTGCCGTAGTAACACACATTATTAGTATTTACACGTAACACTTTTTTCTATTAAATATTATGACTCGTTCATAGTTGTGGAATGAAATCGGTTGTACATTTAATTTTAAATAATTAAAAAAAAAAAAAAAATGATGTATATAAATAGGATTATATATTCAAGAAATATGTATATAAATAACGCATTATGAATTACAAAACTTGGTAGCTCCGTGATCTTACCTGACCTGAGAAAATTATTTCTACTTTTCTTTACTGTTTTCTCTGTATACTCGCTCGCTTCGTTTCAGGAAGAAACTTTCTTTAAGAATATTTACTCCTGAATCTGTGATAATTTTTGATGACCGGGATACTCAAATAAATATCAATTGATACACTTAAACGGGATAAGCTTAATTGTTTAATTGAAGGTTTTACACGTATTCTACTAACATAAGTTTCGGTAACTTCTGTAATAAGATGATTTTCGTTACAATATTTTTTCAAAAAAAAATTTTAATGTTGGTTATCATAAACATTTCTAAATGGTGCTTAAAATCTAATAAAAATCCCCTTTCATTCGACAAAAGTTTTGTAAGTAGTTTCGCAACAGAACTTAGTACTTATTAGAGAGTTGTAAAAGTGATGTGATTTGGTGCTATTTATAAACATTACAAATATAATACGATAATAAAGAGAACAGAATATATTTTATTAAAACTTGTTAATAGGATAAATTATAAAAAAGTTATTTTTATTGGCAAATAAAAATTTGCCTAAAAAATATATTTTATCATTCGTAATTTCATTGATTAATTATAAACGTTTTAAAGTAACTGTCATGAAAAAATAGAGCCTATGATTACAATTGAAACTTAATTAAATATACTTTTTACAAACAGAACCTCTATTTTTATTTGATTAAAATTCCTTTTTCAGCTGTCAGTGGCAAGTTTATGACTTACGAAAAGAATATTATTCTGTTTAAAAAAAAAATAATTTCCGATTTACTCTGTAAATTTATGATGAATTTCAGTATTGCTTTTTACGGCAGTTCAGTATGGCGTTAATCAAAATTAATTTCCAAGTTAATTTATCTCTCAGAATTAATGAAATTATACGATTGGAAAAATAGCTTACGGTAATAACTGATACGCTCGCTTTGAATAAATGTGTTTTTTTTTTTTAAGGATTTAAAATATACAGAGTGTTTCTAAAATGGTGGGCTGGCTATACTCTTTCGGTTTCTACTCGTAAAAACAAAAAAATATCCTTGAGAAAAATTACAATTTCTCCTTCGTTCTCCCCCGGTCCACCATTTGCTTATCTTTATATAATAATTTATATCTCAAGTTCGCATAGATAAATCACATTATTTGGTAAGCTCCTTAAAATAATAAATTTTTTAAATTAGCAAAAGATCAGGACTTAAATAACTTCGAAAATTATAAAATGGCATCTATGTTTCAATTTGATTAAATATTAATTGTTTTTATCTATTTTTAATTCTGGTATTGTAAATTAGTATCAAATTAAGTAATAATTTTTTCACAATAACACCTCATAATTATTATGACACAAAGTTACAACATCAATTTCCTGCCATAAGTAGACTAAATTAACTGTTAACCGATTTAAAAAAATAAAATGTCAATCTGATCAAAATAAAGCGCTTAAGGTTTTAGCAACACAAATTTTTATAAAACTAATATTTATGGAGAAATAATGGATTGAAAAATAAACATGGCCGCCATTTTGTAATTTGTGAAGGTAATTTAAGTCCTGATTTTTGCTAATTTTAAAACTTTAATACCAATACGATTACCAAATATTAATGCGATTCATCGATCCGAACTTGAAATATACATTTTTATATATAAATAACAAAATGGCGGACAGCGGGAGAATGAAGGAGAAATTGCCATTTTTCCTAACGATGTTTTTTGTTTAGTCATACAAGTAGAAACCGAAAATGTATAGCCAGTCCACCATTTTAGAAACATTCTGTATATTTTTATAATTTTTTTTTTTCTAATTTCATTAGTTCTGTTGCATTATTGAAAGTTTCTCCGTCAACTATTTGATAACAAAAATGGATATAAAATATTATAAAACTATTTTTATAATTATTGTAATATATTTATTATATTGTAAAGACATACTTTTAATTATATAATACTTGTATATTTTATCACAATAATCTAATTAAAAAATAAAAAAATCATAAAATTACATTATACACTCACACACACCTACACACACACACACACACCTACACACACACCTACACACACACACACACACACACACACACACACACACACACACACACACACACACACACACACACACACACACACACACACACACACACAAACAGACAGACAGACAGCGAGAGAGAGTGAAAGAGATACACACATCTGTATATTGTTTTTAAGCCGTTATTGTTTCGTTTTGTTTTCCTCGTTCTGTTGGCACATTCATATTTTTTTTTTGTTTATTGTTGATAAAAAGTTCAGAAAATAACATTTTCATACAATTTTCGTATGTATTTTTTTAATTGTTTATTTTATAGTGCGTTGAACAAAAACAAAAGATATTTATTTTTCTTTTATTATTTCCTGTTTGATTATAGAAAATACGCTTCTAGACACGTACGGACAAAACACACCATAAAAAGTTGTTGAATAATATTGTTTCAAGTTTTAAATACGTAATAACAAAAATGAAATAAAAATCAATGTAATGGAACGCATTCCAAAGTCTGATGTTTCACATAATTGTTTGAATGATAAAAACAAAAGGTTTATTATTTTTTTTTTAGTAAAAAAGGATAGTTTAAATTAAAAAAATGTTATGTTATTAATAAATTAAATAAAAATTTTGAAGTTACAAAAAAATGAAACGATATAGAGAGGTAAATCAATTTACTGCTTTGTTTACTAAAAGACAATGTACATTAGGATGGATTTTTTAGTTGTTTGGTGAGTTATTCGGAAGCTGAACGCTCAAAGTAACTAAATATAACACTTTTTTTCTCATTAGCTTTTAATAAACATTTTACAAAAATAAAGTCTAGAAATTACGCTTAAAACTTACGTTTTTTTTTGCCGTTGAAGAAATTTACTTCTTTGCTGATAAATGAAGCGCTTGTAGGTCTGTAAAGCATTAAATTTTAGTCAGTGAACTTGTTTGATGCTCTTTACTATGCTTTCTTCTCTAGTATTTGTCATGCTTTCTTCTCTAGTATTTATCATGCTTTCTTTAGTACATCGTACGATATATCGATCTAAACTATCTTATCAAGGATTGGAGTAATGATGTGGACAGTTTTATCAATATGCATTTTCAATGTTCCTTTTGTAATTGTTCATTATGTTTTAATAAATAAATATTGATTTATAATTAAAAAACGCGTGGTTTTATTTAATTAAAAATATAACAAATAAAGACGAGGAGAAAAAGGAAGACGTTTGTGTACATAGCAGTTAGCGAAAGTGTTGGCGTCCCGCAGGTTCCTTTGGATGTTCAAACTTTTCAACAAATTTACTTATACCTCTCAAATTCAAAATTTTAATTCATAATATTCATTCGTAATTGTAGCGCTGTTTTTTAAGTCTTTAAGTGTATAAATATTTCAAAAGATAATTGTATCAGTATCAACGAACCTTCGTAACTTCAAAATGAACGCCGAACAATTTACACAATTTTTGAAAATGCAACAACAATTTCAAACAAAGTTTCAATAATTCAAAACTAATCAAAATCCTCAACCACCTATTCAACGTAACGTAAGTAATTTTGAACAATTTGACAAAGTTTTCTTTTTTTTTACCTTCCCCCTCCGGGCCGTATCCTGCAGCTAAGTATTACACAATCCAGGGAAGTGTATTTTTTTCTAACCAGCCTCCACGTCTCGGCCTGCCGGTCGAATCTTACTTTGCGTCGAATCTTACTTCAAACCCCCAGAGTAGGATCCAACACTCCCGGCTATGCCGTCCTTGGGTCCCCACTCCGGGAGCCGGGACTCGGTCTTTATGCCAATGCCTCTAACGGGGACACCCAGAGCGGGGATCTCCGCCGGGGACTCGGTCTTTTTTGCTCGGGGGTGCGAGAGTCCCCGAGCTTCACATCGCTACCACTCACTCGTGCAAGCATGTGCGAACGGCAGCTCCGCAGAGGGCTCTCCCTCATTTCCCAGCCCTCCGATCGTTCTTTTGAAGAACCCTCGCCAAAGTTAAAGAAAATAGTTACAAACAACGATTCGATAACTTTCTTCTTATGAAAGAATTAGCAGCAGATAAGAACATATCGAAAACAGTCCTTTTAATCAGCATAGATCCCGAATACTTGGAGCTACTAAAGTTATCAGTGGCGCCCAAAGAACTACATACCCTAACTTATGACGAAATAGTACAACTTTGAACATCAATTAACTGAAAAAAATAACGTTTTATTTGAGAAACATAAATTCCTCTCACAAAAACGTGGGTCTGATCAACCAATCCAAGATTTTTGTAACACAATTACTTAAATTAATTTCAACATGTGAATTCCAATGCGAATGTAAAAAGACTGCAGCAGATCTTTTTCTGCATTCACAAATTATCAGAGGGCTTGCCAACCAAGGCATACGTCATCAATTGTTGGATAATTCAAAACTTTTTCAGAATGCAGTTTCTAAAGTTCAAACCATAGAAACATCATTGCTGACTAATCAACAAGTCGATATCCCAATAGAAAATTTATCAACCGGTGTACACAGTTTCTGGATCACGAAATAGGAGTACAAGTAAACCTGAAATTTACGTCAAAACGTTGGAACACGACAAACTCAAGATATTATTATAAGGAACACCATAGTCACCGTAGACACCATTTCAAAAGTCTCTATTTTTCTGTCCCGTTCTCCTATTGTCTAGTTTCACTACTCTTCAGTTAAAAATTTCATAAAAATATTTTTAAAAAATCTTTCTAAGTCCCGAATTATATTTGATGTCATTCTCGGCAAAATAACATAAAATTAAAAAACCCGGTGGTCCATTTCTTTATCAATAGTTTTCTATTAACATGTGCAATATTATTTCATTACTAAAAATTTTATTTAGAAATCTGAACGAAAACTGAAGAAAAGAATTATTTTTTGACTACGTTTTAACTTTACACAATTTAAGCACGTATGAAAAACATCTATTAAAATGCTCACCAAATAATTTTATTAATATCTAGCCGAGTTCGGATGTTACTGGCCAATTATAGATATGATTACATAAAAAAAGGTAAGAAATATAAAAGGTAGTCTTTTATCAGTAACATGAATAATAACAATTGAATAGTAATTTATAATAAACATTTTTATTCAAATAACTGATATAGAGAGGGAAAGGTATTGTAATATCACGGAAAATAACATAGATAACAAGGTAATTGCATCATTATATGTCAGTGCTTTATTAGATAGATAATATACCAGATAATCATATTTTTGTGAATTTTTGTTAGTTTATAATAGCACATCGCTCCATGCGACGCAAAATATTTAATTAAATTTTTTATTTACAAATATATCATTATCTACAACATAATAATCGTTTTTTCTATTAGTAGTCATTATCTTATCCAATGACCTTTTACTCGGCGCCCGTTTGGGCACATAGTTTGGATATGAATAGAGCACTTATTCAAAATTTAAGGAGTGCCCAGCCGAGAGCCTTAATTGTATGCACTGGCGTTTTTAAAACAACCTCCTACGAGGCTACCACCGTATTGGGAAAGGCTCTCCCAATCGATTTAGTGATGAAAGTTCGGGCAGCCGTGTGGAGATTGTTAAGAGGCCGGGAGGCCGAGGTATATGGGATGGGGTTTTGAGCCGGGCCAGTACCGGAATGGAACGGTGATCACAATACACTGAATTTAAATTTTGTTCAGTCTGGCAGCTGGAATGGGACACCACGACAAAGGGAAGATCCTTGTATAAGATTATACAGGATCTGGGAGGATGGTATGCCTCTCCTTCGTTTTTAAGGGCAACGGGTGGCCAGGTGCCCAGAACCATGTTAATTTGAACCAATATCTGTTTCGGTTCCGCCTGGCAGCTGATGAGCTGTGCGTCTGCGGGGAGGTCCAGTCGAACGAACATATGATGTTTGACGACTGCCCCGCCCTTGAGATGGGCCAGACATCGGACCACCCTGAAACTTAGAGGTCAAGGGAAAAATTGGCCACTCACGAGCGGCGAATCAATGTGGCGAGAGCCGCATTGTCGGACCGTATGGGAGTTCCTTGATGGGGTTGCTTTGTTCAACCGACATCAGTAGTTTACCTAAGGAAATAGACTCCTACTGTACTGCTGTGTGTAGCTAACCTAGATGTACATATATATATATATATATATATATATGGCTGATCACCAGCCAATTAAGACTCCAAGCGCTTTAATATGGTGGACAGGTATTTGCTGGCATTCAGCGACTTAGGATGGCAGCGAATTGTTGTCTAGAGTAAATTTTAATTTATGGGTGTCATACATATTTTTAGAATATTATTTTTTAAATTATTTTCATTTTTTTTTTTTTAAATAAGAATTTCAGTTGTGAAAATTGTAGAAGATATAGAAGAAGTAAACTGAAAATTTACTGGAAAATAAAATATCACTCTTGATTATTTATCAATTTTAAAAACAGTTTCGATGAACCTCTCAATTCGTACGGAAACATATATCGTATCAATTATAATACATTTATTTTCTGTATAATAGGCTTTCTTTTCTTGTGCTAAGCTGTTGATATTTCTTTAATTTATCAATCTGTAGCAAATATTCTACTAACAAATTTGTGCAACATCAGTTTTTTTTTTAATATTCACTTCTCTTAATTCCCTATGTCGTAATTCATTTATTTATCTATTGTATTTGAAATTATGCTTCTGTCTAATAATGAATACATACATTTCAGAATTTCGTTAGTTTATTTTTAATTTTACCCTGAAAAAATTAAAAAAAAAAAACAATCAGAAAAGTTTTTAGTTAATATCATAACATCTTAATCTCTTCTCTTTGGATTGCTACTTTGCTGTCAAACATTTATTTACACTCCTTTATTGGTTGTTCTAAATATAAGTATAAAAACAGTTCGAATGGGGCACGTAATTCTCTCACCCTTTTTCTTATTGATGCTTTTCTTTCTTCGTTCTTATACTCTAATCATAATTATCCGATTCTTTCACAGTTCATAAATAATTCTTCTTTTACACCCTAATCTATAGTATAGTAACATTTCATTTCGCTTCATATCATGAAATGCCTACTCAGAATCTAGAAATGTCACGTAAGTAGCTTTATTTTCTTTAGCCAGCAATCAAATATTATTATTTTGAGAGATGATTTATGTCCCCAGTTAATTTCTAACAAGTTAATACAGTTATTAGATTAAATGAAAATTCATTTATTCTTTTGTTTTGGTAAGATTGTAAGAATAATTAATTGACTTGTTAATCTGCATCCGACAGCTCCCCAGATTGTATTTATACCTTTCATATTTCATTTTTATATATTTTGTTGTAACTATTATTTAACGGAACTATAAATTTAAATGCGGGCTGTATCTGAATTATAATTAATTATTTAGATTTATATTAAATTTTAATTTATTTCCTAGTGAAATTAAAAATAATACATTTTTTTTTTAAATTTCGCATACTTAACTAAATATATTTTTTTAATACTTTTATTTATAGTGGCATCAACAATTAAAGTCATTAGCGACTTAACTGTAACTGCACGATCGTAAATATTTAATACCAAAAACAAAAAAACAATAAACTGATACTAAGCAAAACAGCTAAATTACGATCTTCAACCCACTATCAGAGAGAAACCGTAACGGTCTTTTTATACATTTCTTACGGTTTAGCAAAACACTTCATATCTGAATCCAGGTAATTCCTGGATTAAATCCAGGAATAAATTTGTCAAATAAATCCGAATATTGGGCAATTTGTGAGCAAGTAGTGTACGGACCATTTTACAATGCACGCCTCAAAGTTCGGCTGAGGAAAGCCAAATACATGGGCGTGGGTAAGCCTAGTGTGTCCAATCCACGGCTGAGTTAGGATGATTTGGTCTCTTCTGTTGCTTGCGGTAAAATGTTTTTCGAAAACGTTCTCCAGATGCCATGTAAAGCCGTGGGACGAATTAGCAGCCAAAACTTATTCCACTGAGAACGTAGTTTAACACGGAGTGTTTTCATGAAGTCGCTCTCACACGCTAATTCTACTCGGAGACCATATTGCCATTATCTTGGCAGCCTCATCAGCCCGTTCCGTGCCAAAGATACCGCAATGGCCCGGGATCCGTACCCATACCACAGTCTTATTTGTTCTTGAGAGGATATCATAAATTATTTGAACGATGGATTCAGATCGTCGGAAACTGAAGCTCTCAAGTGCACTCATAGAGTCGGTGATTACTACGAAGCTGTCGTCACTACGGATTTCGATAACTGTCAAGGCGGAATAAATTGCGTAGGCCTTGCAAAAGAACTCGAGGAATAGGCACTAACTTAGTATATTATCTCGGTGTCGGGGAGTATAATTGAACAGCCACATCCGTCGGCCGAGACAGAGTCTCTGTATAAATGTGAGTATATCCTTTGTACTTCTTGGCCATCTCGCTAAATTGGTTTCTATCAGATTGGTAACGTGGGTTCCGTTACCGACTTCCAGATAATAAGTATTCGATCTTTAGAGATGCGCGCAACCAAGGAACGCCGCACCGTATTTCCTTTACGAGAATCATCGAAACAGGCAGATCTATTTACTGAAGATTGTGAGGCAGTCTGAGGTTCAACGATTGCGGTAAGGAGTTCTTTCCCTCGAGTGTGAACGTCGTTTACTGTGAGTTGAAGAAATGGGACTTGCTGATAGCGTATTTGCTAGCCTGGAATTTCCTCCTGTAAAATAATGGGAGTTCTTAGGATTCCGCCGGTACGGGTAGTAGCAAATGCCCCTATTTATATGCGAATGTAGGTATTATGCAGGGAGTCTGGCAGGCTCTTAATTTTTTCTCTCGAAGAGTAATTCAGGAAAGATCCGTATTCTAGCTTCAACAGAACAATGCTTCTATACGTGTTCAGAATGATGTATTTGTCAGCACCTCAGTGCAAGATGATATGAATTTAAGAACATTAATTCTCCTTAACATTCAACCTTAGTGTACTAATTGTGGTTTGAGAAAGCCAGCTTGTCATCAAAAGTCTAGAAGATTAATCTCGTTTGTTCCCTTTATCTTTAAACGTTTTAATTTTCCTGTAATTTTTTATTTATTTTAGTTCTTATATATATATATATATATGTGTGTGTGTGTGTGTGTGTGTGTGTGTGTGTGTGTAAGTTCTTTCTTCATACACATAAATAATCTCATCCATTCATTTGTACGTATTTATTCCTAATTTTTAAGTGTCACATTCATTTTATCTAAATATAAATGTTTATGTTACATTTATTTTTAATCTACTCTTTGTTTAATATTGATTTATTATTTCCTGAAAAATTTAAATCAATTATTCAATACACATTAAATTATTTACGTGACTATTTTCTTTTTCTGGTTTTAATAATTTACCTAAAACCTATTTTATTCATCTTTTGTTGAAAAATAAAAAAAATTATGTATTAAAATCGATAAAAAGAATTGTAAAGCCTTAATTTTTTAATTATGTTAAAAAAAGAAAATACAAACTTAACAATACCAGTTATTTCATACGAACCTTTATCTTCAGTTCCAATCTGGAGAATCGTTGTGACTGATAAAGAAAAAATTTGTTGTAGAAATATCAAAGATTTTAAAAAGGAATTAAGCAGAAGAAAATAGTCTTATTATATAAAACATTTTCTTATATTATTTCGTTCACTAACTGGAGAGTAAACATTTTTATTCGGCAGTTTTTTTTAAAAATGATTCCACGAATTTTCTGTTGAAATTTATTTAGAATGTTAAAAAAAGGCAATTAATTTTTTTTTGTGAACGGTAAAACGTACTGATTTAAACGTTTTTACTAAATGAACTTGAAACAAAATTATTTTATTAAATCCAATTTGAATAAAGAAATAAACATTTTTAAGTAATAAAAATAAATTTATTAATTAATAAACATAAGGAAATTAAATAAAATAAATATTTTAATTGATATATTTTTATCAGAATAATTTTTTTAAAAAGTAAATTCTCGTAGATTTTAAAATAATAATTTCAGAAACTCAAATTTTAAATTTGGAATATTTCGGAAATTTTAAAAATATTAATGCTAAAGAGGCCAGATTGCAGGTCACATCCTTGTTGGCACATTCATTTCCGGGGTTGAGGGGGGGGGGTTTGAGGAACCGTAGAAATCGTTTTGTTCCCTGATGGAAATGGCCGTGTGACACGAGACATTGTCATGATGAAGAATCCACTTGTTTGCAGTGTCTGGTCTCACGCGAATCACTCTTTTCCTGAACCTTTCAAGGACTCCTTTGTAAAACACTTGATTGACAGCTTGTCAGGGAGGAGCAAATTCTTTATGCACGATACCGTCAAAAAAGCTAATCAGCATGGTTTTTTATCTTTGATTTGCTCATTCGACATTTTTTCGGTCGAGAAGATGACGGAGTGTGCTACTCTTCACTTTGCCGCTTTGTTTCAGGATCGTACTCCAATATCCAGGATCGTACTCCTGTGATCACACGATTGAAGAATTGTTGGTCATTGTCAATCCTCTCAAGAAGATCAACGTACACGTTTCTTCGATTGTCCTTCTGTTTCGTCGAGAGGTTTTTCGGCATAAATTTTGCACAAACTTTTCGCAAGTCCACATCGTCTATAAAAATTTGATGTACGGTGAAAGTGTTTAAATTTAACTGTTTACTCATCATCCTTATTGTTAAACGACGGTCTGATCTCACACGCTCAACGTTTTCGTCAGATTTCGAAGTTAATGTCTTCCTGAGCGAGGTTGATCAACGTGTTCTCAGCATTCCAAAGATTTTTTTGTGCCAGCGGAAAACTTGTGCTCTTGATAAGCAATGTTTCCCATAGGCCTGTTTCAACTTTCCAAAGGTCACATTTGCGGATTTTTCAAGTTTAAACAAAACTTGATTGCACAACGTTGCTCTAAATTCCGATGCTCCATTTTTGTAACACACAACAAAAACACAACTTCACTGATGGCGCTGTCAGAAATAATGTGTTGGCTGAACGGAGATGAAACTTGTACTGAGCATATGGAAGGGATGAAAAAACCGGTCTAGCACAGACCGGTTGACGCAGCATTGCCAGATCGCTCGCAGTGTTAGCAATCTCATTATTTTCTCACGCACCTCGTACACTTATCTTATTTCATTGTGTATCAACAAATTTTTTTCTTTTACAATTCTGTATTTTATCAAGATTAGTTCGAAAATAATTTTTTAAAAGTTACTGGATAAAATAAAATTAAAAAAATCTATAAACATTTTTTCCTTCCAAACATTGGTTATTTCGATTTAACTTTTAGTAAAAAATATATGTATGTATTAATAAAATTTCCATCCTTATTTGTTATTTAAATTGTCAAAGTTATTTGACGTAATTTCTAAGCAAAATTTTTATTTGATTTTAATTGTGTCATTTAAAGAATTTTTTTTAATATTATTTTCCTATCCATGAATCAATATTGTTATAAAGCACAAATTATTATGTTCAATAAGGTTATTCATTTCATATTTGTATCATTATTATTATTATTTTTTTTTTGGTTTATGCGGGTATAGTTTTTACGTTCATTAGCCCTCGTTACAACTTGTAAAATAGGGTTAAAACACCACCAGCTACGTAAGGGTGTATATGGCTCTTGCATTTTATTTAAAAACACAAAAATAACATTACACGAAAACATTTAAACTCTAATATAATACTACACTAATAACAGTTACAGGGTTGAAAGAGTACTAATTCTTAAATAAAACAAAAAATAAACACATTAAAAACAAAAATAAAAATCGAAAGTTTTGAGTAAACCAAGATAATTAAATAACACCCATGTTCGTAGAAAAGACTACTTCGTATAGTGAATCCTTAAGCAACAAATTTTAATAACTTCCAGACTTAGTCCACTGGCATGCAGATAAGCAACTATCTTTTCTTCTTTATCATTTTCCAAATCGGCAGCAATATTATTTATTAGATTGTACCCCTTTCTGAGGTAATGTCCCAGTTGATGCTTGACTATAAGACTTAGACCGCCACATAGGTCTTTCTTCGCCGGGTATAAAACATGAATTTGTTATTCATGTGTGAACATTTCTGAGTTTGGTGACTCCCGCTTGTTGTCGGCGAGTCAGTTTCACTTCGCTCTTCCATTTATATGGAGAAGTTTTAATTGCGTTAAATTTCGTATATAACCTTCTCCATTCATTACTCCACGTGTTTTTGATAGTGTTGGTTAGACAATTTTTAATATCTGTCACTCGAACAGGAATTATATTCATATCACAAACTATTGCCATTCCGGCAGCTTTGACTGCGCTTTCGTTTCCTGGGGTAGAATGCCTTGGAGTCCGTACAATTACATATCTCAGATCAATATTTTAAAATAAATTTAGTTTTTTTTTTCATAACTTTTCCAAAACATTTATGTTATTTTCGGCACAGGTAAGGAATTCTTGTTGTAAAGTGACGAGTTTTTCTTAGAATTTCTTAAAGATGGTTTTTGTCAAATTCCGGTTGAATTATATTTAAAGCTTTATATATTACATTTTCTTGCGTAAACGGACTGATTAAAATATAAGTTTGTATAGTTTAATTATTCTTATGAGTATTTTGTTTTTTTTTTTTGTTCCTTGTACGAAGTATAGGAAGTATCGTGATCGCGAAAAATTTCAGTTTTTAAATTTCTACGAAAATATCCACTTTGACCATCCCTGAATCCATTTTGACTAGTTTTGGCGTGTCTGTACGTACGTATGTGCGTATGTACGCACATAAATCGCATAACTCAAAACAATTACCCGTAGGATGTTGAAATTTTGGATTTAGGACTGTTGAATATCTAGATGAGCCCCTCCCCTTTTGATTGCAATCGACTGAACCAAAAGTACCCAAAAAAGCTCAAAATTAAAAAAAAATTGATTTTGGGCTTTTTTAACTGTAGTAATAAGCCCACATTGAGAGCTTTTCAACGATGTAACATAAGTGGACTTATTTTTCTTGGTTCCACAGTTATAGCCAAATAAAATTGGAATTAATGAAATATTTGGATCTTAGAAGGGGAAGGCATATCGGTTCGAATCGGACATCATCTCCTTCTTTTTTAATTGAAATACATTGATATATTAATAATTATTAACTTGTGATTGTAACAAAAGGTTTACGATAAATAACAATAAGTCAATAATAACAATAAAAAATATAAAAAAAATATCCGAAATTAGTGAAATAAAATTTTATGTACTTTTCATTTAAAAGAATAATTTATAAATCATTTAAAAGTGTATGTGTAATTTAACAGGCGTACAAGGAAGTCACGTGCTGGCTTCTGTGGCGCGAGTGGTAGCGTCTCGGCTTTTCATCCGCAGGTCCGGGGTTCGAATCCCGGTCGGGCATGTCATTTTTCACACATGCTACAAATGTGTGAAAAATGACAGGCCTCTCATCATCCGAAGGAAAGGAACGGTGGTCCCGGAAGTTAAACAAGAAAAAAAAGGAAGTCATATTGTGGTTCCACATCAATTTTTTTTTTTAGTTAGGATCTAATAAAATTATGTAAATAATTGTTATGTAAAACATCTAATTGTTACTTAACAATATGATTTGGAGAGAAATTTAATTTTTGAGAATCGGTTCTTGGTAGTTTTAGTAATTTTCCCGGATGTAAAATATGCATAAATGTGGAAAACTCCACATAATCGTAACCGTACGTACTCCACTCCATAGGTAATCGTATGGTGAAATTTATTTATTATATTAATGTCAATTTTTGAGAATATAAAATAATCAATAAAGAATGTTAATTATAATTACCTGGTTGATGAAGTTGTAGAGAGATATTAAAAAGTAACAAATAAATATTAATAAGTTATTTATATTGTGAATTAAAAACTCTATTAGGCTACAGTATATGAAAACTCCAGAAATTTGAACTTGCATGACTAGAATTTTAATTTAATGCTTTACTTATTAGTGCGGATGCTTATCTTTTACGGGCCTTTTAAGAACTTCTTAATTGTTGTTTTGCATACTGTCAAGTGGAATTAGGTTTTTGTTAAATAGAGATCACGGCATTTTATCTTATTTAACTAAGTATTTTTTTCTTTTAAATTACGCCGTTTCTTCATGCATTTATTTTTATTAATATTAATTAATTTGACAAATACTATTTTAGTCACCTATTTAGTCAAAAGCTAATAAAACAAGCTAGATAAAAACAAGGCTTAAACAAGCAAACATAAATTTTTTTAAGCTAACATTTGCTTTCAACTTGATTCGATTATAATTACCCATCTTATAAATGTTACAGTATGGAAAAATTAGGTGTGCTTTCTTCCTTTAATTTGTCATAATTTTATTACAAATCTTCTCCTGTTTACTTATTTACGTTAGTTTCTATTAGTTTAATATACACTTGCTGCTCTTTATACAGGAATAAAAATATTAAAAAAATAATTTTCAAATTTTATACTATAATTAATCTTTATTTTGATTATGAGTGAGTTGTATGCATTTGTTAGAAGGTATTATGAGATAAAATTTTAATTATAAACATTTTTGGCTTTTTTTTCTTTTACAACCATCACATAGAAGAGATAATCTTCAAATAGGTCCTAGAATGCGAACCAGGATTGAAGGAGTTACATACAAATAAGGGAAAGGCATGGATAGTTAGAAAGAAATTATCTATCCCTAACACGAATAACAAGAAACACAAACCATCTAAACTTGCTCCATTGTCTTCTTCAAATAGTACACATTCATCCAGTTCTCAATTCCTCAGGAGATCTTTATTCAAAATACAAGCAGCGCATTACTAAAGGTTTTTATTGGTATATTCACTTTGTGATAAGATGCTAAAATATATGCTGCAACAAACTTTTCTACTGGATTATAAAAAACCATCTCAGATTGGCTCAGCCTCCTTTAAGGATGACACTTACTTATTCCCATAATTACGAACTGGCTGGAATTAGTCAAGTTAACTACAAACTAGCTTGCAAGATACCCGATAGAGAATGTACATAATTGTAACATTTATTTATAAAAAATATATTTCTAAATTGCTTTTTAGACATCTATCCTATTCTGTGTAGTAGTCCTTATTTCTCTTTATATATATACTGTTAGATAATTGTATCCTGCACATCATGATACTATACACTGTAATTCCACTATATGGAATGTAATATAGAGATACTCACATTTTATTTTATTCATGAAATGTAGTTTTGCACAGTTGGTGATGTCTTACAGCAAGTTTTGGAAATGTCGTGAAATCCCCAGATACTGTTAAAAGAAAAAGATACTGCCATTGTCAACCAGTAATGGGATGGGCATACTGGATAATGTGTTTTTTAATGATGAGGTGTATTTTCACATTAGTGGTCCACACATCTTACGTGAATCGCTGTTGCACTCACTAAAGTAGGGGTTGGTGCATGATTTCTCAAATTTTTTATGAAACCCTTGTCAGTCCAGCATACCGGAATATAATTATACAATTTGTAACTCTTCTTCATTCTAATGAATGCTATCGTTAACTGTAACAAGACAAGATAACTTGCCGTACATCTACAAACACCATGGAATATTTGTAAAAAATGCTTTGTGATCGCATAATCTACAAAGGTCTGTGTCCCCCTCATTCCCCTGAATTATCATCACCAGATTTTTTTCTCTGAGGTTTTTGTATACCGAGCAAACCTTTGTACTCTACAAGACCTGGAGCGAGCCATTACTACAAAGATGAATTCCATTTAGCCTGATGTCCTGTGAAGGGTGTCGACAAATATGGTGATATTTTTTGACACCTCAACCCTGCACACACGTGTCTTCAGGAAAATGGTGGACATTTCCATTGCTTGATTCATGTGGACCTCAATTTTATACAATACATGTTTCATGATGTAGCTAACGCACATTTCTTTTATTTTATAATGAAAATTATATTTATTTCAATTTTACTGTAATTATATTTAATTTATTTCTGTTAAAGTATCGTACAAAATATAGAATTTTAATACTGTGATAAGTTATAATATTCCGAGTGAAATCAGTGAGAGTAATCCATACTTTCTTACAAAAGGAGTAGATAAATTTGTTACATTTTACTATGTATATTCGTGTTTTTTAAAATCTATAATAAATGAAATTTATCTTAGGCATTAATCAGAGGTGATTTCTCTGATAGTAATAATGTTTATTATACAGTTGTTCACTATGCGGGACAGAGTAAAGATGTAAAGAAGTAAATGGAATAAGAAACACTCTATTACCCAGTTACAATATAAAAATTTTTAACCAGTTGGAAACCAACTGGTTGCCAAATATTTCAACCGATCTCAGTTGCTCATTTAGTAACTGGTAACAGTCCAGTAAGTGCCTGACCAATTGGAACACAATATTTTGTTTTCTTATGACTTTAATTCTTATTTCTTCTGATTTTATCTGTTATTTGGCAACGTTAAACAACAGAGAAAAAAACATTACAGTATTAAATTAAGTAAAAGTATCCTTTAAATAGCAATTATTTTATTTACTTTTTTCTTTATTATTAAATAAAATACAATTCAACTATTTTTAATTGTTTTGTATCATTTTCATAATAAAGAAAAGACAAATAAATATCTATGATTCAAAAACTGATATCAAATTTCTAAATCTACTTAACGAAACTTGGAAGGTAAAAAAATAATCATACTAGTGTGAAAACACAAAGGATTTATTCCCACAGTAAGGATTGATGTTATTTGCAAATGTAAGTACTATATAATATTAATACATATTATATATATATATATATATATATATATATATATATATATATATATGTAAAGTTACTTATGGTTACTGAAGTATGTTTAAAAATATAGCCAATAATTAGTAAAAGAATTTTTAAGAAATGCCTGAAAGTAGATTTTTTCTTATTTTTTAAGCACGTAATTTTTAAGTAGGGTAATCATCATGCAACCCTACATAGAAGGAAATACAAGACTAAAAAAAAAATGTAATTACATATATATTTATAACCTACATATGTAATTAAAATTTTTATGATAATTACAATATAATTAATTTTCAAGCTAAAAAAAAAAAAAAATACAAAAAAATTACAAAAATATATTTGATTACATATAAAAAATTATTTTTTAAAAAACTTTTATTTGTCTAATATTAATATTATCATTAATAAAAAAAGGAAACATTAGAAAAACTCTCTAAAAAGTAAAAAATAAAAATTAAATCAAATTGAGAATTTTAAACAAAAAAATATAATATATTAACAAATATAAAAATGCACTGAAAAGTAAAAAATAAATTATATAAATATCTAATAAATAACCAATAAATAAATGTAATAATTATTAAATTTTAAAATTAAATGTAATGAAAATATTTAGTTAAATAAAAGCGTGGCTCAGTTTTTATAACAATCTTTAAATCATTTTTTATATGTAATCAAATATATTTTTGCAATTTGTTTGATTTTTTTTTTTTTACTTTTTAGTCTTAATGAACAATAAACTATTTACATCCAAAAACAATATTCTTAATAATATTTATATCTGAATATTATTGTTTGTTTATTAAGACTAAAAAGAAAAAATATTTATTTTTACATATCGAAGTTACATACGTGTACCAAATTTCAATCATTTTCATACTATAGTTCATGAGAAATAAATATTTTCAACAATATGCATGAATTTAGCGTAGGGGTAGTGCCTGAGTGACTGGTGGGGGTGAGTCATATCCAAATTCCTACACCGTAGTATTGTATTGTCATCGAAGTTACCCAGGTGTACCAAATTTCATTGATTTTCATAAGATATATCAAAAGATTTGATTATTCAGTTGCAAGATTTGATTACAACTAAAGCAAGAAAAAAAAATCACTTTAAATTTAAGTCTGGTTTCTTATAACGTAAATCAGTGGCGCATAATTAAGTCTGAACTTCCCTCCAAATTTGAAAACAAATAAGGAAATTTTATGATAAAAGTATTCTTCGCTAATATGATTTGATAAGGAAAACTGAATAAAATATCTTTTTGTCATGAGTTTCTTAACTAATCTGATGTACTTTGTTCCTCTCTTTCCTATACTATCTGTTAATTTTAACACATTTACTCCAGTTGTAAAACTTTAATCACTTACTTTACGTGTTCTGAACTTTGTCTTCTACAGCTTCTTTCTACATATCCTTCAATCTCTAAATTAAATCCTATAACTAACCGTTTAACAAAAATTCTGCCATGTTGCGTCTTTTCATTTTATCTTATTTTACCAATTTCTATTACATTTAAACTTAAACAATTAATTCCCCTTCCTAAATTACTTAAACTACTACCCTTGTTTAAAATTTTAACATTCCATGCTTCTACACGAAGAACGTATAGTTATTTTACTTTCTAATTACCTCTTCTTGATTACCCCTACCTGTACAATTAGGGAATCATTTTATATCTGGAATTTATTCACCCAAGAAGTAACAGTCATTTTTTCTTAACAATTAAGAAAAAAAATTTCTTTAAATCATATGATTGTACACGATATTACTGAAAATATTTTGAATGCAGAAATAGTTTTTTTATATTATTTCATACGCTCTTATTTGTTGCTAAAATTAACTTTCTTTCCCGTACTATATTTACAGACTAATGATGATAATTCATAATAATAATGATAAGTAGAGGAATAAAGCAGGTTTAATAGTGTAATTACTAGCTTAATCACTTATTTTATAATAAAATTAGTTTATTAATTACTTGGGCTATTGCTTCCTTCTAGTGAATATACCTCTTTTTGTCTCATATGGAATTTCTGCTTCTTAGAGATATACTGCTTTCTCACCTCAAATGAGGTTTATGGTTCCTAGAGTAAGATTAATTTCAGATAAAACCTGTAATGGAAAATATTTTTTCAAAAAAAAAATTGAGAAATTTTTCCCTAACATCTATTATTTTCTTTTTCTAAGAGACAAGTATGGTAAATAGTAATAATACTTACTATAACCTAAAACAGTAATTGATAAAGATGTAGATAATTTTTTTCTAAATAACTTTACCTACATAAACATTTTGCAAAACATTCATGTTTTTTTAAATTTATTTAATTCAGTATAACTGGTAAAACAATATTTAAAATAATAATAACAGTTGTTACTCTGTTTTTAAATTACATAATAATAGTGGATTGAACGTGCCCTATCATTTAACATAAATCACGCTGAAAATTCCACATCCACCTTCTGAGAATTAATAAGTTTCTCATATCAAGATGTAAATTTAAAAGACATTATTCTGTTTATTCAATACAGGTTTGTTTATGTAACATCATTAATTCTTATTTTCAGAAAAACCACAAGGTGAACTGATATAGGTACAGTGTTCAGCAATTAATCATTTTAACAGTTTATCATGAAATAAAATTATTTCATCTAATCTAATTAGAAGGAACAGTTCTTAGTTACTAAACATTATAGAAATATAGATTTATTTTTATACCGACGACGGAATGGAGATGATATATGCGTTTGAGATAAGAGGTTTTGTGTGTGGGTGTGTGTGTGTGTGTCTGTTACCATTTCCTCAAAAACATCTGGACCGATTTCAACACGGTTTTTCTGCATTACATAGGTATCACTTCAGCTTATCGGCTATGCCGATAAGCTAAAAAAGACCCAGGGACGGCAAAGCCGGGGCTAGGCCGTCCTTGGCTCCCCACTCCGGGAGCCAGGCTCGGTCTTTATGCCAATGCCTCCAATGCGGGGCATCTCCGCAGGAAGTCGGTATTTTTTGCTCGGGGGTGCGAGAGTCCCCGTGTCTCATCGCTACCGCCCACTCGTGCAAGCAAGTGAGAACGGCAGCTCCGCAGAGGGCTGTCCCTCATCACCGAGCCAGCCGATTCTTATCCTGAAGAACCCTCGCCACGAACCCTGCAATGATATCAAAACTCTTGAGGCTCCGCAACATGCAACATTTGGGGGGTCCGGTAATCTTAAATTTTATTGTCTTGAAAAGAATATCAGGATGTTACAAAGTATTATAAGGTAAAAATACAGCTATTTAATTATTTCATGTTTTCAAGGTTATCTTCGTCGTGGGTTTTTAAAATTTTATAGTTTATTTCATATTAATAATTTTATTTTCAAATTCAATACGCTTTTAGTTTAACATTTTCTCTATAATCTATCTTTCACTATTAAATTAAATTTTTCACTTTTTAATAGCTTGAGTTAGTTTGAAATTACAGATTTATATAATAATAATAATAATAATAATAATATTTAAAACATATTACCATATTTTATTTTTATTTTTAACTTTATTTTTTATTAAATTAAACTTTTGAATAAGATTTTTTTTTCAAATCTTGTTAAATTAGAAAGTACTTCAGAAGACTTTTCAACACAAAGTGTAGACGGAATAAGAAAAACACACTCCATAATCACTCCGTTCGAAGTTCCTTTTACTCAACCCTTCTCAATGAAAATAGTAAAAATGGAAAAAGAAAAAGAGTGCTATAGAGATGAGAAAGGTTTTATAAAAGAACTTGGCAATGAAATAGATAGCGAAAGAACGGAAAAGAAAAAAATAATACAATTCCTATCAAATCAAGTAAGAAAAAAAAGAGTAAATAAGAAAGGATGGTAGTGATAAAGTGGGGAAAAACCACCGTTTGCTTAGAAAAGAATTATGAGCATTAGGGTCTATAGGGTGGATAAGCAGTGGTATATCTTGTCTTGCTACCGAATCTATAGCGATATAGTGGGCGTATTGCACAGTTCAAATGAACGAATGACTTGGTGACTTAATTCTATTGCATTAGATTTTATTGTATTGTAGTATTTTATGTAATGTTTCTCTATTTGTTTAATTACTTTTGTTTTTGTTCTTATACTATTTAATATTTGCACCTGAAATGTAAGAACTAGTTGAAGGATTACTTGGTCCTGAAATTACGGGAAAATGATATATTCATAAAATAATGGACGTTTATATTGTGCATATATTCACAATGTTCTGCGTGTTTGTTTTTCATACACGTATATTGAATTGAACTTTACTACAGCATATGTTGTTCCAAGCAGTACCTACTTAACTTTCCACGTGTATTCCTAATTAAAACTTGGCAAAAATTTTGTATGAACATGGATTTGTTTTTGAATTACATTTAACGAAAAATCTTTGCTCCAACGGTAAAACGAGGCTTTTATTTTTGTATATAAAAAATTATTTATTAAACAAATTAATCACAAAAAAATATAAGTGTCGCCAAAAATAATGCTTTTTTGATTTGGAGTTAATTTATTTTGTTGGTTAAATTTCAAACAAACAAGTCTTTTTTACAAATTTAATTCAGAAATATTTTTTTAAATTAAATCAAGCAAAATTAAATAAAATAATTAAGAAGTTTCTAAATACATTTAAATCCAAACAATAAAAATGGTATTCTGATTTTAAACTAAAACAGAAATTTTTGGATAGCCAAAAATGTTGTAAATATTTTGGTAATTCTACTTTTCAAATTGTAGATTAAAATACACCGCAATCTTTATTTATTGGATTATTATTACTAATTACGTAATAATGAATTATAAATAATGAAAGCAGTAACAAATTAAACGTGCATACATAAAAGTACGATTATTATTGTTGTTCGATTAGACGTGGGTGTTTTTTTATGATTGGTTTGCTTACCATTTTTCCCGCCACTACCCCATTCGGACACCATAAAGCATAAGACCGAATGTCTGTGCCACAAATGGCAACTGACCCTCGAACAGTTTAGCGACCAGTTTCCTAAGTAGCTCCTATAGCTTACCTAACAGCGTGAGCGGACTAAGCGCGGTGCCATACACCACCGGCTCATGTGACCCAACCGCTCACTTGTCATATATTTAATAAAATGAATAGGCGCTCCCTCTCAGCTACTATAAAAATATATATGACATCCATAAATTAAAATTTATTCCTTCAAGGACAGCAATTCGCTGCCACGCCTAGGTCGCTGAATGCCAGCAAGTACCTGACCACCATATTAAAGTGCTTGGAGCCTTAATTGGCTGGCGGTCAGCCATATATATATATATATATATATATATATATGTCTAGGTTAGCTTCACACAGCAATACTGTAGGAGGGTTGAACAAAGCAACCACATCTAGAAACTCCCACACGGTCCGACAATGCGGCTCTCGCCACATTGACTCGCCGCTTGTGAATAACCAATTTTCCCCTTGACCTCTAAGATCCAGGATAGCCCAGTCTCTGGCCTCCTGAAGAGCAGGGTAGTAAAATATAAGGTGTTCATTTGACTGAATATCCCCGCAGATGCACAGCTCATCTGCTTCTTCTTTAATTACATGATTCTGCAATTTTTCCAAGCCTTTGCACCTACTCTAGTAACACCTTCTGTCAATACATTTTTTATATCACTTAACGTAAATGTTGTGTTATTACTCCCAATGTAATTTTTGACTTGTACCCTTAACCTGTTTAACCTGTTGGGTTAAAATTGTAATGGTATGGAGGAAGACGCGACATGACACAATTTTTTGATTTTGCGATTTCACCTACTTAATAATAAATATATTTTTGTTTAACTGATTTTACTATTTTTAAAAGTTCTCGTACTTTTAACATGTCTTCGGTGTACCTAATTTTAATCAATTATTAAATATTTTTATAAAGTACGAATCCACCTTACCAGCAATTAATTTTGAATTTCTCAAGATCTTTCAGTTTTTATACCATCGTCAGGAGATTAAAATATTATTATAAAATAAAGTTAAAAAATAAGAATATTAAGCAGTCATGACTGATTTTTTTTGTGTTTATTTGTTCTCCTGCTTCCCAAGGCCGGCTTAACAATCGAGTATTACTCAGCCCAGGGGTGTCCTTGCGACTCCCCGCCTATCCGGCATGACAGGTCGACTCATCGGATCCGTATCTTTTCCTTATTTTCATATTGCCTTTGCCTCTAATCGCTAACCTCTAATCGTCATGACTGACTGCTAATTATCAGTATACTGTTAACTAGGAGTCAGTCATAACTGCTAATATTTTAATTTTTTATCTTTATTTTATAATAGTATTTAATTTCCTGACTATCGTCTAAGGACTTCTTGAGATGTTCAAAACTAATCGCTGGTAAAGTGGATTTGTACTTTTTAATAATGTTTAATATTAATATATCAGCGGTAACCGTGTTTGAGAGATTGGTAATTTTAATCGTTCAGAAATTTCCCATTTTTGGGTCAAACCGTTTGGAATTTTTTCATTTTTCAGGCAATGTTAACGAGGCTTATTATCGATTACTCTGACGGATACTTTAGCAACAATTTTTTAAAACTACTGCATAAAATTGTCGCAATTCATATCATCGTGATATTCTTGGGAAGATCTAAATTCAAATATTCATAAACCACCGTTCAAAAACCTATTTTCATTTCCAACGTGAGTTACCTATTCCAGGTAGGATTTTCACCCCAGCAGACAAATCTTTCATAAAAGCGTCTTTTGTGGCCTTTATTTCTTTATCCATCCCGTACGTATCCCGCATTAACCCGAGTTTCTCCTATAGAATAAATTGTCTTACCATCTTCACGAAATCATTTAATTTCTCTTAAATATTCCCTACGCCATGCGTAGGGAATATAATACGTTTGCGTTCAATCAATAAAGAATTATTTTTTCTGGACGCAAAACAAAAATGAATTGATTTTAAAACACGATGTAGATGTACTTGTAGAAAAATTCGGTAGTTCAGAATCGGTATTCTCGGCATTTAATATTTTATTCAAACTAGGAAGTTCGTTATTGAAAGAAAACAAATGATTCTTTTTTCTGGTAAAATCGTCCAAATGTTCAATCGTTTACACTCGCTTACTAGTCTAACACGTTTACTTTCATTTTGTGTTTCTTTACTGCATTAAAGATTGTTCTTTCACTAATGCCTGTGGCAGTACTTGCTTTCCGAGCAATGTCTCAGCAATTTCAAGGTTATCATGTTTTAAGGTTACATATACGTTGCTGATTATTTTCTTTGAGAGCTATTAAAGGGTTTTCGCAGCTTATTTATCACGACGGTTGGCAAAAAATAAAGGATAAATTCAAATTAATGAAAATAAACTGATTAAAATTGTTATAAAAATGAACTATAAAGCTGAATCGTATCGTACAGAGTAAAAGGATACCATATACTTAAATACTTTCTTTCAGTGAACTGAATGATTTTGTGAAGCATTACAAATGATATTACTGTTATTAAACGCCATTACCAGAGTCAACAGAATTTTTATTTGCATATCATCGGCGCCAGACAAGTATAGCTTACAGTACATTGTTATACGCATAAAGTAACAATTGGACTTCACGTCAGAGTGACAGTGATGCCTTAACCTTAACTATTGAGAGCCTGCATAAATACGAATTCGTACAGGCTGAATTCATATTTATATCTGCTGCACAGTTTCGGGAGACAAGGATACACATTTTTTAATGTTCATTGTCCTGTTTTTTATTTCTGTTTAATTTTTTACTCACTTTTACTATAATTTTACCTCCTTATCCATTTTGCCTTTTTTTGTAGTTAAAGTTTTTTTGGTTACTTGTTTTTTTTTCCTTTTTTTCTTCTATAAAAAATATTATAACCTATTATTATGATTTATTTATCGGTTTCGCTGGCGAGTTGTAATAATTTGAATGGATAATTAATTCATTAATCCGTAGAAGTTGGTATTTTGTTATTGTAATTTTTTCCTCTTTTGTTATTGCTATTATTATTTTTTACCGTATATATGATTTCTTGTTCAATATTTTTATACAGAGCGAGTCAGATCTTTAAGACTCTCTTATAACTTTAAAACAGTTCTAGATAGAATACTGTAAATTTCAGGTTAAGGATCGATCAATTACTTTACCTTTTGACGAGAAATAGAGAACAACTCCTTCTTATGGCGTGGCCCAGGGGCTGTAACTTAAATATTTTTAATGGTAACCCCCCTTGTGTGATAATATTTTAAAGGTCTCTTTACCAAAAAAAATGGTATAAATAAAAAGTTGATATGATATCTGTACTCAAAATGGCGGGGCAGGATAAACTTGGATTTTGAAAATTGTTAGATTTAGAAAATTCAAATAACAAAATTAAATAAAAAGAAATTAAAACTGAATTAAATTGTAATTGATCCAATTTAATTAATTTTTTTTTAAAAGTTAAAAAATTAAAAAATCGTTTTTGTTCCAATTTAATCAGTAAATAAATAAAAATATTGTCACCTAATCATACTGATCAGCTGATCATTGATGGTGTCTTGCCATTGTTAATTCATTTTTCGGTAATATTCCATTTAATTTTTTTCATTACTACATTATTATTTTTTTATGAGAATTTATCACATTTATAAGCCGCTTTTGCTATTTAACATCTTTTTTACCATTTTGATAATTGTTTTTTACTGAATTAATTCTTTTTTACTACCTGCTAACATTAAAAAACATGTCATTTACTAAACAGGAGAGGGTCACAATTTTAATGATGAGTGGCTTTGCTGATAGATTTAGGTCAGTATAATGAAGTTTGTGAATTGTTCAATGCATCATTTAATGATTGTAACTCTATTTCAAAAGGTACAGGTGTCAAAAACCATCAAAAGATTTGAAGAGACAGGGCGCATTAATAATAGGGAAAACCAGGGAGGCCTAAATCTGCAACAAATAATAATAAATCGTTAGAGATTACGCAAGAATTTATTGAGAATTCTCATTCCTTGACTAAAACAGCAGCATGATACCATAAAATTAGCCAAAGTTCAGCGATTCGAACATTAAAAAGTGAAAATTTCAAACCCTTCAAAATTCATCTGATGCAACAACTTAATGAAGATGACGATCGAGACTTGAGTCTTGTGAAATTATGATGAACAATATTTGTGCAGATCCTAATTTACGAAACAACATAATTTTTAGTGATGAGGCCAATTTTTTTCTTAAATGGCAATGCAAATCACCATTTCCATAATTGTCGATACTGGACTGACAGTAATCCACAGCAGTATAGTGAGGCACATACACAGTATCCAATCAAAGTAAATGTTCGGGCAAGTATTGTTGTTGGACGATTGATAGAGCCTATATTCATTGACTGAAATTAAAAGCAGTGAAATATGAGGCTTTACTTCTCGACCATATCATTCCAAACGTTCAAAAATTTGGTTCAGTAAGATGGTCCCCCGCCTCATTTCGGTCTTCAGGTATGTGAAATTTTAAATACATTTTTTCCCTGGAAGATGGATTGGCCGAAAGTATCAAATAGAATGGCCTGCGAGATCAGTAGACTTGTCACCATTGGATTACTTTCTATCGGGTCACTTAAAAAGTATTGTTTATTGTAAGAAATTCCCAAGATATCGATGGTTTATAAAATAAAATTCGAGAAATCAACGCAAAATATCACAACGGAGTCATTGAATAATGCAGTATAACCCTTTTACAATTGACTGGCACACTGTTACGCAAAAGATGAAGGTCATTTCGAAGTTTTATTAAAATGAAATGTAAGTAAATAAGCAAATGTTATGCTTAATAAGTATTTCTTTTTTATGAATTTATTCGATAATATCCATTTAATCAAATTTTTATAAATTTATTTACTTCCGATAACTTTCCCTTAAAATGTCAATGTAATTTTTTTTTTTAAATATAAAATTTATGTCATTTTGTCGTCATTTTTTGTACAGGGACCGCAACAGTATTTCTTGTCTAAAAGAGATTTTTAAAATGATGTATCACACAAAGGGGATTACCATTTAAGATATTTGAGTTAGAACCATTGGGCCAACCCCCCTAAAAAAGTGGTTGAAATCCTAGTCTTTGTCAAAGATAAAGTAGTTGACCGCGATACCTAATCCTGAAAGTTACAGTATTCTATCTGAAACGGTTTTAAAATTGTTGAGAGGTTTCCATACTTTTGCCGCACTCTGTTTATATGGCTTTTTTTTATAGCACTTTGACGGTAGTGCTTATATGTTTTTTTTTCATATAAGCATTGATGAGGGGGGAATCCCATTTACGAACAAAGTGTCGGACTCGCAACAGATTCCGCTTGTTGTTATTAATATGCGTAAGTACACATATACCCTACGCCCTACCGACTAAACCTAACCACCTCATCAACTCCCCATCCTGGGGCCGGATCCGCGATCAAGAACTACACGGCGCCAGGAGATGCCTCAGAGCAAGGGGGAATCCGAAGTCTCCGTGAATCATCACCGCCGCCCACCTGCACAAGCGCGGACGAACTACGGCTCAGTGCTTATATGTTAAGCTATACTAACTTCACTTAACCTTGTAAAAGAAACTTTTGGGCCGTTAATAATTTGCATCTACATGCTGTGCATAAATTATAGAAAAACATCGACTTATTTCAGAGGTACACATTTCCCTTAATATTATCTCCAGGTAATAATTATTACTTCAGTTAATTTTTTTCTAAAGGGAATTAGGTTACCTTTTGGTGATTTAAAATAGACATTTCTCAGTTTTCTAATATATTTTTATTTCATCGAGTTTATTCTTGTTTTTTTTTTTAAAATGCAATTTTGGCTTATTGCTTTCTTATTCTTAACTACTTTTTTTATTGTCGAAATTTTATAATATATTTATAAAACATTTTTTTTTTTTATGTTGCTCTAAGAAGGTCAAAATTTGGCAAAATTATTAATAAAACGTAATTAATAAATTAGTCTCTCTTCTTTTTAATTTATCTTTCACTTTTCCCCTTTTCAATGTACCGACCTAAATTTTTCCCAGACTGCTACATTCACAATAAAATTGTAGTTGACTGAAGATTACTAAGAATACATAGTTTTAGCTACATCATTCCACTCCACATAAAACTAAATCAAATTACTCCATTATCCCATTTGGTAAGAATTTTATTTGTCCAAGCATCAAGGATATAGACTAAATTGAATTTCTTAAAATTTGCAATGAACTTATTTTAATACTGATAAAAATCGTAGCTGTGTCTTTTAACTTAAATTATTTATCGAGGGTTCCGACTCCTCAGGATGACATTTTTTTCTTATTTAACGCTTATAATAAAAAGCCAGAAATTAATTACAAAACTTTTTTGACTACGAGATCAATTTAAGCAGTTCATTTTTGAAAAAAATCTTTCGATTCAGTTCAATCGACTTAAGGTTTTTTGATTATTTAACAAAATAATTTCTTATTATTGAAAAACAATTACGAAATTATGAATTCGTTTTACGACATATGAGTATGTTACAAAATATGAAACAAAAATGTTCAATTAAACTGGCTTAATTGAGTTATCTTCAGTTTTTTCATTGACATAAAAAAAAATGTTTTAATAAATTTTATTATTATTATTATTGATATTTAATTTTTAATATAAAATTACTGTGTGAATTTTATTTAAATCTTTTAATTTTAGTTTTTGAAGCCAAGATGCTCAACCGGATAAAGTAATAAACAACATTTTTAATATTAATGTATTAGTATCACAATTTCGTAAAATTATAGACTTTTTTAAAATTTGGGGGCTCATGCATCAGAAGGTTTTTTAATGATTAAATTATTATTCACTAAGATTGATTTTAAATAAAAATTAAAAAAAAAACAAATTTTTGGTTTATTTAAATTTGGAATTTCCTCCATCAGGGGGGAATTTCCTCCATTAAGTTATTTTAGAGACTTTGTAGTTTAATAAAATACGTTTTGAGTATTAAAAATTCTAATTTGCGAATATTTCTTTATTTTGAGGGCTCCCATACTCAAGGAAATGCAATCGGATGAAATAAACTTTTAAGGAAATAATCCTTAAAGGGTAATAATAAATTAAATAAAAAGAAAATACTTAAAAAATAAAATTAAAATACTTAAATTAAATGAAAGAAAAGTTATTTAAAAAGTAGAAAGATACAGCCATATTTCTAAATAAATAATTTTGTAATTTTCTAGAAAAATGATGAACATTTATGGTGAATTTTTTTTCAAGAAATACAGAATTATCATAAAAGAATGGTTCGGTTTTGGACATGGTTTAAATTAAAACTGAATTACTTACCGTTTATATTTTTTATTTTTCAAATTTGCCGTCTCAAACATTTTTTTACATAATTAATAAATTTCAATGTGTGCGCCCTTAGTCGCTCGACAAATGTCCAAACGATACTCAACTTCTCTCCAAACATTAGTTAACATTACTTCGTTAACGGTTGTCATTGCTCATTAATCCTGTTTTTTAAGCGGTTTAGGTCGCGAATGTTTTGTGTATAAACAACGCTTTTGATGTCCACAAGAAAAAATAGCAAATGCCAGTCTATCCATTGATCTCCAAATTTTTCGTTCAAAGCGTCCGTGACCGATGCATTGAAGTGCGAGGGAGCACCGCCTTGTTGGAAATGAAGTCGATGAATGTTTTCAAGTTCTGGCTGAGAAAAGCAATAATCGGTTAACATGTCAAGATACGCGACTCCATTAATTGTTTTTTTCAGCAAAGAAGAAAGGCCCTATTACACGATTTTTCATCGCACCACACCAAACATTAACTTTAGGCGAATCGCGTAGTTTCTCGATAATTGCGTGTGGGTTTTCAGAGCCCCATATTCGTAAATTGTGTCTGTTAACGCATCCATTCACAACGAATATAGCTTCGTCTGTAAAAATTATATCGTCTAAAAACGATTCGTTTTCACTTATTCTGTCCGACATTTCAACAGCGAAATTGTAACGTTTTACACCATAATCGGGTTTCAATTCCTGCAGTATCTGGATTTTATGAGCGTGTAATTTCAGTTTTTTATGTGAACTTTTGATTTTGGAATACCTAATTCGACGCTTCAACGGGGGATGGACTTCCCAGGACTTCTAATTGCCGATTGTTTAATTCAACCGTTTCGTCTGGTACACTTGGTCTGCCGGTTGATTTCTGTTTCTTAACCGATCCGGTTTCTTCGAATCGTTTGAACCGACGTGTTATATTATTTTTGTATGGCGGATCTCTTCCGAATTCACGTCGAAACGCACGTTGAACTAAAATTACGGATTTTAATTCGGCCATCAATAAAACACACTTTGCTTTGTCTTTATCTGAGAACATAGTAACTCGCTAAACTCACCGCAACAACAACACAAGAACTGACGTTGCGGTTACAACTGCTGATAAACAAACTTTTGGGTTGGAGGCTTTCGGGGATATTAATATAACATCTAGAAATTTCCCTACAATCTTCCTATGAATTACTAAAACCGCACCATTCTTTTATGATAACCCTGTACTACAGTAAGGGCTATTACAAGATTAGATTTTTTAACAATTTAAATGCAATGGGTAAGTTGCGAAATGAATTTAAATTACAAAAAAAAGAAGGTAATATATAAATTGAAAAAATATATTTTGGAACCGAAGACTGTTAGAGTGAGACGGGCAAATATTTTTTATAGCCGTTTTAAGGCCTATTGATGTAGAAAATATACCTTTTTTCTAAAGCAATATATAGCCAAAACGTGTGTGTGTGTTTGCATATATATATTTTTAGTTATTTTCTTGGGGAAAGGCTGAATATTAATAAACACTTTTGGTAAATTATGAACTTAATAAAGAAACTTCAACTTTTGTAAGAAAACCTTTTGCTAAATTGACCCAAAAAAGATTTGAAATTTATTTCCGCTAAAACACCTCCTCTTCTTCAATCCTATTTCCTGTCGAAGTCGTACCTGCCTACCAATTATGAAGAAAATCGGTCCACGTGGTTTAGAGTTAGGCCGACATATGTAAATACAGATGCACAAACGTTTGTCTGACAAAAATAGATGTTTTGGATTTTGATCATTGGAATCGAAAACGTTTTTGCAGATTATTTTAAATTTATTTAAATCTAGTTTTTTTTTTTTAATTTTTGTTTCTTCTTAAGGAACAAGACTTAAAAACCAATTTTAAAAAACTTTTTTTATGACGACTCATATACTTTCTTTTATACTTTAAGTTGCTATAGCAGCTTACATCGCTTTAACCGGAAATGTAAAAGTCGTGAGATTAATAATTCAAACACAAATTTCATAAGGTCTGAAACGGGAGTTCAAAATTTTGTAGCACAAAATTTTTTACTACTCATAATACTAAAGAAAAATTTTATCAAACGATATTAATAGAAAAAATGAGATAGAAAATAATTTAAAATAATTTCTTTATAAAAGAAATTAAAAAATTTTAAACGGTCTCTTTTTATCTTAGAGAAAAACCTTTACTCAAGAGAATTTTTTTTAATTTCAAATGATTGAAATTAAAACAAACAAAATTTTAAACATCGTTTTTAGCAGTAATTTATTAAATAGAAACAGTATAAGGTCTTCTTCCTCCGTCTGTTTTCAAAGTGTTGAAAATTTCATGAGATGACAATTAAAAAAAATAGAAATGAAAAAATTCTTCCGTAGTTCTGCGCAAGAAGATCGATTTTTTATTATTCTATTTTGTAAAATAGTTTTTATATTTTTTAAGCAAAAAGTATACAAAATATAAACTAAATGAGAAAACTAAAAGAGGTATATTTTTTATTTATTAATATTAAAATAGGTTATTTGTTTATAAAAAAATAATAAATTTTTTATAACCGTAAGTTGATGAAATAATTAAAAATAACGAGTGGATCCAACACACATGCATCGAGTTTAAACTTACATACCATTATGATTCACTGCATACACGCGTATGAAAAATTCACCAAAAAAAGGCAACATATACTCACATTAAAGTTTTATTGTCTGTTGCCGACCTTAAACTGAGGGTGACTTAAGAACGGCTCAACCGATGTTCATCAAATTTTTCACATGCACAATTTCCGATACACGACTTCAGGATTTAAATTTCAGTAAGATTAATGTAGTAGTTTTGGAAATTTTCGAGCCACACATTTTTTAAAAATTATATATATATTTTTTTGTGTTTAACTCCGGGTCCGCAGTCAAACAATTATTTTCGCAGAAGATGAGATGAGTGTTTTGTAGCGTATGTGAAAAATGCCATGTCTGACCGGGATTCGAACCCAGGACCTCCGGGTGAAAGGCCGAGACGCTACCACTCGCCCCCACGGAGGCCGGCACATATATATATATATCCTACCACCTACTAAAGGGCGTTTGTATGTGTTTCTGTGTGTGTGTCCACCTCCATTAGCTTAGCACCGGCAAGTACCGATCACTAGCGGAAAACCCGATTCGTTTGTATCAATTTCTAGAGTTAAATTTGTAATTTAACTTCATTATATCAATTTTCATCATTAAAAAAAAAACGTATTTTTACACAAGAGGTAATCAATTTTGGACATGTGATAATCCTATTTCGAGACGTCGCCCGCCAGGGCAACCCACCCGGAGGGCGTAGCTGTGGAAAGCATACTTACGGGACGTCTCTGCAGCTAGTATATAAATAAGGAAATTAAATTCTAATGTTATGCTTAATAAGTATTTCTTTTTTATGAATTTATTCGGTAATATCCATTTAATCAAATTTTTATAAATTTATTTACTTCCGATAACTTTCCCTTAAAATGTCAATGTTATTTTTTTTTGCAAAATATAAAATTTATGTCATTTTGTCGTCATTTTTTGTACATGGACCGCAACAGTATTTCTTGCCTAAAAGAGATTTTTAAAATGATGTATCAGACAAAGGGGATTACCATTTAAGATATTTGAGTTAGAACCATTGGGCCAACGCCCCTAAAAAAGTGGTTGAAATCCTAGTCTTTGTCAAAGATAAAGTAGTTGACCGCGATACCTAATCCTGAAAGTTACAGTATTCTATCTGAAACGGTTTTAAAATTGTTGATAGGTTTCCATACTTTTGCCGCACTCTGTTTATATGGCTTTTTTTTCCATAGGCGGAGGAAAAAGCTATGCCAGCGGCCGCCAGGCCCACTTTGACGGCAGTGCTTATATGTTTTTTTTCATATAAGCATTGATGAGGGGGGAATCCCATTTACGAACAAAGTGTAGGACTCGCAACAGATTCCGCTTGTTATTAATATGCGTATGTACGCATATACCCTACGCTCTACCGACTAAACCTAACCACCTCATCAACTCCCCATCCTGGGGCCGGATCCACGATCAAGAACTACACGGCGCCAGGAGATGCCTCAGAGCAAGGGGAAATCCGAAGTCTCCGTGAATCATCACCGCCGCCCACCTGCACAAGCGCGGACGAACGACGGCTCAGTGCTTATATGTTAAGCTATACTAACTTCACTTAACCTTGTAAAAGAAACTTTTCGGCCGTTAATAATTTGCATCTACATGCTGTGCATAAATTATAGAAAAACATCGATTTATTTCAGAGGTACACATTTCCCTTAATATTATCTCCAGGTAATAATTATTACTTCAGTTAATTTTTTTCTAAAGGGAATTAGGTTACCTTTTGGTGATTTAAAATAGACATTTCTCAGTTTTCTAATATATTTTTATTTCATCGAGTTTATTCTTGTTTTTTTTTTTTTTTAAATGCAATTTTGGCTTATTGCTTTCTTATTCTTAACTACTTTTTTTATTGTCGAAATTTTATAATATATTTATAAAACATTTTTTTTTTTTTATGTTGCTCTAAGAAGGTCAAAATTTGGCAAAAATATTAATAAAACGTAATTAATAAATTAGTCTCTCTTCTTTTTAATTTATCTTTCACTTTTCCTCTTTTCAATGTACCGAGCTAAATTTTTCCCAGACTGCTACATTCACAATAAAATTGTAGTTGACTCTGAAGATTACAAAGAATACATAGTTTTAGCTACATCATTCCACTCCACATAAAACTAAATCAAATTACTCCATTATCCCATTTGGTAAGAATTTTATTTGTCCAAGCATCAAGGATATAGACTAAATTGAATTTCTTAAAATTTGCAATGAACTTATTTTAATACTGATAAAAATCGTAGCTGTGTCTTTTAACTTAAATTATTTATCGACGGTTCCGACTCCTCAGGATGACAATTTTTTCTTATTTTAACGCTTATAAAAAAAGCCGGAAATTAATTACAAAACTTTTTCGACTACGAGATCAATTTAAGGAGTTCATTTTTGAAAAACATTTTCTGGATTCAGTTCAATCTACTGAAGTTTTTTTGATATTTAACAAAATAATTTCTTATTATTGAAAAACAATTACGAAATTATGAATTCTTTTTACAACATATGAGTATGTTACAAAATATGAAACAAAAATGTTCAATTAAACTGGCTTAATTGAGTTATCTTCAGTTTTTTTTCATTGACATTAAAAAATGTTTTAATAAATTTTATTATTATTGATATTTAATTTTTAATATAAAATTACTGTGTGAATTTTATTTAAATCTTTTAATTTTAGTTTCTGAAGCCAAGATGCTCAACCGGATAAAGTAATAACCAAAATTTTTAATATTAATATATTAGTATCACAATTTCGAAAAATTATCGACTTTTTTAAAATTTGGGGGCTCATGCATCAAAAGGTTTTTTTAATGATTAAATTATTATTCACTAAGATTGATTTTAAATAAAAATTAAAAAAAAAAAAACAAATTTTTGGTTTATTCAAATTTGGAATTTCCTCCATCAGGGGGGAATTTCCTCCATTAAGTTATTTTAGAGACTTTGTAGTTTAATAAAATACGTTTTGAGTATTAAAAATTCTAATTTGCGAACATTTCTTTATTTTGAGGGCTTCCATACTCAAGGAAATGCAATCGGATGAAATAAACTTTTAAGGAAATAATCCTTAAAGGGTAATAATAAATTAAATAAAAAGAAAATAGCTAAAAAATAAAATTAAAATACTTAAATTAAATGAAAGAAAAGTTATTTAAAAAGTAGAAAGATACAGCCATATTTCTAAATAAATAATTTTGTAATTTTCTAGAAAAATGAACATTTATGGAAATTTTTTTTCAAGAAATACAGAATTATCATAAAAGAATGGTTCGGTTTTGAACATGGTTTAAATTAAAACTGAATTACTTACAGTTTATATTTTTTATTTTTCAAATTTGTCGTCTCAAACATTTTTTTACATAATTAATAAATTTCAATGTGTGCGCCCTTAGTCGCTCGACAAATGTCCAAACGATACTCAACTTCGCTCCAAACATTAGTTAACATTTCTTCGTTAACGGTTGTCATTGCTCATTAATCCTGTTTTTTAAGCGGTTTAGGTCGCGAATTTTTTCTGTATAAACAACGCTTTTGATGTCCACAAGAAAAAATAGCAAATGCCGGTCTATCCATTGATCTCCAAATTTTTCGTTCAAACCGTCCGTGACCGATGCATTGAAGTGCCGGGGAGCACCTTCTTGTTGGAAATGAAGTCGATGAATGTTTTCAAGTTCTGGCTGAGGAAAGCAATAATCGGTTAACATGTCAAGATACGCGACTCCATTAATTGTTTTTTTCAGCAAAGAAGAAAGGCCCTATTACACGATTTTTCATCGCACCACACCAAACATTAACTTTAGGCGAATCGCGTAGTTTCTCGATAATTGCGTGTGGGTTTTCAGAGCCCCATATTCGTAAATTGTGTCTGTTAACGCATCCATTCACAACGAAAATAGCTTCCTCTGTAAAAATTATATCGTCTAAAAACAATTCGTTTTCACTTATTCTGTCCGACATTTCAAACAGCGAAATTGTAACGTTTTACACCATAATCGGGTTTCAATTCCTGCAGTATCTGGATTTTATGAGCGTGTAATTTCAGTTTTTTATGTGAACTTTTGATTTTGGAATACCTAATTCGACGCTTCAACGGGGGATGGACTTCCCAGGACTTCTAATTGCCGATTGTTTAATTCAACCGTTTCGTCTGGTACACTTGGTCTGCCGGTTGATTTCTGTTTCTTAACCGATCCGGTTTCTTCGAATCGTTTGAACCGACGTGTTATGTTATTTTTGTATGGCGGATCTCTTCCGAATTCACGTCGAAACGCACGCTGAACTAAAATTACGGATTTTAATTCGGCCATCAATAAAACACACTTTGCTTTGTCTTTATCTGAGAACATAGTAACTCGCTAAACTCACCGCAACAACAACACAAGAACTGACGTTGCGGTTACAACTGCTGATAAACAAACTTTTGGGTTGGAGGCTTTCGGGGATATTAATATAACATCTAGAAATTTCCCTACAATCTTCCTATGAATTACTAAAACCGCACCATTCTTTTATGATAACCCTGTACTACAGTAAGGGCTATTACAAGATTAGATTTTTTAACAATTTAAATGCAATGGGTAAGTTGCGAAATGAATTTAAATTACAAAAAAAAGAAGGTAATATATAAATTGAAAAAATATATTTTGGAACCGAAGACTGTTAGAGTGAGACGGGCAAATATTTTTTATAGCCGTTTTAAGGCCTATTGATGTAGAAAATATACCTTTTTTCTAAAGCAATATATAGCCAAAACGTGTGTGTGTGTTTGCATATATATATTTTTAGTTATTTTCTTGGGGAAAGGCTGAATATTAATAAACACTTTTGGTAAATTATGAACTTAATAAAGAAACTTCAACTTTTGTAAGAAAACCTTTTGCTAAATTGACCCAAAAAAGATTTGAAATTTATTTCCGCTAAAACACCTCCTCTTCTTCAATCCTATTTCCTGTCGAAGTCGTACCTGCCTACCAATTATGAAGAAAATCGGTCCACGTGGTTTAGAGTTAGGCCGACATATGTAAATACAGATGCACAAACGTTTGTCTGACAAAAATAGATGTTTTGGATTTTGATCATTGGAATCGAAAACGTTTTTGCAGATTATTTTAAATTTATTTAAATCTAGTTTTTTTTTTTTTAATTTTTGTTTCTTCTTAAGGAACAAGACTTAAAAACCAATTTTAAAAAACTTTTTTTATGACGACTCATATACTTTCTTTTATACTTTAAGTTGCTATAGCAGCTTACATCGCTTTAACCGGAAATGTAAAAGTCGTGAGATTAATAATTCAAACACAAATTTCATAAGGTCTGAAACGGGAGTTCAAAATTTTGTAGCACAAAATTTTTTACTACTCATAATACTAAAGAAAAATTTTATCAAACAATATTAATAGAAAAAATGAGATAGAAAATAATTTAAAATAATTTCTTTATAAAAGAAATTAAAAAATTTTAAACGGTCTCTTTTTATCTTAGAGAAAAACCTTTACTCAAGAGAATTTTTTTTAATTTCAAATGATTGAAATTAAAACAAACAAAATTTTAAACATCGTTTTTAGCAGTAATTTATTAAATAGAAACAGTATAAAGTCTTCTTCCTCCGTCTGTTTTCAAAGTGTTGAAAATTTCATGAGATGACAATTAAAAAAAATAGAAATGAAAAAATTCTTCCGTAGTTCTGCGCAAGAAGATCGATTTTTTATTATTCTATTTTGTAAAATAGTTTTTATATTTTTTAAGCAAAAAGTATACAAAATATAAACTAAATGAGAAAACTAAAAGAGGTATATTTTTTATTTATTAATATTAAAATAGGTTATTTGTTTATAAAAAAATAATAAAATTTTTATAACCGTAAGTTGATGAAATAATTAAAAATAACGAGTGGATCCAACACACATGCATCGAGTTTAAACTTACATACCATTATGATTCACTACATACACGCGTATGAAAAATTCACCAAAAAAAGGCAACATATACTCACATTAAAGTTTTATTGTCTGTTGCCGACCTTAAACTGAGGGTGACTTAAGAACGGCTCAACCGATGTTCATCAAATTTTCACATGCACAATTTCCGATACACGACTTCAGGATTTAAATTTCAGTAAGATTAATGTAGTAGTTTTGGAAATTTTCGAGCCACACATTTTTTAAAAATTATATATATATTTTTTTGTGTTTAACTCCGGGTCCGCAGTCAAACAATTATTTTCGCAGAAGATGAGATGAGTGTTTTGTAGCGTATGTGAAAAATGCCATGTCTGACCGGGATTCGAACCCAGGACCTCCGGGTGAAAGGCCGAGACGCTACCACTCGCCCCCACGGAGGCCGGCACACATATATATATATATCCTACCACCTACTAAAGGGCGTTTGTATGTGTTTCTGTGTGTGTGTCCACCTCCATTAGCTTAGCACCGGCAAGTACCGATCACTAGCGGAAAACCCGATTCGTTTGTATCAATTTCTAGAGTTAAATTTGTAATTTAACTTCATTATATCAATTTTCATCATTAAAAAAAAAACGTATTTTTACACAAGAGGTAATCAATTTTGGACATGTGATAATCCTATTTCGAGACGTCGCCCGCCAGTGCAACCCGCCCGGAGGGCGTAGCTGTGGAAAGCATACTTACGGGACGTCTCTACAGCTAGTATATAAATAAGGAAATTAAATTCTAAATGAATGGTATTTTCGTACACCTCCTACCACAAAACGTAAACGAATTCAATTTCACTCACCCCAAATTCCACCCCCCAATTCCACCGTATAACCGAAAGTAATATCATACTTTCTTCGAAAAGTCGGTAATAAAAGTTCATGTATCATTTGATTTGCTCTTATTTTACTAATACACTGTGTACTAATATGTTTTACAATATAATTGAGTGCATTAATTTGATGCTTTTTCATTACCTTTCCAATCATTCTTTATTTCTGTGATGTATTAAAATTAGCGGCTATTAAATATTTAACAAGAAAAGGAACCCAGTCATTGTTGCTGCTGTCTCTAAAAATAATGATATTCATTATGCAGCTACTACCTCTGTTGAACAGAGTACAAATTGACTCTATAAAATGTAGAAGTAGGCGCGGGGTTCGTGCTTCCGCGAACTCGGTTAGCTATTTCAGAGGGCAAAGAAGTAGGACAGTCAAGATTGTCCGAAAGAAGCCTACAGCGAAGGCGAAGGCTGATTCATTAACTCATTGATGCAAATGTCTACCGTGGCATTTACATGGTGGCATCCCAACGAGGTCTGGCTTATTACTGTGAGATGTAAAAAGTTAGAAGACAAAAGATGACCCCCGTTAAAGTCCATCAGGGGCTACGAGCGGGGGGAGCGACCAGAATCGTCACAAGGCGGTTGTCTTCCCCTTGCTGGAGTTTGGGTTGTTGAAAGACATCAGATATCATGTATAAGTTCATCTGAATTTTAGTGGACTTGGTATATTGGTGCGTAAGAGTAAATGCGACTCAGTAAAGAAGGTAACGAACGGAAAACCAGTTCGCTCTTCATTTTTTCTAGAAAGGCTGGTAAAGGATGCTTTTTATTCTTGAGAATAACTATCTTGTTTTGTAGAATGAGTTACGACTTATTTCAGGTTGCCTGTACCTATAAGGTTTAGATACATAGTAAATGTAAAATCTAATAGTATTCTGTCTGAGGTTCCTTTCAACATAATTAATACAAACTGACATTCAAAAGATTCCGGTTATTTTACTTTAACGTATACTACACGTTATAGTACATACACAAGACTACGTCAGATAAAAGCATAATAAACTAACATAATTTTGCATTTTATAATTTTGTTATATTCCGGACGTTTCTAAATATGTCTTATAGGTTAATTGAATAGCAGGCCTTGTGTAGCTGCGTCTCTTGCTCGTAATTAATGTATAAAAGCAAGCTTCTTACTTCTCTCATTTGCGATGCCAAGATATTTACTTAGAATCTAACAACAGAATGAAGGCCGGCAGACAAAATATAAATAAGATCGCGTTAAAATATAACTTATTCGGTTTGGTCTTGCACGCAAGGACAGGCAAATGTTACAACCCTGCTGCACTCCGACAAATTGTTATTTGCTGATGTTTTTAAATCTGTTTAAATAATAAACTCTATATAAATGCATAATGAGAAAAATGATGAAACTAGTTGACGGAATGATTACATTTATCATTGAATACGTATTTCAACTTCAATTATATTTAATGTTATAAATTAATAAAACTGTAGGCCTAATAATAAATTCACGGCTAGTTATTTTTTCTCTTTATAAGGTCAGATTAAAATAAACCTTGCTGTTCTAGCTTATTTATATATTTATAATAATTGATTTACTACTTTTTATTGTGTATTAATATTGTATTACAAATTTAATTGTTGTTTAAAGCACATCTGATAGTTATAATTTTATGAAGAAAAAAATACAAACTGAAATAAAATTTTATACAAGTAACCCTTTGTAACTATTTTCGTCGTAAAATTTTTATTAAAAAAAATTTCAATTCATTGAAAAATAAATTGAATTTTTTTTTTATATCCTGAAAAGATTTCCCGGGTTCACAATTTAAAAAATTGTGGATAGACATAAATTAAAAAAAAAAAAATTAGTTGTGGTAGCCTTTAATTGGTAAGTAAACGCACAATGTGTACGGTACACGCATAATACCAGTCTTTTATTTCACTTTTAAATAGACATTTGAAAAAAAAATCGTCAGTTTTTAATTATATTTTATTTAAAATTCTGAAGAGCGGCCATACTAAAAACAGCTACTAAAATTTTACTAACCGGTAATTTATGGCTGAATTTCAAAAGGTATTTAGTGTAAAAAAAAAAAAAAAAAAAAAATCAAAAAGATAGTGTATTACTTTTTATTTTTAGAAAATCATTTTAAATTCGATTAATAATTTTCGCTAGATGCAAAAGCAGAGAAACATGGTTCTTGAATAAAAAAGGCTAAATTGTGATGTTAAGTAACTGCAACATAGCATGAGATAAGACTCTTTGGGTTGTGGGAAATACGTAATTAGCCCAAAAACCTCAATTGATTTAGTTAATTTTTTTCTCTAAAATATATTGAATTTAAAAAGGACATCAGGCTGTATGTATAAAATTTAGATTTACGATAATTATGACAACGACAAAAAAGATAGTAAAATATCATCTATATAAAAACGAAAAATTTAATTTTTTTTTAAATCTTACTTAAGTGATTTCGTAAAATTTACTTTAGGACTGTCAGAGAAACTTAATCTCACAATATAAAAGAAAATCATCAAAATTGGTTCATTTGTTAAAAATAAGGCTTGAACGTCAATTGAAAAAGTAAATAAAATAAAAATAGACGTAAGAGTTGAATTGAAAATCTCACAAAACCAAGAAACATTGCTTCGTGTTACTGCTGAGACTGATTACTCAAGGACTTAGAAATGTGTAGAACACACCTGTAATTAGACAATGTGTTTGTTTGAAACACTGTTGGTTATTTTTATTTATCAAAAATTTTGGTAACATAAGAAAAATACCCCCTCCCACCAAACAAAACTCTTGAAAACAAACTCTTTTTTCAGGATGAATGTAGTTGTTCTTTAAGAACCATTTGTCTCTCCTATAACAACTCTAAAACAAACTTTCTGGATGAGAAGAATTGTTGGATCGTATGTCTAAGCTTTTAAACGCAAAACCATTAATAAATAAGATTTTGTTTCTATCTAAAAGTCCTCCATTTCTCGAAGGATTATTCACGTGTTGATGCTTATTGCCTTGAAGACCCTTGCAGCCTTTATATTTTGTTTCTTTTTTGCTGCAGTTCCTCTGCAGATAGATTTTTTCTTTATCGGTCCATTTTGCTTATCCTTATTTCTTCACTCACTACTTTGTAAGTGAAATTTTTCTGTCGGCTCAGGTCGGACACAGCTAGATCCAAACCGGTTACAGAGTTGTGCTTCCTTTATTTTCATCAAGAGGGAGACGCGGTCTGTCTGTGCTCGAACCGGAAACTTTTTGCCGTCAATTAGTTTGGAATAAACCTAACGGATGAACGGCCTATCGGTTAAATTAGGGCCTCCTGATGTATTTAAAGAACATTAGACGATATTGCATATACATTATACAACTGCAACGTATTGCAGATTGAAACAAAAGTCGAGATTAGAATTTTAAAGAAATCTAAAAAAAATAACTTTTCAAAATTTTATGTAAATTTTGTTAAAGGAAAAAAGGATGAATTTATAAACATGCAGTATTCAAAATCCAGCATCCTCAAGTTACGAAAAACTTCATTTCAATTTATTTTGGTTACGTAGAAGCCATTATCAAACCTAATCTGTACGATAGACTCATAATATAATACATAGATAGAATACGAATTCCAAGAACTGTGGTCAGATTCATATCCTGTTGTTTAATATTTGAATAATTATAATCACATGTTTTTTATCTAATACTGGTTTATTTTTAGGTTAGTTAATTAGTGATAATTTAAATCTTAAAAGTGGGAAATTACGTAAAATTATTATTAGTACGCTTGAATGTAGCTCATTGAACTGACATTCTATTCGCTGTGCATGTAATATATACTCCTTTTAAAAATAGTTTATTTTTATCATATTTAACATTTTACTCCTCTTTTATTCATTGCTTTTACCATTCATTTATATCAATAATAGTTGTTTATTTATGTATTAGCCGTGGAAATGCAGGGCTTGATTGAACCGGATGACGTCAACTCGATTATATTCTCGACTATATAATGGCTTGTTTATTGCAACACCTCAGATCGATATAATACAATATCGTTTGCTAGTCAAAGCAGTTCTGCTTTTGTCACCCTTGAAAGGCTTGTGGAATACTGTCGCGTCGGCTGGCCCGGTAGAGTTGAGTTCTAAAATTATTAGGAACGGTTTGTAATCGTACAAATCGATCTTGATAATTTAATAATTTATATTGCATTATAACTACCAACCTTGAACGCTTTTAATTTTTTTTAAATACTGTAAAATAACCTATTTTATTGTCATAAATGGAGAAAGATACATTATTAAATTTAGTACATCATTTTCAGATAAATAGATTTTTCAGGAAGTTTTAAAATTGAAATTCGTTTTTTTATATTTAGATTGTACTTAATCTAAGATTTCTTTAAGTCTATTTACAGTTTTTTGCTTTAAGTCTCTTTCAGTCTTTATTCAGTTAGTCTTATGACAACTGAATAAAGACTTTGTCTTATGACAAAGTCTTCTATCGAACCATAAAGATATAGTTCACCACTTAAAAAGATGTTTAAAATATTATATTATAAAATATTCTATTATAATTAAAATTAAAATTATCAAATCGTGGTTTACGTTTGTTTGAAGTAAAATTTCTTTAAAATTAGGCACTTTCAACAATTTGAGGTTAAAAGTAGAATCTGATTTACATTTTGCTTTGTATTAATATTTTTTTAAATTAATTTTCTGACACAGTTAATAATATTGCTGTGTATACTGTTGAAAGTTGATAACGTCACCATCGTAGTGATCGCTTAATAAACATACATATTGTTCCAGCGCCTTAAGGAAAATCGATGTTGGGCTTTGTTTGACTTTTCTTGAGTCAATGTACTTAGAACATAGTTCATCATCGTGAATATGCAATAAGCCACCCATTAGCTTAGGCACTGCTTGAGCTTAAGATATTTATAAATTTTACGCCGTTTATTGTAGTCATAAAAATTAAAAATATGTATACATAAAATTGCACTGGTTTTTATTGTTTTTCTAATTTTAAAGTGAATTTCAGAATAATTTTTTTTTCATATATAATAAAACAGTTTTAAAAATCTTTGAGACTTAAATTCCCTCATTAAAAAAACAGAAAAAATAACTGTATTAATTTTTCAGTTTTCCTTTCAATATTTTTTTCTATTTTTTGTATTCGGTTCTAAAATTAGCAGTTTTTAGCTAATTTTGATCGGTCGCCAACTTCCAAAAAACTTAGTTTAAGAAAGAACTGAAATTTCTTTTTTTAAATATATGTAATTTTATTTACGACATTCAATTCACATTAAAAAATAGGTCTTAATATTCTTTATATATAAATTTATTTTAACTTACATTTCATAATTTTTTTTTTAACCGTAATAAACAGTTGTACAAAAATCGCTGCTGATATTAAAAAAAAATCGTTCGCTTGAAACCATTTTCATAAAAAAAAAGATAATTTTAAATGAATGAGGTTAAGAAACTGCAACTAAGTGTATGCAAAGGTTCTTTGGAATTCGGAAACCTTTTTTTTATGTAAATTTGCCAATTAATATTCTAGAATTTCCCCGCGATGATACTAAATAATGATTTAAAAAATTCTTGCAAAATTCTGCGCAAAAGACCGTGTTTAATATTGTTAGAAATATTGTTAGAATAGACTACCGTTGATAAAGAAATGTCTACATTTCAACTTACAGAATCATAACGAACCACGCTTCCCCCTCAAACTTTTTCGATCTTAAATTGAACTTAACTCAAAAACATCCCAACCAATCTTCATCAAATCTTCGTGTGCTATACTTCAGATACGTTACTACAGCATATCTAATTTCAGTGAAATTGATGTAACAGTTTTGAATATTTTTGAACCACAGAATTTTATACATAGGCTTATAAATATATAAAGAAACCCTAATTTAATTGAATGATATTTTTAGACCTCTTCTTTCTTTCAAGACGTTTATAAAATAAAATTTTTGAAAACAGATATATTAACAATTTACGTAAGATTCTAGATAAAAATTTATTTACCGTTTTTATTGGGGAAAGATTATGCAGTAGCAATCGATTATAATTGTTTTTAATTATCATTGTTCCTTTTTATATAAATTATACAGTAAAATTCTCACCACCTAACAAAAGCTAAAAGTTAGCAAAAAAATTAAAAATGTATTTCATCGTACTTATTAGGTTTACAAAAAGGATCAAGCTGACTAACAATAATCTGGATAAACGCTAAGTAGTCTAAGAATATGAATTCTTTTGTTGCGTTTTTATTTTTTATTCGATTTCGTGATAGGAGACATGCATATGGATTTTTATAAAGTGTTTTTTTTTTGATCTGATTGTTGTTTAAATTCCAATTATGAATTGAAATAAAGTTATCGAAGAAGTTGAAACACTTTCATAAATTTATAATACAAAATTAAATTTGAGTTTACGTATTTTTTGAAGAAATTGTCTAAATCAATTTACTTTAGGTATTTTTTTGAATAGTTGTATAAATAAGAGGAACTAAGGGCTGGCTCAACCGGTTAATCTAGACAGTTTAATCTTAGCCGCCTAAATAGGCTTAGAATTTAATTTTTTTTAATAGAAACACTATAAGTACATATATATCAATGGACGGATCTAATGGGTGTCTAGCCAAAAGCTACGTTATATCTCAGGGAAGAAAATATAAGAATAAGGGAAATGCATCGAGCAGTGGGAAAAGAGAAATATATTCATATAGGACCGCAAAATGTGAAAATCAAAACGAAACACTGTGAGAACAATCTCACTCAGAGTGTTTGAATGCGTCATCGCGTAGTAAGTTCCTACACAGCCTCATTTCATTGGGAGATTAAGTTGTCTTATTTAAGATGTAAGCAAATAGATTGTGGATCAATATTTTTTTTTTGACTAGCTCAAACGTCTGTTGCAACAGAATACCAGCCGACATTTTCCCTTAGTAAATTTTACGACTGTCATCTGAGTTGTGTGGTGTTTGAATATATTTTTATAAATTAACTATAAAAGTTAAACTTATAGAGAATAAATTAAGAGCAGAAAGTTGAATAACTTATTACATTTAATAATTGTAAAAACCAAAATTAAATCCGTGTGTATATTAATCAATTTGTGTTTTGATATTTTGCTTTGATAATTAGTTATTGTTATTAATTTGATTTATTTGTCTACGGTTAATACGGTACAGTCTGAAATTCCTGATTGTTGGTAACTGAGAACGCTGCTGGGACCTGTAATATCGCAGTTGTTTTAAACGATAAATTATACATATATACCTTTGACATATTCCTTCTTCACGTTATTCCGTAATCTAGGACAGGCTCTCCCGTATCCACTATGTTACCTTTTCTACTTTCATATCCCTACTTATATTATAATGCTTAAACTACATCCATCACATTTTCTTCTGTGTACCTCTTTGTTCCTTCTCAGTTGCCTTTTAATTTACCATTTTCAGTGGTATTCTTTCTTCCCAAATTCTCTTTTTATAACCAAATCATCACTGTCATACTCCTTCTATTTTAGCTTCCCACATTTTTTTTTGTTGTATTTATGAGATAACTTCTTCATTCCACATCCGAGTTGTATTACACAGAATTAACTATTCAGAATTCAGCTGTTTTCACGCTTGAAAATTATCAGATAGTAGAATCATAAGGATAAGGATAACATTTAACATTAAAACATAATTAAATAAAGCATATTAATTAGCATAATGTACTGATAACACTTTTTAATAATTTATGCAATTTTATGTTAAAAATACTTTCTTGCTTTAACGTCTCTGAGTACGCAATATCTATGAGTATTAGACTAATGTTCCTTCATACATTTAGAGAGTATTAACTCTATAGTATTAATAGATTTTAGATAAAAAGAGTTTTTAAAAAACCGTATATGGCAGTACTTTTTGTGTAAAATGCTAAAGTGTAAAAGGCTATTACGCTGTAAGAGTTTCCTTCCCCAGATACTTTTAATAAGCTTTGAAAAATCGGATTTTGTGTTATTATTGTTGAGGTTGGGGTCTAATAGGTTTGAACTGATTTAAAATTTTTTTGTAGAACTGCTCATTAATCATTAGAAGCTCTAAAAGTAAAAACGACAGAATTACCATATCGAGTATTTACTTTAATCTTATTACTAGAACGCATTACATACAAGGTATTTTATTCTTCTATTTGTATATTGTAGCCGTTATCTTATAAGTATTATAAATATTATGTAATCTTGAAAAGGTAATTTTAGATAATTTTGTTTTTATTTGTACATTTTCGTTAAACTATCTGTTATTATAATGTTAAGTACCGTAACAAAAAAGTAATAGACGGACCGCCAAAAGATACTAGTTTCAAAAAAGATGTCACCGTTCTCAAGAAAACAAGCGTTCCATATATACTTATTAAGAAAAGGTGAGGAATGAAGTGGTTCCTGCTGAATTCTTAACCAAACTAAACATTCTTTTTCATATCTGCATACCAAATCCACTGAAATACAGGAGAGGTAAGCTGTAATCTCCGTTAGTGAAACCTTCTTTCTCGGTGTGAACATCTTTAATATCGGTGAAAGCAACTCTGATTAGTATCTTTTACAACCCAAATGGTTTGTATTATTCAATTTTATAAAAAAACTGAGACAAATAATTTAAAAAAGGGCATAATAAACGTGGTTTTTGACTTTTTCATAAAGCGGGTTTCGTGCTATTTAAACGAATTTCTAACATTATAAAATAGAACAGATATAATTTGATATAAATTATGTTATTTATAACATTTGGTTAAAAATTGTATCTGCTCAAACTCATGTCATGTGTCTTCTTTCATTAGCTATATTATAGTTATAACAGCTTGATTTGTATTTAGACTAATTATTTCTGTATTATTCATAATGTTAATATAAAAAAGCTGACAACAGAGTTGTAACACTTTCCTGGCATTGGTTATTTATTCTTAGATAATGAAAAAAATGTTACATGAGAATAAAACAAAACAGTTTTAAAAAAAATCCAAAAATTCGAAATTTTTAAACTTTGATCCACTCCCCCGCTCCAATATTGCTCCAAAAGTATTGTTTTTTGTGTTATTTGCATATTCTAATGCTTAGGAAACCAGAAAAAATCGGTTACAAAATATAAGAGTACAATAAATAAAATCATACCTTTTTTTATTTTTGGAATAATTTTTTTTAAATGGTAAGATAATCATGTAAACTTAATATAAAGTAGGGTGGGTTATTTTTGTAAAATTTTCAGAAAATTGACACCGTAATACTATCTACCCCGTTGGAAATATTATTTCAAAAATTTTGCCAACAAATTGCCCCATATATTCTGTGAGTTTCTGTGCCAAATTTCATTAAAATCGGTTTATTCAGACAAAAAATAATTAAGCTTCAAGCGCATCAACAGTAACTTCCACTTATTTTTTATTTTTTGGAGTTCCTGGGCCACGAAACGTCGAGAAATGCAAAAACCCATATCCCAGTTTTTGACTGATTACCATACTCTTACAGTATATTTCTAGAGCTATGATCCTTTTTTTTTTTTTTTGTCTTCAGTCATTTGACTGGTTTGATGCAGCTCTCCAAGATTCCCTATCTAGTGCTAGTCGTTTCATTTCAGTATACCCTCTACATCCTACATCCCCAACAATTTGTTTTACATACTCCAAACGTGGCCTGCCTACACAATTTTTTCCTTCTACCTGTCCTTCCAATATTAAAGCGACTATTCCAGGATGCCTTAGTATGTGGCCTATAAGTCTGTCTCTTCTTTTAACTATATTTTTCCAAATGCTTCTTTCTTCATCTATTTGCCGCAATACCTCTTCATTTGTCACTTTATCCACCCATCTGATTTTTAACATTCTCCTATAGCACCACATTTCAAAAGCTTCTAATCTTTTCTTCTCAGATACTCCGATTGTCCAAGTTTCACTTCCATATAAAGCGACACTCCAAACATACACTTTCAAAAATCTTTTCCTGACATTTAAATTAATTTTTGATGTAAACAAATTATATTTCTTACTGAAGGCTCGTTTAGCTTGTGCTATTCGGCATTTTATATCGCCCCTGCTTCGTCCATCTTTAGTAATTTTACTTCCCAAATAACAAAATTCTTCTACCTCCTTAATCTTTTCTCCTCCTATTTTCACATTCAGCGGTCCATCTTTGTTTTTTCTACTACATTTCATTACTTTTGTTTTGTTCTTGTTTATTTTCATGCGATAGTTCTTGCGTAGGACTTCATCTATGCCGTTCATTGTTTCTTCTAAATCCTTTTTACTCTCGGCTAGAATTACTATATCATCAGCAAATCGTAGCATCTTTATCTTTTCACCTTGTACTGTTACTCCGAATCTAAATTGTTCTTTAACATCATTAACTGCTAGTTCCATGTAAAGATTAAAAAGTAACGGAGATAGGGAACATCCTTGTCGGACTCCCTTTCTTATTACGGCTTCTTTCTTATGTTCTTCAATTGTTATTGTTGCTGTTTGGTTCCTGTACATGTTAGCAATTGTTCTTCTATCTCTGTATTTGAACCCTAATTTTTTTAAAATGCTGAACATTTTATTCCAGTCTACGTTATCGAAAGCCTTTTCCAGGTCTATAAACGCCAAGTATGTTGGTTTGTTTTTCTTTAATCTTCCTTCTACTATTAATCTGAGGCCTAAAATTGCTTCCCTTGTCCCTATACTTTTCCTGAAACCAAATTGGTCTTCTCCTAACACTTCTTCCACTCTCCTCTCAATTCTTCTGTATAAAATTCTAGTTAAGATTTTTGATGCATGACTAGTTAAACTAATTGTTCTGTATTCTTCACATTTATCTGCCCCTGCTTTCTTTGGTATCATTACTATAACACTTTTTTTGAAGTCTGATGGAAATTCCCCATTTTCATAAATATTACACACCAGTTTGTATAATCTATCAATCGCTAGGAAATTAATCTATGATCCTAGGAAATTAAAAATATTCCTATTAGATAATTTGTAATGTGATAAATAACCATCAGTTATTTATATTTGTTTAAATTTAAAGCACTTATTATTGAAATTGAAATTTTTAAAGGTTGTTATTTTAATCAAAAATTAATATGTTTGTTTTTGTTTAACTTTAATTAATTTATTTTTTGAGATGTTTCAATTAAATAATAAAATAGTAAAACTAAGAATTATTATAATTTGTTACGAATGAAATGGACGTATGACAAAGGGATATATTTTTTTATATTGAATAAAATACATTTTTTTATCCTAATTAAATAAAGATTTTACCGTAAGTAAATTTTGTAGAAGTTGAACTTTTCAAATCATGATGTTACAATTCACTGAACTGAACAGTTCCATTATTCATTTACCGTATATTTTTACGCTAAACTGAACTGCAAAAATATTCTCTCACTTGAAATTTTACTTCTTTGATAATTTTTTCATTTTTAACATACACAACAATTACCTTTCTACTGTAATGTTTATTTTCACACATAATTATGAAAACTATTATGAAAATATCCTTTGTTTTGAATATAATTATGATTTGTTAGATTAAATCCATTAAAAAAGTAATAACCCCATTTGCAACCTAGTACTACTATTGCTATTACAACCTAGTATTACTATTTTCTAGTAATTAAAAAATTTTTTAAATTGTTGATTTCTTATTTTTTTGGTCGGTTACGTATTTGCATGAAATTAAAAGACATACACCTAACACACTAACACATTAAAACACATCTAACACAGCGTTGAAATATTAACTTGTATTGATCAGAAACCATAATTTATTATTAAAATTAACGGGAAATAGAAATCTTTATTAGCATTACAGTCATATTCACAAAATGATTCACATATATTCACGAAATTATTACACTGGGGAGCAAAAATTTTTTTTCCTCTCCGGAAAAAATATGTTATTCTGATGATATATTTTTTTCTGACTTCAAATATGATATCGGGTTTTCTCCATCACGAAAGGTTTCCGAGAGACAGCCATTTATAATTTCAAACGTTTTTATACTTTCTGTATTCTTAACTACACAATATTCAAATTTATGATTCGCCTAGAAAGTAAGAAATAACGATTTTCTGCTATATTTAGCCTGTGGAGCATCTTAAGCATATTAAGATTCTATTTGCCTTGATACCTTTTTCCATAGCTCAAATCTCCCGATGAAAGTGTTCCGCGTGCTCATCATTCACTCCGCCAAAATTTTCCGAGAAGAAATCTAGGTGCGAGGGCAGTAAGTGTACTTTTAAGGACATATTACGACCCAAATTTTTATAAGATCGTTGACAATATCACAATAATTTTCCGCCTTTCGATTCCCGAAAAAATAATCTGAGTAAAATTTTTGAATGCTTGCCAAACTGCTTTCTCCAGTGGATTCAATAGTTCCTGAAACGTTTTATCCTGCATTAGCGATCGTAAATGTGGACCCACAAATATTCCTTTTTTAATTTTTTCATCACTAATTTTAGGAAATTTCTGTTTTAAGTACATGACACCAGGAGTATTCTCCATGGCCTTGACGAAATTTTTCATTAATCCTAGTTTGATATGTAACGGAGTTAGATACACATTTTTAGGATTACGCAATGGGTTATGTTTCACATTTTTCTGTTCAGGAATGAGTGATTCGCGTTTAGACCATTATTTTCTAATGGGAAAAAATACACAGTTTTTGATCTTTAAATCATTATAAAACCACCGTATATAGCTAATAATATATAAATATAGTTTAAAACACCGTTAGATATAAATATACTAGCCTAAAAAAACTGACAGTTTCGCTGCCATTGTGTCTTATATGCTAATAACACAAAAACACTATACGTACGATTGTCAAACACACTGAAAAAAACAAATCCACACCGTTTTAACATTCGAAATCACAAAAAAATACCACTAAAATAACAAAACACACAGGAGCACCTTACAACCCAACTGGGTAGTGCGGAGCTAGCGTCTCTCCATAAATAAATATCTAAAAACCATTTTCAGGTGGTTTTGGATTTGGAATTGAGTTCGACAGCTCAATCAACACATCCATTGCCACTGTTACTGTAAGTGCGACGAAATTGTCTGCACCTGCCTCCAGTTCTTGACAAAAAACATAAAAAAAAAAAATTTGAATCGAAGTACGGGCACCTCCTAGTGGTGTTTAACGGGTTACTCTAAGTACCGAGCAAAATAGGTTTTTACTCGTCGGCATAATCGTCGTAATCTGTCGGGAAAGTTTTTTCAGAGGCTTCAAAGTATATCTTCTGTGTATTCAAAATAATATATTTAGAAAAAAGGAAAATACGAATTCAAATTATGTATATAGTGTCTGAGATTTCTTTATGTACTGAGAATGAAGTACTATCAGTTAAAGTATGAACATGGTGATCTTTATACTCTGTTATGAGAGGGTACAGTGAATGTTTTAAATTTTTAATATTTCTACCATTGGTCAACGATTAAACGTTAACGGCGTTGAAGGAAGTTGAATGAACCTTTTATAATGAATTTATTTTTCATTACTTTCTCTTTCTTTACAGCCGCTATTCAAATTTATGTAGTAAATTTAAAGCAAATTAAATTAAATAAAAGCAAATAGTAAATTTAAACAATTAAATTTAATGGGGTGAAAACCAAAGTCTATATTTCAATTTTTTTTTTGATTGGTTTATTCAAGTTACGAAATTGGAAATAGTATAAAGCAAAACGGGATCAAATATACACAAAGTGAATGAGCGTATATGCTATACATATATGTAATGAGCAGTTTTTGCCATTTTATATATATATATATATAGTGTAGAAAAAACTGCTACGTTGTTTTCATATCATTCTATAGTTCGGTGCGATACTGGCTTCTATAAGATTGATTTCTACCTTACTTATTATTTATTAACTAATCTCAGAGTGGTAATTTATGAAAGAGTTGTTTGTTTACGTTTTCATTTTCTTGTTCAGATTGATTCGAAGGAAATGGCCCACAACATTTTAGCTTAAAAAAAGTATTTTACAGTTAAATATGTCAGTTAAGGAATTTTATCAGTTAGGCAATCGTGTGAAAATATGTTTGGTGAACTAACAAGTGTTAACTTTTTTGTAATCCACATCAGTGAAGAAATTCTTTTCTCGTAATGTTAACTTGTGTGGGCACCCACTCTTTCTGTCTTTCAAGCGAACACACACACACACACACACACACACACACACATACACATTTCAGGTTCACGCGCGTAAACCTGAGAGCCGTCTCTTCTAACAATGAGGAATTTTTTTAATTACTTAATTGCACTAAATTTGTAAAATGTAAAAGCATTAGAAAGGTATTAATTATAATACTAATTTTTTTAACTAAATTTTTTTTTGGTTTCAGAAAGAAACATAAATGAAATTAATTACTAAATTGTATTTCTTATATAATGCATCAAAATAAGATAATATGTTTTCAACAATAAGAAAAAAAAATTGGATAAATTTTGTTGCTACGCAAACATTATTCTCTAACAGAGACTCCAGATATTACACGTACAAATGTTTTTTTCTTTTGGAATGAATTTTTAAGATAACATTACTGAGGGTACCTCCCCTCCTATCCTGTTATTATGCCAGAAACTTAACACAAACAAGTTAGGGATTTCCACGTACATTTTTTCCCCCGATAATGGAAAATAGTTACGATCATTTCTTACACTCGTACATTTACACAAACAAATAATTCTGGTTTAAAACTTCACCAAAGTACACAGGCTCGCGCAGACAGGTGAGTATCTTTCATAGCTTACATGTTGAACTTACATACTTACTTCACTAACATTACTCACTTCTTTACTTACCAACCAACCCGCTAACACGCAAACACGCAAACACGCAAACACGCAAACACGCAAACATGAAAACACCACGCAAACACCACGCAAACAACACGCAAACAGACGCAACGCAAACACCATGCAAACAGACGCAAACAGAAGCAAACAGACGCAAACAACAGCTTACATATTGAACTTACATACTTACTTCACTAACTTTACTCACTTCTTTACTTACCAACCAACCCGCTAACACGCAAACACGCAAACACGCAAACATGAAAACACCACGCAAACACCACGCAAACAACACGCAAACAGACGCAACGCAAACACCATGCAAACAGACGCAAACAACAGCTTACATGTTGAACTTACATACTTACTTCGCTAACTTTACTCACTTCTTTACTTACCAACCAACCCGCTAACACGCAAACACGCAAACATGAAAACACCACGCAAACACCACGCAAACAACACGCAAACAGACGCAACGCAAACACCATGCAAACAGACGCAAACAGAAGCAAACAGACGCAAACAACAGCTAACATGTTGAACATACATACTTACTTCACTAACTTTACTCACTTCTTTACTTACCAACCAACCCGCTAACACGCAAACACGCAAACACGCAAACACCATGCAAACAAACGCAAACAGAAGCAAACAGACGCAAACAACACGCAAACAGACGCAACGCAAACACCATGCAAACAAACGCAAACAGAAGCAAACAGACGCAAACAACAGCTTACATGTTGAACTTACATACTTACTTCACTAACTTTACTCACTTCTTTACTTACCAACCAACCCGCTAACACGCAAACACGCAAACACCACGCAAACAACACGCAAACAGACGCAACGCAAACACCATGCAAACAGACGCAAACAACAGCTTACATGTTGAACTTACATACTTACTTCACTAACTTTACTCACTTCTTTACTTACCAACCAACCCGCTAACACGCAAACACGCAAACACGCAAACACGCAAACATGAAAACACCACGCAAACACCACGCAAACAACACGCAAACAGACGCAACGCAAACACCATGCAAACAGACGCAAACAGAAGCAAACAGACGCAAACAACAGCTTACATATTGAACTTACATACTTACTTCACTAACTTTACTCACTTCTTTACTTACCAACCAACCCGCTAACACGCAAACACGCAAACACGCAAACATGAAAACACCACGCAAACACCACGCAAACAACACGCAAACAGACGCAACGCAAACACCATGCAAACAGACGCAAACAACAGCTTACATGTTGAACTTACATACTTACTTCGCTAACTTTACTTACCAACCAACCCGCTAACACGCAAACACGCAAACATGAAAACACCACGCAAACACCACGCAAACAACACGCAAACAGACGCAACGCAAACACCATGCAAACAGACGCAAACAGAAGCAAACAGACGCAAACAACAGCTAACATGTTGAACATACATACTTACTTCACTAACTTTACTCACTTCTTTACTTACCAACCAACCCGCTAAAACGCAAACACGCAAACACGCAAACACGCAAACACCATGCAAACAAACGCAAACAGAAGCAAACAGACGCAAACAACACGCAAACAGACGCAACGCAAACACCATGCAAACAAACGCAAACAGAAGCAAACAGACGCAAACAACAGCTTACATGTTGAACTTACATACTTACTTCACTAACTTTACTCACTTCTTTACTTACCAACCAACCCGCTAACACGCAAACACGCAAACACCACGCAAACAACACGCAAACAGACGCAACGCAAACACCATGCAAACAGACGCAAACAACAGCTTACATGTTGAACTTACATACTTACTTCGCTAACTTTACTCACTTCTTTACTTACCAACCAACCCGCTAACACGCAAACACGCAAACATGAAAACACCACGCAAACACCACGCAAACAACACGCAAACAGACGCAACGCAAACACCATGCAAACAGACGCAAACAGAAGCAAACAGACGCAAACAACAGCTAACATGTTGAACATACATACTTACTTCACTAACTTTACTCACTTCTTTACTTACCAACCAACCAGCTAACACGCAAACACGCAAACACCATGCAAACAAACGCAAACAGAAGCAAACAGACGCAAACAACAGCTTACATGTTGAACTTACATACTTACTTCACTAACTTTACTCACTTCTTTACTTACCAACCAACCCGCTAACACGCAAACACGCAAACACCACGCAAACAACACGCAAACAGACGCAACGCAAACACCATGCAAACAGACGCAAACAGAAGCAAACAGACGCAAACAACAGCTTACATGTTGAACTTACATACTTACTTTACTAACTTTACTCACTTCTTTACTTACCAACCAACCCGCTAACACGCAAACACGCAAACACGCAAACATGAAAACACCACGCAAACACCACGCAAACAACACGCAAACAGACGCAACGCAAACACCATGCAAACAGACGCAAACAGAAGCAAACAGACGCAAACAACAGCTTACATGTTGAACTTACATACTTACTTCACTAACTTTACTCACTTCTTTACTTACCAACCAACCCGCTAACACGCAAACACGCAAACACCACGCAAACAACACGCAAACAGACGCAACGCAAACACCATGCAAACAGACGCAAACAGAAGCAAACAGACGCAAACAACAGCTTACATGTTGAACTTACATACTTACTTCACTAACTTTACTCACTTCTTTACTTACCAACCAACCCGCTAACACGCAAACACGCAAACACGCAAACATGAAAACACCACGCAAACACCACGCAAACAACACGCAAACAGACGCAACGCAAACACCATGCAAACAGACGCAAACAGAAGCAAACAGACGCAAACAACAGCTTACATGTTGAACTTACATACTTACTTCACTAACTTTACTCACTTCTTTACTTACCAACCAACCCGCTAACACGCAAACACGCAAACACCACGCAAACAACACGCAAACAGACGCAACGCAAACACCATGCAAACAGACGCAAACAGAAGCAAACAGACGCAAACAACAGCTTACATGTTGAACTTACATACTTACTTCACTAACTTTACTCACTTCTTTACTTACCAACCAACCCGCTAACACGCAAACACGCAAACACGCAAACATGAAAACACCACGCAAACACCACGCAAACAACACGCAAACAGACGCAACGCAAACACCATGCAAACAGACGCAAACAGAAGCAAACAGACGCAAACAACAGCTTACATGTTGAACTTACATACTTACTTCACTAACTTTACTCACTTCTTTACTTACCAACCAACCCGCTAACACGCAAACACGCAAACACCACGCAAACAACACGCAAACAGACGCAACGCAAACACCATGCAAACAGACGCAAACAACAGCTTACATGTTGAACTTACATACTTACTTCGCTAACTTTACTCACTTCTTTACTTACCAACCAACCCGCTAACACGCAAACACGCAAACATGAAAACACCACGCAAACACCACGCAAACAACACGCAAACAGACGCAACGCAAACAGCATGCAAACAGACGCAAACAGAAGCAAACAGACGCAAACAACAGCTAACATGTTGAACATACATACTTACTTCACTAACTTTACTCACTTCTTTACTTACCAACCAACCCGCTAACACGCAAACACGCAAACACGCAAACACGCAAACACCATGCAAACAAACGCAAACAGAAGCAAACAGACGCAAACAACACGCAAACAGACGCAACGCAAACACCATGCAAACAAACGCAAACAGAAGCAAACAGACGCAAACAACAGCTTACATGTTGAACTTACATACTTACTTCACTAACTTTACTCACTTCTTTACTTACCAACCAACCCGCTAACACGCAAACACGCAAACACCACGCAAACAACACGCAAACAGACGCAACGCAAACACCATGCAAACAGACGCAAACAACAGCTTACATGTTGAACTTACATACTTACTTCACTAACTTTACTCACTTCTTTACTTACCAACCAACCCGCTAACACGCAAACACGCAAACACGCAAACACGCAAACACGCAAACATGAAAACAGCACGCAAACACCACGCAAACAACACGCAAACAGACGCAACGCAAACACCATGCAAACAAACGCAAACAGAAGCAAACAGACGCAAACAACAGCTTACATGTTGAACTTACATACTTACTTCACTAACTTTACTCACTTCTTTACTTACCAACCAACCCGCTAACACGCAAACACGCAAACACGCAAACATGAAAACAGCACGCAAACACCACGCAAACAACACGCAAACATGAAAACACACACCACGCAAACAACACGCAAACAGACGCAACGCAAACACCATGCAAACAGACGCAAACAGAAGCAAACAGACGCAAACAACAGCTTACATGTTGAACTTGCATACTTACTTCACTAACTTTACTCACTTCTTTACTTACCAACCAACCCGCTAACACGCAAACACGCAAACACTCAAACACGCAAACACGCAAACACGCAAACACGCAAACATGAAAACACCACGCAAACACCACGCAAACAGACGCAACGCAAACACCATGCAAACAGACGCAAACAGAAGCAAACAGACGCAAACAACAGCTTACATGTTGAACTTGCATACTTACTTCACTCACTTTACTCACTTCTTTACTTACCAACCAACCCGCTAACACGCAAACACGCAAACACGCAAACATGAAAACCCCACGCAAACACCACGCAAACAACACGCAAACAGACGCAAACAACAGCTTACATGTTGAACTTACATACTTACTTCACTAACTTTACTCACTTCTTTACTTACCAACCAACCCGCTAACACGCAAACACGCAAACACGCAAACATGAAAACACCACGCAAACACCACGCAAACAACACGCAAACAGACGCAACGCAAACACCATGCAAACAAACGCAAACAGAAGCAAACAGAAGCAAACAACAGCTTACATGTTGAACTTACATACTTACTTCACTAACTTTACTCACTTCTTTACTTACCAACCAACCCGCTAACACGCAAACACGCAAACACACAAACATGAAAACACCACGCAAACACCACGCAAACAACACGCAAACAGACGCAACGCAAACACCATGCAAACAAACGCAAACAGAAGCAAACAGAAGCAAACAACAGCTTACATGTTGAACTTACATACTTACTTCACTAACTTTACTCACTTCTTTACTTACCAACCAACCCGCTAACACGCAAACACGCAAACACACAAACATGAAAACCCCACGCAAACACCACGCAAACAACACGCAAACAGACGCAACGCAAACACCATGCAAACAGACGCAAACAACAGCTTACATGTTGAACATACATACTTACTTCACTAACTTTACTCACTTCTTTACTTACCAACCAACCCGCTAACACGCAAACACGCAAACACGCAAACACGCAAACACGCAAACACGCAAACATGAAAACACCACGCAAACACCACGCAAACAACACGCAAACAGACGCAACGCAAACACCATGCAAACAAACGCAAACAGAAGCAAACAGACGCAAACAACAGCTTACATGTTGAACTTACATACTTACTTCACTAACTTTACTCACTTCTTTACTTACCAACCAACCCGCTAACACGCAAACACGCAAACACCACGCAAACAACACGCAAACAGACGCAACGCAAACACCATGCAAACAGACGCAAACAACAGCTTACATGTTGAACTTACATACTTACTTCACTAACTTTACTCACTTCTTTACTTACCAACCAACCCGCTAACACGCAAACACGCAAACACGCAAACATGAAAACACCACGCAAACACCACGCAAACAACACGCAAACAGACGCAACGCAAACACCATGCAAACAGACGCAAACAACAGCTTACATGTTGAACTTACATACTTACTTCGCTAACTTTACTCACTTCTTTACTTACCAACCAACCCGCTAACACGCAAACACGCAAACATGAAAACACCACGCAAACACCACGCAAACAACACGCAAACAGACGCAACGCAAACACCATGCAAACAGACGCAAACAGAAGCAAACAGACGCAAACAACAGCTAACATGTTGAACATACATACTTACTTCACTAACTTTACTCACTTCTTTACTTACCAACCAACCCGCTAACACGCAAACACGCAAACACGCAAACACGCAAACACCATGCAAACAAACGCAAACAGAAGCAAACAGACGCAAACAACACGCAAACAGACGCAACGCAAACACCATGCAAACAAACGCAAACAGAAGCAAACAGACGCAAACAACAGCTTACATGTTGAACTTACATACTTACTTCACTAACTTTACTCACTTCTTTACTTACCAACCAACCCGCTAACACGCAAACACGCAAACACCACGCAAACAACACGCAAACAGACGCAACGCAAACACCATGCAAACAGACGCAAACAACAGCTTACATGTTGAACTTACATACTTACTTCACTAACTTTACTCACTTCTTTACTTACCAACCAACCCGCTAACACGCAAACACGCAAACACGCAAACACGCAAACATGAAAACAGCACGCAAACACCACGCAAACAACACGCAAACAGACGCAACGCAAACACCATGCAAACAGACGCAAACAACAGCTTACATGTTGAACATACATACTTACTTCACTAACTTTACTCACTTCTTTACTTACCAACCAACCCGCTAACACGCAAACACGCAAACACGCAAACACGCAAACACGCAAACATGAAAACACCACGCAAACACCACGCAAACAACACGCAAACAGACGCAACGCAAACACCATGCAAACAGACGCAAACAGAAGCAAACAGACGCAAACAACACGCAAACAGACGCAACGCAAACACCATGCAAACAAACGCAAACAGAAGCAAACAGACGCAAACAACAGCTTACATGTTGAACTTACATACTTACTTCCCTAACTTTACTCACTTCTTTACTTACCAACCAACCCGCTAACACGCAAACACGCAAACACGCAAACATGAAAACAGCACGCAAACACCACGCAAACAACACGCAAACATGAAAACACACACCACGCAAACAACACGCAAACAGACGCAACGCAAACACCATGCAAACAAACGCAAACAGAAGCAAACAGACGCAAACAACAGCTTACATGTTGAACTTGCATACTTACTTCACTAACTTTACTCACTTCTTTACTTACCAACCAACCCGCTAACACGCAAACACGCAAACACTCAAACACGCAAACACGCAAACACGCAAACATGAAAACACCACGCAAACACCACGCAAACAGACGCAACGCAAACACCATGCAAACAGACGCAAACAGAAGCAAACAGACGCAAACAACAGCTTACATGTTGAACTTGCATACTTACTTCACTAACTTTACTCACTTCTTTACTTACCAACCAACCCGCTAACACGCAAACACGCAAACACGCAAACATGAAAACCCCACGCAAACACCACGCAAACAACACGCAAACAGACGCAAACAACAGCTTACATGTTGAACTTACATACTTACTTCACTAACTTTACTCACTTCTTTACTTACCAACCAACCCGCTAACACGCAAACACGCAAACACGCAAACATGAAAACACCACGCAAACACCACGCAAACAACACGCAAACAGACGCAACGCAAACACCATGCAAACAAACGCAAACAGAAGCAAACAGACGCAAACAACAGCTTACATGTTGAACTTACATACTTACTTCACTAACTTTACTCACTTCTTTACTTACCAACCAACCCGCTAACACGCAAACACGCAAACACACAAACATGAAAACCCCACGCAAACACCACGCAAACAACACGCAAACAGACGCAACGCAAACACCATGCAAACAGACGCAAACAACAGCTTACATGTTGAACATACATACTTACTTCACTAACTTTACTCACTTCTTTACTTACCAACCAACCCGCTAACACGCAAACACGCAAACATGAAAACACCACGCAAACACCACGCATACAACACGCAAACAGACGCAACGCAAACACCATGCAAACAGACGCAAACAACAGCTTACATGTTGAACTTACATACTTACTTCACTAACTTTACTCACTTCTTTACTTACCAACCAACCCGCTAACACGCAAACACGCAAACACGCAAACACGCAAACATGAAAACAGCACGCAAACACCACGCAAACAACACGCAAACATGAAAACACACACCACGCAAACAACACGCAAACAGACGCAACGCAAACACCATGCAAACAGACGCAAACAGAAGCAAACAGACGCAAACAACAGCTTACATGTTGAACTTGCATACTTACTTCACTAACTTTACTCATTTCTTTACTTACCAACCAACCCGCTAACACGCAAACACGCAAACACTCAAACACGCAAACACGCAAACACGCAAACACGCAAACATGAAAACACCACGCAAACACCACGCAAACAGACGCAACGCAAACACCATGCAAACAGACGCAAACAGAAGCAAACAGACGCAAACAACAGCTTACATGTTGAACTTGCATACTTACTTCACTAACTTTACTCACTTCTTTACTTACCAACCAACCCGCTAACACGCAAACACGCAAACACGCAAACATGAAAACCCCACGCAAACACCACGCAAACAACACGCAAACAGACGCAAACAACAGCTTACATGTTGAACTTACATACTTACTTCACTAACTTTACTCACTTCTTTACTTACCAACCAACCCGCTAACACGCAAACACGCAAACACGCAAACACGCAAACATGAAAACACCACGCAAACACCACGCAAACAACACGCAAACAGACGCAACGCAAACACCATGCAAACAGACGCAAACAGAAGCAAACAGACGCAAACAACACGCAAACAGACGCAACGCAAACACCATGCAAACAAACGCAAACAGAAGCAAACAGACGCAAACAACAGCTTACATGTTGAACTTACATACTTACTTCACTAACTTTACTCACTTCTTTACTTACCAACCAACCCGCTAACACGCAAACACGCAAACACGCAAACACGCAAACATGAAAACAGCACGCAAACACCACGCAAACAACACGCAAACATGAAAACACACACCACGCAAACAACACGCAAACAGACGCAACGCAAACACCATGCAAACAAACGCAAACAGAAGCAAACAGACGCAAACAACAGCTTACATGTTGAACTTGCATACTTACTTCACTAACTTTACTCACTTCTTTACTTACCAACCAACCCGCTAACACGCAAACACGCAAACACTCAAACACGCAAACACGCAAACACGCAAACACGCAAACATGAAAACACCACGCAAACACCACGCAAACAGACGCAACGCAAACACCATGCAAACAAACGCAAACAGAAGCAAACAGACGCAAACAACAGCTTACATGTTGAACTTACATACTTACTTCACTAACTTTACTCACTTCTTTACTTACCAACCAACCCGCTAACACGCAAACACACAAACATGAAAACCCCACGCAAACACCACGCAAACAACACGCAAACAGACGCAACGCAAACACCATGCAAACAGACGCAAACAACAGCTTACATGTTGAACATACATACTTACTTCACTAACTTTACTCACTTCTTTACTTACCAACCAACCCGCTAACACGCAATCACACAAACACGCAAACATGAAAACACCACGCAAACACCACGCAAACAGACGCAACGCAAACACCATGCAGACAGACGCAAACAGAAGCAAACAGACGCAAACAACAGCTTACATGTTGAACTTGCATACTTACTTCACTAACTTTACTCACTTCTTTACTTACCAACCAACCCGCTAACACGCAAACACGCAAACATGAAAACACCACGCAAACACCACGCAAACAACACGCAAACAGACGCAACGCAAACACCATGCAAACAGACGCAAACAACAGCTTACATGTTGAACTTGCATACTTACTTCACTAACTTTACTCACTTCTTTACTTACCAACCAACCCGCTAACACGCAAACACGCAAACACGCAAACACGCAAACACGCAAACATGAAAACACCACGCAAACACCACGCAAACAACACGCAAACAGACGCAACGCAAACACCATGCAAACAGACGCAAACAACAGCTTACATGTTGAACATACATACTTACTTTACTAACTTTACTCACTTCTTTACTTACCAACCAACCCGCTAACACGCAAACACGCAAACACGCAAACAACACGCAAACATGAAAACACACACCACGCAAACAACACGCAAACAGACGCAACGCAAACACCATGCAAACAGACGCAAACAACAGCTTACATGTTGAACTTACATACTTACTTCACTAACTTTACTCACTTCTTTACTTACCAACCAACCCGCTAACACGCAAACACGCAAACACGCAAACACGCAAACACGCAAACACGCAAACATGAAAACACCACGCAAACAGACGCAACGCAAACACCATGCAAACAGACACAAACAGAAGCAAACAGACGCAAACAACAGCTTACATGTTGAACTTGCATACTTACTTCACTAACTTTACTCACTTCTTTACTTACCAACCAACCCGCTAACACGCAAACACGCAAACACGCAAACATGAAAACCCCACGCAAACAACAGCTTACGTGTTGAACATACATACTTACTTCACTAACTTTACTCACTTCTTTACTTACCAACCAACCCACTAACACGCAATCACACAAACACGCAAACATGAAAACACCACGCAAACACCACGCAAACACCACGCAAACAGACGCAACGCAAACACCATGCAAACAGACGCAAACAACAGCTTACATGTTGAACTTGCATACTTACTTCACTAACTTTACTCACTTCTTTACATACCAACCAACCCGCTAACACGCAAACACGCAAACATGAAAACACCACGCAAACAGACGCAACGCAAACACCACGCAAACACCACGCAAACAACACGCAAACAGACGCAAACAACAGCTTACATGTTGAACTTACATACTTACTTCACTAACTTTACTCACTTCTTTACTTACCAACCAACCCGCTAACACGCAAACACGCAAACACGTAAACATGAGAACACCACGCAAACATGAAAACACCACGTACACAGCACGCAAACACCACGCAAACAACACTCAAACCCGCATACCCGCATACCCGCTAAGTTGGTAACTTACTCCTTTTTTACTCTTTTACTCTTTTACTTACTCACTTTATTTGCTCACTTACTTTACTTGCTCACTTACTTCACTTACATCATATAATACAGTTACACTTACACAAGTAGGAACTCACACGTAGGGGCTCACCTGTCAAATTAATGTAGGTACCAAGGTGTGTAATAGCAGGAAGGAGTGGACGTATCCCTCACAATAATATTAATTTTATTTCTTTAGAATTAACAAAAACCACTCAATCCAAAAATATTTAAAAAACATAAAAAATAGTCATAAAATTAAATAATGAAAACTAACTAGAAAGTCATAAATTTTACAATGAAATGTTGTGCTATATAATAATCTCACATTTTTTTAAATCCCATTAAAAATTTCAGCGTTTAAATAAATAAGGCTATAAATAATGCAAGGCCATTCCCAGGAATCAAATCAGACATCGGTATCAATATTATAAACTGTAATATAGTATAATCACAGCCTGGGTGCAATACCTAAGTTATGTTAAATATCTACATTAATAATTATTAATAAATCAATATATTTCAAAAAAAACGAAGGTTAAAAAAATATATGTATATAAAGTCGGATACGAACTGAAATAAATATGGGATATGTAGAACCGAAAGTCCAAAATACAATTCCGATTTTTTTGGACATTTTTGGTCCAGTCGATTGCGAACAAAAAATGAGGTGCATAACTATACGTTACAGCAGTCTTAATACCAAAATGTCAACATCCTACGGCTAATCCTTTTCCAGTTATGCGAAATATATACGAATATACGTACAAACGTCACACCGAAACTAGTCAAATTGGATTCAGGGATGGTCAAAATGGATAATTCTGTTGAAATCTGAATACTGAAATTTTTTGCGATCACAATACTTCCTCTACTTCGTACAAGGAAGTAAAAATATTAAAAAAAAATCTCTACGTTACTAATAAGATTTGTGAACAGTAGAAAACTTAGAAAATTAACATTTAAATTATTCCTTTTTTTAATGATTTCGCTTCTTTAATATAACATAAAACAATTAAAATACTTTAAATGAAAATAAATAGTTTTGGCCGCTATAGTATAGTGCCGCTGCACTATACTATATCATTACGTAGAAAATGCAACCTCTGTGATAAATATTGAAAACTATATTTATTCTGAATATTACTCATCTGAAAAAAATATCAGAAGATTTTGATACTTTTAAAGGTAAAAATAAAATTTATAGAAATCCTTTTTATCAGCTAGTAGATTGTTAATTAAACTTCGTATAAGTTTTGGAAACACTTTCCTTAATTTACCGAATCATTTGGGAGAAAAATAATAAATTATATTTGGAAATATTAAAAACTTATCGAAACTCCTATTTTTATGTATATAGGTTATATGGGATCTATACTGTTTCTGTTATATAAGGACTAATATGTTTTACTACCTTGTAAGAAGTCAGAATTTATAAAATTACTGTGGTGATATTTTTTTTTTAAATTATATAAAAAAGTAAAAAAATGTGCACTGACTGTTTGCTAGTCCATATCTCGTGAGTTACAGCGTTCAACTCCTAGTAAAGCCAACTGGCTTTACACGGATTTGAATACTAGATCGTGGATACCGGTATTCTTTGGTGGTTGGGTTTCAATTAACCACACATCTCAGGAATGGTCAAATTGAGAATGTACAAGACTACACTTAATTTACACTCATACATATCATCCTCTGAAGAATTACCTGAACGGTAGTTACCGGAGGCTAAACAGGAAAAAAAAAAGTCCATATCTCGTGGCACAGAAACATTATTGATAAATGTTCATCTCTATAACAGAGTTTCCAGATATTACACGTACAATGTTTTTTCTCCTTTGGAATGAATTTTTAAGTTAATTTTACTGAGGGTACATCCTGTTATTACGCCAGAAGCTTAACACAGGTTAGGGTCCACGATGGCGGGAGGGGATTTCCACGACGAGTAACTGACTGACTGACTTACTGACATACTGACATACTTTTCTTTTTTTTACATACTTACCGACTGACTGACTGATTGACGTACTTACTGACTTACATCATATCATACAGTTCCAATTGCACAATAGGAACACACATGTAGGGCTCATCTATCACTTTAGTGTAGATACCAAAGTGTGTTTTAGCACGAAGGAGTGGACGTATTCCTCACAAGAATATTAATTTGATTTCTTTAGAATCATCAAAAACCAAAAATATTTAAAAAAGACAAATAATCATAAAATTAAATAATTAAAACTAACTAAAATGTCATAAATTTTACAATGAAATTTTGTGCTATATAATAAATACGCTATTTTTTAGAAATCCTACGAAAAATGTCAGCGTTTTAAATAAAGATTGATCCTATAATTTACGAGGTTTATTAGTTAGATATTCTCAATTGGTCGAGGGAAAAAATTAATTTAAAAGTTCTTTAAATTAAGTCGCAATTACAAAAACTATGATCGATTAGGAAAAGTCAGAAATAGAGCTTTTTCGTAGTTACTATATTAACTTAATTACAGACAACTTAAATGAACGTTGTATCATTGCTCGTATTTAACTTATTTGCTTGTGTTTAATATGGAAATTGTTAGACTTGCAAATTATTTACTGTAGGTTATAAAGGGTTATCACAAATGATATCTAGATATAAATAATAAACGTGAATTATAATTCGTAGGTGAGAAGTATAAACCATGTATATGATCTGCTCCTTATTTTGGTAGTTATAAATTTTGGTTTTCAGATTTCAATGGAAATATCCATTTTGATCATCCCTGAATCCATTTTGACTAGTTTCCGCGTGATGTCTGTATGTTCGTCTGTTTCTGGCATAATTCAAAAACGATTAGCAATAGAATGTTGAAATTTTGGATTTAGGACTGCTATAACATCTAGTTGTGCACCTTCCCTTTTGATTTCAATCGGCTGGATTAAAAGTGGCCTAAAAACCCCAATATCCAGTTTGGATTGTTTCTTAACTGCAGTAATAAGCTTTCATTGAGAGTATTTCAATCATATATCTATCATAAGTGATACTTATTTTCACTGGCTCCAGAGTTATAGAATTTTAATAAAATAAAATTTTAATTAATGAAATATTTGGATCTTACAACGGGAAGTCACATTGGTACAAATCAGACTTCTAACTTCCAAATTTTCCAACTTTTTTTAAATTTAGATATATTGATTTATTAATAATTATTAACCTCCGATTGTAAAAAAACATTTACGATAAAAATAATTCAATAATAACAATAAAAAAAATAATCTGAAAAATATCTAAATTTATTAATGAAATAAATTTAAAAGATTTAAAAGATTCTTTTGATTTTTGAAAATGAAGAAATTTGCACACAAATATATAAAGAGAAATAAAGTTTTATTTAGTTTTTCGAATTTTTAATTCTAAATGATCACCGAAATGATGGTATGAATATTTATTTCGATTAATTTTCTTCAAAAAAATGCCATGTAAAACTGTTAGTGAAGTCAGCTGGCTGGATAGTAATACCTGACTAATATATTACTGCAGCTATATCGGTCTAGTGATGTATGGTGATTGTCCATCAGGAAGCCCAAGCAGTGGCTGACATTTCTAGAGGAAACGCGATTTCTATTGAGAATGTTATAAAAATAGTAGAACAGGACAGTGTTGCACCGGGCTCAAAATCTTTCATCTTTGTGGACGGAAAGAAGTATAATACCTAAGATTGTTTTGGATCTATCCTCTTGATCGGGGGTTGTTTCTTCCTGATAAAAATCATGATACCTCTTTTGGTAGATTCTTTTTCATCATTCATCCCTTTTGCTACCGCTGACTCTTCTTTCTTGATTTAATTTCTGTAAATGAAAGTCACACTCTGCTAATGCAAACCACACTGTGGATGCTGGGATCTGTATACTTGAAGCACGATTCCTGTGATCTAGGAGAGAGCCGTTTAAGAACTTTTCGAGAACAATGTTTCCTGTTTGGTATCAGCACGTTCTCTAGAAATACAATACGGAAATGCCTAAATATGGAATGCCTTTACAAGATATCATTAGTAGAAAATTTTGATATAAAAAAAAAATATAACGGTAAAATACAGATACTGCGACGTATCATAATAATTAACCATATTATAATTTATCTAATTTTAACTTAAATTTTACAAACGATATTCTTTTACAAAAGATGGTAAAAAAGGGTCTTTAGACTAAGCAGTAGCAAAGAAAAGAATAATATCAAAGAAACATGAACTAGGTGTGATCAAAAAGTATGCAACCTGGACACATAAAAACAAAATTAACCTCTTTGGTTCAAAGACTTGCCCCCTTTAAAGTAGGCCCCTTCTGATGTAATATATTTATCCCAGAGGTTTTGAGGATGTAAATTTTTATTTATTGACATGTCATATATTTTAGTATAGACGAGGTGCGCCTACCTAATTTAGTAATACATGACTAGTGAGCGGTGGGACACGCCAGCGAGTGTGCACCCGCTTATGTATTGCGAGTGTATTGCACCATGCTTATTCCGCTTACGCTGTTAGGTTAGCTCTAGGAGCTAGGTAGGAGACTGGTCGCGAAACTGTTGGAGCCTCAGTAGTTTGTGAAACAGACATTCGGTCTTATGCTTTAAGTCGACCGAATGGGGTGGAGGCGGAAGAAAGTTCAATAAACCAACGTTATCCCAGAGATGTATTTCCACTGTTGGAGACATTTTTACATTGTTGGAGTAATTTTTAGATCTCTTGTTCCATCGTTTTTGATCTCTTCACTGTCTTCAAATTTCTTTTATTTAAACAGAATTTTCAGCTTAAGAAAGAGCCAAAAACGCATGGATTCACGTCTGGTGAGTAAGGAGCCTGTTGAATTTGTTCGATCCCATGTTTTGCAAAGAATATCTGGATAAGTTATGATGCATGGACTGGACCGTTGTCGTAAGGAATTTACCAATCGCCAATTTTTCAAAGCTGTGGTCTCTTGTGTCGAACGGCATCTCTTACTCGATGAAGAACAAATATATAGTACTCTTTAGACAGTTTGTCCTTGAGAAGCCTTCTCGAGATGAACCATGGTCTGGTGATAATCAAAGAAGATTGTTAGCATGATCTTTCCATTGCTTTATGATTGACTACCTTCCTTTTGCCGCGTAAAACTTGGGAGTTTTCCAAAGGGATCGCTTTGCCATTCTCTCACGGTAATAGTTATAGACCATGTTTCATCTCTGAATATTATTTTGTTATAAAATTGGGATCATTATTAGCACATTTCATCCTGTCTTGCAATTTTCAGTCGGTTTTTCTTTTATTTAGAAGTTGTTTGTATGAAAGAGCGGGGATTCAACAGCTTTGGTAATTAGCCTGTTATTCGTGAGTGAAAAGTTTTGGGATAAATTTTGCTGCCGTTCACCGCATCCTAAGATTTTCCGTTAAAATCGGTTGCACTGACTTAAATGAGATTCTTACTTCATATTGAAGTTCTCAAATTCTTATTCGATGATTATTCATTACCGTTTGTCGAACTCGTTCGATTTTTTCGGGATATTTGCTGGTGTAAAGTCTATCAGGGCGTTAATCATTATCAACAGAGGTTCATCCACTTAAAACGGCGACTCTTCTCTTTAATTTGCGTAAAACCCATAGCATGATCGGTAAAAGTTGTTTCTTCTTTATTCTCCCCGCTTGCGTGTCATCGTGTTTCTAACAAAATTTATTGCTGATTCTCTGCTCAACATCTTCAGTCATTTTGAAAGGCAACAAAATTAAACAAATATTACTCTATTACTCGCACATTTTATTTCACGGTCGTTCAGCAACGATTGGTTGCAGTGCAGTGGGAGAAAAATAGTGAATTAATGGAATCAATCTGTGTCATGTCAATTCCATGATGATCGGCCGCCCGCGCTACAGATAATGTGATTACCACAATAAAAAATAAGGTCTAATCTTTTCTATCGCACCTCGTACATGGAAATTCATTATTTAACAACATATTTTAGTTTATTTATTATAAGTATACTCGATTTTAGTTTAACAAGAATTTGCATACTTACAAATATTACCAAAAGAATGTGCTATCTAGGAATATTTTACCTTAAATTTTGCAAAAACAATATTAAATTTATCACACACAAACACACACAAACACACACACACACACACACACACACACACACACACACACACACACAGAGAGAGAGAGAGAGAGAGAGAGAGAGAGAGAGAGAGAGAGAGAGAGAGAGAGAGAGAGAGAGAGAGAGAGAGAGAGAGAGAGAGAGAGAGAGTGTGTGAGAGAGTGCAAGAGTGTGAGGGGGAGAGAACACACACACACACACACACACACACACACACACACACACACACACACACACACACATATATATATATGAAGAAATGCCATTTTAAAATTCCTGAATGAGTTACAACGAAACTGTATTTATTAGACAATTTTGAAGTAATCATATGAAACAAATAAAATGATTCCTCGAACCGATACATTGAGATATAAATTTTTCCTTAAGAAACCAAAAAAGGAAAACGAAGGGAAAATTGCCATTTTTTCGTAGAACAATTATTTATACGAATTATATTAATTATTTTTATACGAAGAGTCGGCACACTTCTTTTCACACACAAGCGCGCGCGCGCGCACACACACTTTTTATTTTTAATTTTATTATGTATATATTTTATATCTTGCATCTAATTCGGTAATAATATGTTGACAAGGAAAAAAGTTCATTGCATTAGTCTAGATTAACGTTTTTAGTAAACTGAAATTATTAACATACATTTGATTATATTATTTTTTGTGTAGATATTTTAGATTTTGTGTTTTTTTTTTTTTAATTAAAAATTTATTTTGCTTTATTCCCAAAATTAATTCATTAATGTCTCTGAAATTTTTTAAATCGTTTCCAGTCTCAGTGATATACTTCTTATACAGCAAGTAAGAAAATATTTGTTATTGTGACTCATCTATGTATATTCTTTATTGTTTATTTTTGTTGTTTTCTGTAACACTACATGATAGTGTTAATTTAGTCGCTAATGATTGTAATTCTTGATGCGACTGTAAATACAAGCATTAAAAAAGTAATTTCTTTTTTCTTAATTCTGGCAGCTATTTATTTTTTTATAGTTTGTATTAAGAATAAGAATATATTTAATTTTACTGAAAATTTACTAAAATTGAGCCTACACTTTTTTGAAACTGAAATTATTAACATACATTTGATTATATTATTTTTTCTGTAGATATTTTAGATTTTGTGTTTTTTTTTTTTAATTAAAAATTTATTTTGCTTTATTCCCAAAATTAATTCATTAATGTCTCTGAAATTTTTTAAATCGTTTCCAGTCTCAGTGATATACTTCTTATACAGCAAGTAAGAAAATATTTGTTATTGTGACTCATCTATGTATATTCTTTATTGTTTATTTTTGTTGTTTTCTGTAACACTACATGATAGTGTTAATTTAGTCGCTAATGATTGTAATTCTTGATGCGACTGTAAATACAAGCATTAAAAAAGTAATTTCTTTTTTCTTAATTCTGGCAGCTATTTATTTTTTTATAGTTTGTATTAAGAATAAGAATATATTTAATTTTACTGAAAATTACCTAAAATTGAGCCTACACTTTTTTGATTTAATGAAATTAAATCAGGAAATTAATGAAGGATTACAATCTTGCTGTATCCTGTATTCAGACAACACCATCCTCTATAGCTGGGAATCGTTATCATTAAATTTATAAAGTGATCTAAATACTACTGATAATTGATCAGAAAAAAAGAGTATTAAAAATGAATATTACTAAATGCTAAGTTTCACCCACATCATTACTGTATTTTAAGTAACAAAGGTTTAATATTGTAATTGGGGATAATGATTTGGAAGTTGCCAAATCTTCAGATCTTAAACGGCTTATTTAAAATAAAATTGGTAAAAAGGCTCATATCCTCATCTATCTTGTCTATGAGGTCTTTCAGCGATTTTCTAAAGATATGTTCGATAAAATTTATAAGCAAACCGTATATAAGTGCAGAACTTGAATACTTTTATAATATATCGATTCCTTATTTTGTAAAGGATACTGAATTGATAGAGTTCAAAAACCTGTGACTAAGCTTCCCATGAACCTCAGGCATTTGCCTGATGGATTACTGAATTAAAATACCTTTATACATTTTCGACGTACAATTAATGACCTAATTGAAGCGTATAAGAGTACTCTTTTGTTATCTCACGACCACTTTTTTTAATCATCTTCTTTGTAAAAAAACAACGTATTCAACAAAAAAATATGTTTGTTAGCGATCGAAGTGAGCGTAGGGTGTGGTTGTTAGATTATGTTGACTCCGTTTACTGACGAATCGTACGTATATCAGCATAACCTAACTTAACATAACTTTCGTTCGCTTCGCTCGTTAACCTCGTCTAATTAACGTTAAATATGCATATTATATACAAGTTTATTGTTGTTCTGTAATTTTTTTTTTCATTAAAAAATGTACTTTTTCCATCTTAAATAAACGTTATTATTTATTTTTTCATGAAATCTGAAGAAGTTGCATTAAAAAAAGGAGGGAAAGTGGCGGTGCGATAACAAAGTATCGATAAAAGATTCTTAATCATCGCTTAGCATTCTTTTCCCTATTGAATGCTCTAGAACAAGAAGTCATTCCAAGAAAATTGATGACATGTAATTTAGGACTGAATGTAAACGTAGTCTTTCCAGTTATTGTAAACTTGTAGAATTACTTTCTAGAATCTGTTTTGGTACTCCTCGATTTAATTCTTTTAAAGAACGTTTAGACAGAATTATGTATGCAATAGTATCTTAGTAACACGATGTAAGTACTGTTACTTTATATTCTGTTAACATCCTGGACGTTGCTTCGAGTTAAGAATGATGAGGAGCGGAGAAGAGGTTTCTAGCGGGGACGTTGGACAGCCTCAGCTGTGAGGACTGGTACGCCTTGGTGTGCCGGCTCCGATGATCAGTTGGGAACTCCGTACATGTGTACCGCTATGAGAGTTCTCTGTTGGGATGAAGATCTTCAGAACCCGTCATCCACTAGGGGGGAATTAAAACCTGAGTCCGACGGGAGATCTTCTTGGCGACCCCTCATTTCAGGCATAAGGCACAGACAAAACCGAGACCCGGCCTTCGGCGTGGGGATGAAGGTTGAGCTTAGCTGGATTCGGGGTCTCCTCGCTGAGGATTAGAGACTGCCACAATAAAAATCCAACTGGCGGGCCGACCTGCCTTGCCGGAGGTACAGCTGGTGGACGGGAAGGCCCGTTAGAGTTAAAGGACACTCCCGTGGGCTGAGTTGTACTTAGCTTTCGGTCCCCGGCTCAGGGAAGGGGAAAAAAGAAAAAATCTGTATAATGCATATTTTCTTTTTATTTACTAGTTTTGGAAAATTTTATACTATAAGTCTTTTTAGATAAGCTTAGCGATAGGTATATCTAACTCTGTTTGTTTTCTCTAAGCTAGCAAGCTTTAAATTTTAGCTTACGTAATAATAAATTAGTTGTATTGATCTGACCAGTCAGTTTTTGGACTGTCACATAAATTCCATGTTTTCTACTGTTAAATATGTCTTGTCATTAATAAACGTTTGAAAAAATTATTATTAAATATGTTTACTATTTTTTTATTTTATTTACATTTATTTGAGGCGTACGTTAAAAATACTTATCTTTGTGCAATCGTTTCATTGTAATGAATAAATAAATTTATTATACCTATATTGTTATAATTTGATGCTTATATTGAAACCGTTGTTAATTTCAGTTCAAATTGAAATATTTATATATCTTGAAGTCTGGGCGATATCTTTATGATTCTGCGTGCAGCGCTATATAATTTATATATTTTTTCCTTCTTTGATTTTTTAACTTTTAAAATGGATGAAAATAAATGTATTTCTTCTATTCAAAATAATTCACTTAAAGTAATTTTTCCGATACGATTCTTATTTTACAATTGTGTTTCATTGTTAGGGTTCTAAACAAATCTTTTTTTCTTTGGCACCGTTTAATAAATTTATTCTTTTGTGTGGTGTCTTGACTTTTAATAGTCGTTTTTAGAATTATAGATACTCTCTTATATTAAATTAAAATGTGATAACGTTTTAAAAATATTTTACGTTTTCTATATTTTAATGATATTTCTAAACATATTTTTCCGATTTATTATTTCAGCATAATCGACAATTTAAAAAGGTTAAAAGGGAAAAAAATGAACATATTTTTAAAATAATTTTGCGCTAAAAAATATTAAATTGTTTCGATAGTTAATAATTTATTAGTTATAATTGGGTAAATTTAAATAACTATAATCGGCTCTTTGAAGAAGATAACTAGAAATTGCGTTTCTTTTCATTTGTCTAGCTATGCTGGAATAGAATATTTCTTAATATTGAGAATGATTATGCTATTCTCAGGGGCTTTTGTTGTCCCATTTCAGATTGTTACATCCGTTATGGTTATGACATCTAATCATCATACTGTAGTATGGAAGCACTATATGTAGCATTTATATACTGTAGTATAGTATAATTATTATCAGTATTATAGCACTGTTTAAAATACGTTATTATATGCATTATGAATGTAAAACGCAATAAAATTATAAAATTCAGCGCGTTTTACCTCCTTTTATTGTTAACACGATTTTTCCTTCATTGTAACGTCATTGTAAAGATAAACAGGTTTCGCCATTGTTTTTCTTGCAAAACTTTAAATCGAAATCATGTCACCTTCCTATTTAAAAAAATTAAGTTTGATTCAATATGGCGAATCTAAGATGGCAGACAAAAATTAAAAATAGACCACGATGCAGATTTCTTTAAAACTATATAGAACCTCATTTCTTTTGCCTGGAAATAACTGTCAGATACGCACTATAAATCTGTTTCCATGTTTAAATATCACTCTGTATATACTTATTTTTTTACAAATATAATTTTTTTCTAGTAACAATTTGATATGCGTAATTTCTGTGGCAAAAAAATAAAGTTTTAATAATTAATTTCGTACGTTAATAAAAGTATTTTTTTTATATATATATTAAAAAAAATTAGAATTTTTTAGAACCGATTTTAAGAAATTCAACTTTGAAATTTTAAAGAGATTGAATGTGCTGATTCAGACTAGAACGGTTTAGGTAGGTTTCAAATAGTATTTAGTGAAAATAAGGTCATATAAAAATCTATTACATTTCGTCTACGTTCTTCCATATCGGATAAAGAAAATAACTTCTAAATCAGTTAAAATTTCTTTTAAAACAGGAAAAACCAACTGCTGAATAGTCGAGTGGATTTAACATAGTCGTTCATTTATATTATTTTCTTTTTTTTAAGAATTATTAACAAATTTATATCACTTAAAAAAGTGCACATAAATGGAACTCGATTTAATTTTTTTATCTAAGAAGAGATAAAGCTTTCTTTGATGTACAACATCGTTAAAGACGTTTCAATATCTTTAACTCGTTTGTTGATACGTCAGTATTTTTCTCATTACAGTAATATATCAATCCCCTTTCAATCTTTTTAAAATCTTTCAGTGCAATCGACTTTTTTTATACGATCAAATGAACGATAAACACGAGATAAACAACTTACCACTACACTAAAATATTGCCCAGCAAGGTTTTCACCTCCTCATTGCAGTAGAAAAAAAAAAAAAATAATATTAAAATATAATTTTTAACAACTATATTTTAGTTGAACGGTATGACTGAAACTATCCTAATTTTGTAACTATTCCGATTAGGTCTTCTTTCGTAAAAAATCGTAGTAACTGTTTTGTACAACACTATATTCCATCGTAGTATCTATGACTAGGTTCGGCTGATAAATTTTGTACACTAGCGTGACACACGAAGAAAAAAAGTACTATCGAGTTGGGCGTGGTAACACATGCTAGCTGAAATCCTTCTCTACAAACCTGTGACAATGCGTTGAAATCCGTTTAACCGGTTTGTTTTCAGTAGCAGTTAAACTTAAGTCGAGTACGACCAATATGTCAGCAAGGTTAAAACAGCGCGCAGTGATCGAATTTTTAACAGCAGAAAATGTGAATCCTACGAATATTTTTCGTCGTTTAAAAGCGGTTTACGGTAGAAAAACTGTTGGCAAGAGTACTGTGAATAGATAAGCGTTGAAATTTTGCGAATGTGAAGCTGGTAAAGCGATAATTGAGGACGCACAGCAGACGACCAGTTTTTGTGACTGATGAGAAACATCGAAAGGAGGTGAACGATTTGCTTCAAAGTGATTGGCAAATCACCCAGCAACGTATCGCTATTCAGTTAAGCATATCTAAAGAACAAGTAGGTTATATTTTCGAGCAATTTTATTACCATAAAATCTGTGCACGATGGGTACCGTGCAAACTTTCTGATGGCTCTCCGCAAGCCGAAGTTTGAGCCTATCCCGCTCGGCCATACTCGCCGGATTTGGCTCCGTGCGACTTCCAATTCTCTAGTCATCTCAAGAGGGATCTCAAAGGCAATCATTACACCACTGATGATGCTATGGCAACTTGGATCCGAGAAAGACCGCCAGAATTTTTCAGTGACGGAATGCAAAGACTTGTCACACGTTGGGAAAAGTGTATCAGTGTAAACGGGGATTATATTGAAAAATAAATACTGTATTTTGTAGCTAAGATATTGTACTTTCATTCATTTCTCATTTTATTCCAATATATCTTTTTATTCCCATGCTACGCATATATGTGCAAAATTTGTCAGCTGAGACTCGTATTATCTTAGAAATTTTTTTTTTTTAAAGATGGAGGGAGTAATAACATACAGCATAAGGTTATAATGTACGCACCAGCATTGGGAGAAGTACTGACAAGTAAATTTTCTTTTTAATTTAAAACCTTCAGGAAATAATAAATATATAGAAATTAATCTGACCGTATAAAAGTATCGTTAATTTTCTGTAGTGTCTGAACATTAAACAAATTTATTTTATAGCTATTTGTAATGGATCTTTCAAAAATAATTTTTGTGGAATGAAAATAAGATAACCGAAAAATTTTACATTAAAACTAACAATTCTTTGTTTTAGAAAGAATTCATTAAATTTTATTGTGCAGTTATAAGTAAGTAGTAGTAAGATTAAACAAATTATTTACCTTTATTTACCGTTACTGTAATAATAAGAAAAGTATTGCCTGTCAAAAGTTTAAAGAATATGAAAATATTAAAGTAACGAAGAATTACGAAAATAATCGATTACCAGTTATATAAAACGTGTTGTTTAAATATTATTGACAAGCGAAACGCCAGACGCAGTTAAGGGTGGAATTAAAATACAACGGGCTCCATACTTACGGTTTAAAAATAGAAAATAAATAAGGAAAAATAACGGAGTGGGTGATTATGTTTTAGTGAAATTAAAACAGGGTAAGTAAATGAAAGTTAAAAAGTAAAGACTCCCCCCCCCCCACAGAGTTTGTAGACTACATATAGATCTCTCTGTACAGAAGAGTGGAGAGGAGAGTGGAACAAGTGTTAGGGGAAGACCAGTTTGGTTTCAGGAAAGTATACGGACAAGGGAAGCAATTTTAGGGCTCATATTAATAGTAGAAGGAAGATTAAAGAAAAACAAACCGACATACTTGGCATTTGTAAACCTAGAAAAGGCATTCGATAACGTAGACTGGAATAAATGCTTAGCATTTAAAAAAAAAATTAGGGTTCAAATACAAAGATAGAAGAACAATTGCTAACATTTACAGGAACCAAACAGCAACAGTAATAATTAAAGAACATAAGAAAGAAGTCGTAATAAGATAGGGTGTCCGTCAAGGATGTTCCCTATCCCCGTTACCTTTTAATCTTCGCATAGAACTAGCAGTTAATGATGTTAAAGAACAATTTGGATCCGGAGTAACAGTACAAGGTGAAAAGATAAAGATGCTACGATTTGCTAATGATATAGTAATTCTAGCCGAGAGTAAAAACGATTTAAAAGAAACAACGAGCATGGATGAAGTCCTTCGCAAGAACTACCGCATGAAAATAAACAAGAATAAAATGAAAGTAATGAAAAGTAGGAGAAATAACGAAGATGGACCACTGAATGTGAAAGTAGGAGGAGAAAAGATTATGGAGGTAGAAGAATTTTGTTATTTGGGAAGTAGAATTACAAATGATGGACGAAGCAGGAGCGATATAAAATACTAAATAGCACAGGCGAAACGAGCCTTCAGTCAGAAATATAATTTTCTTACATCAAAAATTAATTTAAACGTCAGGAAAAGATTTTTGAAAGTATATGTTTGGAGCGTAGCTTTATATGGAAGTGAAACTTGGACGATCGGAGGAAAAAAATGGAAATTAAGAGTTGTTGCGGCAAAGAGATGAAGAAAAAGCATTTGGAAAAATATCGCTAAACGAAGAGACAGACTTATAGGCCACATATTAAGGCATCCTGGAATAGTCGCTTTAATGTTGGAGGGAGAGGTAGAAGGAAAAAAGTTGTGCAGGCAAGCAACATTTGGAATATGTAAAACAAATTGTAAGGGATGTAGGATGTAGCGGGTATACCGAAATGAAACGACTAGCACTAGATAGGGAATCTTGGAGAGCTGCATCAAAATAGCCCAATGAGTGAGACAAAAAAAATAGATCTCTATTACTGTGTGAATTTCAACGTGTTCATTAGTTACCCAGATCTTTTTCACTACAATATTAGTGAAAAAGATCTGGGTTCTCGTACATATGTACAAGTACTATATGTGATAAGTTAGGTGAAATAGAAAGTGAGTTAGTGAAAATTAGATGAAAGTTCTTGAAATATAACAGTATTTCATTATTTTAGCAATGAGTACAGTACAAGTTTAAGTTACAGCATCCGTCTGAACTAATCTCGCATTTTCTTTATCGATGACATTTACTATAAACCACATTAAGCAGCATTACGTATCGTTATACGTATATATATATATATATATATATATATATATATATATATACACACTTCATTATACTTCTTTTATAAACTTTGTCATCAGTTCTACGCTACTATCTACAAAATGTCAAACAGTTTCAGCTTGAATCTCAAAATATTCTCTGTATTCGGAAACCTATCATCAAACTCATCTCACTGGAATGGATCAGATAGATCATTTCAAAGTCACAGAAATCACAAGAATTACCGTCTTCACCGTAAAACAAATATGCTATTGTAGTTTTTCATTAAAGTATTAACGTAAGTGTTAATGATTAATCCCAAATTTTAATGAACCATCAACCGTAACTTTTAATCAAAAGTTAATAAACATCTTTTTAATTAATAATTATATCACACGAAGAAACTGAAGTATTAAAATAGATAATCCGCACTAATTTTAACCAAATTTTTAACGGATTTAATTATTTTCTCATTATATAACTTGGAGGGAAAAACGTTTTTAATGATTAGTTTCAGATCGATAAAATGTGATTTATTAACCAGATCTGAGGACTGGTTTATTTGTGTGAGAGCGCATGTGCTTGTATAAATATATATATATATATATATGTGTGCGCGCGCGCGTGTGTGTGTGTGTGCTTGTTTTCATAAGAAGAATTTACGACAAGGGTATATGTACAAAATACTGCATTATGAATTCGTAACATGCACATCACTCGTACAATCAAACTCATCATAAACCCTGAATCTTCCATGTTTGATGTCTACTCGATTTTTTTTTTTAAGACAACATCTGCGCAGCTGCATATATATGTGCAGATGTCATCAAGGAATACATATCTTGAAAAGTAATCCATAAAATGGTATGTATAAAATTCATCTTATACATATTTAATAGTCAAACTTATAAATATTTATAGACCAATATCTTTTTTAACTTGCAAATTTTGTTTGAATTAGGTGTTATTAAAAAACATAATTTCAAATTGGAAAAAATTGTATAACTATGTATTTTTTCAGTTGATGTACTTTTCAACTCATCTATATTCTGTGCCAATTTTTTTTCTCCAATAGACGCACCTCTTATACCCTAAAGCCTTAATTATGTATTAATATATTTTACTATTTGTCTGTTATTACATTTCTATTCTGTACGAGTCTTATTCTGATCTAATTAGATTGTTTAATATACGATGTATTAGTCTTGTTCTTTTTTTATTTGTAAGATTTTTACAAATTACATTCTCTTCATTTTATTTTATAATCATTCATTCAGTCATTTTTTTTGTTCGTTTAATTTTCAGAATTCTTTTCTTACATTACATTCAATATAATACTAAAAGTCTAACGTAAAACAACAAAATTGCCATACGTCAAAAGACAAAGACATAATACAGTTTTAATCAAATATTTGAATCAAGAAGCGCGGCCTTAAGAAATCATAAGACATTTGATAACATCGATAAATTGTTGCCTAAGATATTTCTGATGATTCACCCTGGTTTAAACTTCCGATGCAATGCTGCATAACAGACACAGCCCACAACATCAATTGTTCGGGACGATCTCGCTTGAAGACCGTTAACATGTGGTAGATTTTAGAGCGAGGTTGGACTCTATTTTCATAGGTGATGAATTGAAACAACGCCTTGTTGCTTATTGAATTGTTATTTAATTACTTTTCGCCTTGACATTACGATTGTACAATTGAACACTTAATACATAACCTTACACGTATAATTAAATTGAATAATATATGACCTAATAACATGTAACTATAAAACCAAAGTAAGCGTTCACCTGAACACGTCCATCCGGACTGAATGTGCAACACGACCGCTCTGGGTCAGATTCGAACGCCGAATGATTGTCGCTACCTCATAATGACTACTCCCTGCGGCATTATGACGTAGGACATAGAGTGACAAATCGCCTGACCAAGCTTGCCGTACCCACCGGGTTGGTCTAGTGGTGAACGCGTCTTCCCAAATCAGCTGATTTGGAAGTCGAGAGTTCCAGCGTTCAAGTCCTAGTAAAGCCAGTTATTTTTACACGGACTTGAATACTAGATCGTGGATACCGGTGTTCTTTGGTGGTTGGGTTTCAATTAACCACACATCTCAGAAATGGTCGAACTGAGAATGTACAAGACTACACTTCACTTACACTCATACATATCATCCTCATTCATCCTCTGAAGTATTATCTGAACGGTAGTTACCGGAGGCTAAACAGCAAAAGAAAGAAAAGTTCGCTGAAAGCTTGCCGTGGGTCCTCTAGCCCCCGCTTGCAGCACCCGACAGCACAAGTGGAACGGAACATCTACCGTTAGTTGGCCGTTGCAGTGAGCACATACAACTGCATCGGTCTGATTCGTGAAATGTTGATGAGTAAGATTAGTGTGCCCATTCGCAAACGGCAAAAAATCCTCTCGACGGTTATTCTTCCATGAAGAGCTCCATTGCAGCACAGTACCCTTCATCGTCGGAGTTTATTATCTACTGTAGGAGACCAGTCATCTTGTAACTTTCCTCAAAGAATATGTTGAATAGAATTAATAAAATCGGCAGTAGTAACATAAGTGGTGAAAAACGGTTGACTGCATGAGTTTTTAGGAGCGGAATCCGCACGTTTATTGCCTGGAATTCTCAGATAGCTAGGGATCCAGCAGAAACTCACTTGTGTGTTGTGATGGTTCAACTCAGCGATTGGATTATAAATTTCGGTGACGATAGGATATCTAGAATATAAATCTTCTAAAGCTTGGTGCATTACAATGGTCACTATAAATAAGGATGTGACACTATTTTGGATTAATGATATTCAAAGCCTTATTGATGACGTACAGTTAAGCACCGTAGATATTCGTAATAATATATAGACCAAACATATAGGTACTTTCACTAGCAACAAATACGCATCCTAGGGTATCAATCTGTTTTGACTCATTGTGTGTGTTCTACTGCGTCTGAGATTGTTTTGGAGAGAAATTGATAAAATATTTTCTGAAAGACGATAGGAGTTGTTGATCGTTTATTATGTACGTTGAGGTTATAACTAAAATTTATGAGGTCGAGTCTCCACGGAAGATATGAACAAGGTTAGGTTGGAAAAATAGAAGGTTTGTCAAAATTTTAAAGGTAAAGTAAAATTCGGGTCTTCAATGAGGGTTTGCGAAGACTGTTTTAAAAACCGGCTTATTCGGTTGTTCTTTAAGAATGACAGGTTAAGATGCTAGCAGCTGGTTTCGTCTTGTCACAAAGGGATGGCTCGTAATCAACAAGTATGCTTGCGACAGGACTTGATCTTAAGGCTCCTGTAGCAAGACGAAGGAAAGTATGATGTACAGCATCTTAAGTACGGTATGACGCGCTGAAGAATAGGCGATGCAAATTTCTTAGTAACAGTTACTTTCTTAAACCATATTTATTCACTTTGCTCTTTTATTTAGACCTTTTTTCTTTCGTGTTTTTTTTCTTTATTAATATAGAATTTGAACTTCTTTTAGGAAAGGTATTCAATTTATGTTTATTCCCAATTAAATCTTAATATAAAGTAAGCAATCTTTACAAATTTGCTTAAATTATTTTTGTCAATATATTTGATTTTTAAATACTTTTTTTACTATTTTGTACTTATAGTACTCTTACGGATCCCTGTATATGATATGTATATTTTTTTATAATTTTAAAAAGTCTCTATATCTCACTTTATTAATTAAAAACATAGTTTTTATATTTTGATAAAAATATGTTTAAATTGATTGTTAGCTATCATCGGTTTATATTCCTGTTATTTATTTAATTAAGATAGAAATATTTTTATGTACATAATAAAAGAAAAATGCTTACCTATCTGTTCTAACGATTAATGATCGATCGGTCAAACTATGTTTCGGTCTGACAGCAGAACTAATTTTTAAGGAACTTCATTAAAGAAATTACTACGATATCGTATTTAACTGTAGCTAAGTTTCAACAGAAAATTTAGTAAAACACATTTATCGTTTATTGGGGTACTCGGACAATGCTAAATGTCTACCTAGTGTTCAATAGAATTATTATACACATAGGTTTTTATTTGCCTTTAGTTTATTAAAAAATCATCATATAAGGTTTATCTTTATTATTGATATAATAATATTAGTTTTTATAAATAAAATAATAGATTTCAGTTTAATTTACTCTATTTTAACTATTTTACGATTCTTTTTGTTGTAAAATTATAAATAATTAAAAAGAAAATGAATACGGTATATCAGTTTTGATTGTTGGTATTCCTCACCCACTTAAAAATACAATGTCTGTGTACATTCATGCGCAGTCGTACTTTTATATAATATAATGGTATGAGAAACTGGAAAGCGGTAGAAGAATAAAGCCTACAATGGCAAGACTTCTTTATTGTAAAGCGAAGTACTTTTGTAAGCACTCTCAGCTTACTTCTACTGCAACTACTTTAACTGTAATTAGCGTGTAGTGAAGTTACTAAATATAACGAAGGTCATTGAATTTTTAAGAATATTCTTTTACTAAAATTTAAAAATATAAAACTTTATTTTAATAAAATTTACTATTCTTAATTGCTACAAAATTTAATTAAAAAAGGGTTTGGTTTTACAATTTCATACTGAAGTTGGCCTTGGCTGAAATGCCAGCCTTGTAATTTCTTGTGTTCGTGCTTTAATTTAATATAAACTTTAAATAAATAGAAAAATGCATTATTCCAATTAGAAAAGCGCACAATAATTTATTACTTTACACTATTTGCTCCAGTCTACATCTGAGATACAAGCCGCCCTAATCATCTGCCCGCTGTAAATAATGGATTCGTTGTGATATCATGTGTATTTCAATAGGTTTGATGTGGTGATTTATAGTAGTTTATTTGATACAAAGAAGGCAATAAAAAGCTAATTCACTTCTTACTTTTGTTAATAAACTTAGGATGCGATCCTATAACTCTTTAAAATATTATGTCTTTTTCAGGAACGACAAAGGTATTATAATTATCAAGTCGCCCAGACCCACTATGGTGTATCATGCAAGTCTGGTATTTCATGCTTCGAGTTCGTTTTTAAGGCCATTGCTCACCAACCATGTTAATTTTGAACCCCAATATCTGTTTCGGTTCCGCCTGGCAGCTGATAAGCAGTGACTCTGCAGGGAGGTCCAGTCAAATGAACAACTAATTTTTGACTGCCCTGCTCTTGGGAGGGCCAGAGACCGGGCCACACTGGAACTTAGAGGTCAAGGGAAAAATTGGCCACTCACAAGCGGTGAGAATGTGGCGAGGCCGCATTGTCGAACCCGTGTGAGAGTTTCTTGATGCGGTTGCTATGTTCAACCATCAGTAGTTTACTTAACGGAAAGACTCCTACCGCACTGCTGTCGGAAGCTAACCTAGAGATGTATGTGGCTGACCACCAGCCAATTAAGGCTCCAAGCGCTTTAATATGGTAGAAAAGTACCAAAAAATTTTAATTTATGGATGCATATATATTTTTAGTAGTTGACGGGTTGCGCCTACCCATTTTAGTAAATATATGACAAGTGAGCGGATGGGACACGTAAGCCGGTGGTGTATGGTACCGCGCTTAGTTCGCTCACGCTGTTAGGTAAGCTTTAGGAGCTATTTATCCTGGTCGCTAAACTGTTTCGTGGCTCAGTAACCATTTGTGGCAGAGAGGTTCGGTCTTATGCTTTAGGGCGACCGAATGAGGTGGTGGCGGGAGAAGTGCCAAGCAAACCAATATCATGCAAGCCTCCGGATATAAATTTCGACAGTTGCCCATCTCCCGCTTGCGGAAGAGGCTTCAGAGCCTAGCGATGGAAGCATGGCAGCTGAATGTATCACCACGACTAAGGAATGAAGGTCTTCGTATATTTTATAAAAGACTTGGGGGGATGGTACGCCTCATTTTTAAGGGTAACGGGGGCCGAAGTGCTCACCAGTCACGTAAATTTTAAGCAATATCTGTTCACGTTCCGCCTGGTAACTGATGATCTGTGTGTCTGCGGGAAGGTCCAGTCGAATGTACATATGATTACGACTGCCTCGCTCTTGGAGAGGCCAGATCTCGGACCACTCAGGAATTTAAAGGTCAAGACGAAAATTGGCCACTCCTAATCGGCGAATCAGCGTGGCGTGAGCCGTATCGTCGGACCGTGAGGGAGTTCTTTGATGCTGTTACATTGTTCAACCGGCATCAATAATTTGCTTAAGGAAGGACTCTAACCGCATTGCTGGAAGAAGCTATCCTTGAGTAACGACCGACCATCAATCTGTAGCTTCAAGCGGCTATAAAAAGATGGGCAGGTACTTACTGGCATACAGCGATCAAGGCGCGGCAGCGAATTTATGTCCTTATTTAATTAAATTGACGAGATAAATTTTTAATTTATGACGTTCATATATTTTATTATAAAACGTTGTGCACCTACCGATTTAGAAAATATATGGCGTGTAAACGACTGATGATCATAAAAGCCACTGATGAAATATATCGTGCTTATACCGTTCACGCAATTAGGTTAGCTCCAGGAGTTATTAGGTACTAGGTCGCTTAAACTGTTTCAAGGTACAGTAGCTCTTTGAAGCACGGACATGTGATCTCATGCTTTAGAGCGACTGAATGGGGTGGTGGCGGGAGAAATGCCAGTAAAAAAAAATATCATGCAAGCGTGGAGCTCACTCCTGCAACATACACCTTTGGTATTCTCCGTGTACTGTTCGTATAAAAAAAATAGACGCGTTATTGAGTGATGCTGAAATTTTTTGTATATTATATATACTAATTACATTATATATATATATATATATATATATATATATATATATATATATAGATATTTTTTTTTTACGTCCGACTCCACCGTTACATATTACTTCAGAGGATGAGATGCATGATTTAAAGCGTGTTTGGTTAGCTGGCATCTCTCCCGCCATCACCCCATTCGGTCGCCCTAGAGCATAGACCAAATGTTCCGTGCCAAAAAACGGCTACTGTGCCTCTGAAACAGATTTGCGACCTCGTTTTCCTAATGCTCCTAGTGAGCTCCTAACTTGCGTGAGCGGTTAGGCTGGGTGACGTACAGCACCCGCTTTATGTGTCCCTACCGCTCACTTGTCACATTAAAACTAGATCGGGGAAGCGCACCCCTTGTTACAAATTAAAAACTGTACAGTTATAAGTTAAAAAGACGGCAATTTAAGCCGCCACGCATCGGTCGCTGTTTGCCAGCTAGTACCTGTCCACCATTTAAAGCGCTTGGAGCTTATTACTGGCTGATGGCAGCCATTATTTCAAAGAAAACTTCCCACAGACACGCTACAGGAATCAATAAATCCCATTTAATTAAACAAATCTAACGATGACGGTTGAACATCGCAACCTCATCGAGGAACTCCCACACGGTCTGACAATGGTGGCTCACGCCACATTGACTCGCCGTTTATGAGCGGCTAGTTTTCCCCCTGACCGCTAAGTTCCAGGGTGGCCCGGTCTCTGGCTCCCACAAGAGCAGGGCAGTCGAACATTAGATGTTCGTTCGACTGGACCTCCCCGCAGACACACAACTCATCAGCCGCTAGGCGAAACCTGAACAGATATTGCATCAAATTCACTTGGTTGGTGAGCACTTGGGCACCCGCCGCTCTTAAAAATGAACTCGACGCATACCATCCCCCCAGATCCTGTATAAATCTATACGAGATCTTCCCTTAGTCATGGTGTGCCATTCATGCTGCCATGCCTCCATCCCGAGGCTCCAAAGCCTCTTCCGCAGGCGGGAAATGGGCAACTGTACGAAATTTAGACCCGGTGCATTGTGATAGCCGTTCCGTTCCGGTTCTAGCCCGGCTCGAAACCGCATCCCAAATACCTCGGTTTCCCGACCTCTTCGCAATTTCCACATGGCTGCACGAACTTTCACCACTAAATTGATTGGGAGAGCCTTTCCTAATACGGTAGTAGGCTCATAGGAGGTTGTTTTAAAAACACCAGATTTAAACCGTGTGTGAAAATGCCATGCCTGACCGGGATTCGAACCCGGGAACTCCGAATGAAAGGCCGAGACGCCACCACTCGCGCCACGGAGGCCGGCAGGTATATTTATCTACCATTACACATACATTTTACAAAAGGCTACCAGTACATTATCTTTCTACCAGTACATTACATTTTATATGAGGCTTCTAATAGAACCTGATTAATTCTCGAAATTTTCCCGATCAAATATCCTGTAGGTTTTTCTTGCAGATTTAGTCACAAGAATGCTTAATAATCGTTTACCAGCTTTTTTCTTTATAAACTAATTAATTCCCTACTTTGATATTAAGAACTCTACATCAATTTCTGATGAAAAAGATTGTCCAACGTAGGTTTAAAAAGAAAAAAAACAATTAAATCGTGCCACGTATAATGCAAAGCAAAACAGTTTTTGCCTATTCCAGTGGTAACTCAAAATACAACTTGAAAATTGCTAAATAAATTCAATTACTGGAATTAATATACATTTCTTCTATTAAACAACCAGTTTATCATAATAAGCATTTTTAGCTGTTTACTTTACAAGTGTGGTTTTTATTGTAAAATTCAATATACACAATTAATTCGTACTTTTAGTACAGAAATGATTCACTACTCTTCCATATTATATATTCTATTTGATGCTCGTTATGTTTAATTGCAATAAACCATTTATGGTCTTGTAGCTAAATAAATAAGCCTCAATAATGTAGAGTATAATGAAGTAAATGTGGTTTTAATGGTTGACTTATTTACCACAATAATAAGTATTTTCATAAACAATACCGTGTGTAATGACCAATTTATTTATAGTTTAACGAGTCGTTTTGTTAAAAAAAAAAATCAACGAAAAACAAGAAATCTTAAAAATTAGTCATAATTTTACGTAATCGAAAAGGCACAAATGTTATATTTCATTGCTCACTTTACCATGTCTATCTATTTTAGTGGTAAACTTCCAGTCACAAACTTCTGTTGTATAACTGAGAAATATACGAATAAATACATTTTAAACTAATACTTTTTTCTTTTTATTACGTCGCAACTTTATTTTCGCCGTCTCCCAGAGCCGGAAATGCAATCAAACATAAACTCAGCTCCGAGGGATTCCATCGCCTCATACTACCTCAGCGGGGAACAAAGCCCTACCCAGGCAGCCAGGACTCGGTCGTTTATTATCATGCTATGCCTTTAATGAGAGGCCTCCTGAGATCCCCTCACCGGGACTCAGGTCTTTATGCCTCGCCTCTAATGAGGAACCCCTAAAGGGATCCTCCACCGGGACTACGGTCTTTCCTCCCCCCCCACCACCAATGGTGCAGCAAAGAAGTCCCCGACCGATCATTGATGATGGGATGCCGAAGCCTGCCACCCCTTTCGGACGAGGCTGTCACACACAAACACCACGCCAGCCCAGGCACCGCCGACTCATGATACGGGTGAATTCTTACAACCTCGACCCCCGCGTGCATATCCATGCAACTTACAAGAGGGACAACGAGCTTCCCGTTTGCAGTCCTTCCGTAAGTGGCCGGCCTCTCCAAAGATAAAGCAGTGGTCATTCCTGTCCGGCCCGCAACAAGATTGAGCCCTATGGTCAGATGAAGCCCGGACTTCAGCACCGAAAACATAGGTCATTGAAGGTGCGTCGTGTAACTCTACAGGCTACACACCCAATACGAATCCGCCCATCTGTGACAGCAATTTTTCTGCAAGGATGGACGGTACCGCTACCGTGATCACCTACGTTGCCCCATAGGCCAGCCTCATGGACATTGTATCTACCGTAACCGACTCCCCCTCACCTTGCGAAATTCCGCAATGAAATTTTCTTTTGTCATCAGCACGTCCACATTTTTAACCAGGATGTGGATCCTCCAACCGCCCCTCTACGCCAGCACTAATACATAATAATGCATAACATACTATAATTTTAAAGATATTCAAGAAATTTAAGCTATACTTTAAGGAGGATTAGTGTAAGTGTGAGATTCGTAATGCCATCTCGATTTACTGAAACAGTACGTATTTTTGGCATTTATCTGACCATCTAATCTCTACTAATAGTATTCATTAAATAAAAATAAAATAAAAGTAAAAGAATTAGTTGTGATGATCACAAATTAAAAAAGAAAATTGTGCAAATCATTTAATAGATTTTGTACTTTGAGAACTGGAAAAAAAAGGGTTAACGATAAAGTTGTATAAATTAATATAATTTTTTTAATTTTGACCAGCTATATTTTTTGGTATTTTAGACGTGACTTCCCCAAATATCTTCGCAGTAGTGTGATTTATTTTACTTTCCATCTACTCAGTAAAAAAAGAAATAAAAAACCAAAACATATTGGATAATTTTGACATATAACCGATTAACCGTTACGCATGTATTGATATAATTTTTATTTTATTTTTTGTGGTACAGTAATACGCCAAACTGTTTCCCCGATTTAATTGAGTATTGTATATATAATGCTTTACTTAATTCCAAAAGGGACACATTGATTTATCATGATGCACGATCTATCCTAATATTTTTTTTATGGTATGAAACGCTGTAAAGAATTTGAAATACAATTTAAGCTAGTCACAGTTTCTTTCTCTAACAGTTCATTATACAACCATTTCTTCTGAAGAGTGAAAGAATCACTTTTATGGGAATATTATATGTATTTCGATTGGTTTGACACGCTGATGTATGCATAATTATAATTGACTCGGTGAAGAACCCAAGGTAAATTACTTTTAAATTAACTTCCCTAGCGATCCTGGAATGGCGCATTTGTTAAATATGAAAATCATTTTGCTATTCTCAGGCTTTTTAGAGTCTCGTATTAGTCTCCCGCATTCATCACTATGGTTATGACATCTAACATAATACAAGACGAAAGACTGTTCGTCGAAGTAATAAATTCTTTTGCATAAATATTATATCAGTTTTCTAATGCTGGATAAAAAAAAATTCACGTTCCTTTCCTAGTCGAAAATTTCGTTTTGTTAGTTCCGATATATAATTATTTACGAACGACTGAACATAAATAAATTAAATTGTAAAACTATTTGTAACACTTTACAAGGAAGAAAACTTATCAAAATACTTTCCAAATTAGTTATATTAAACGATATCACATCCCTTTACCGATAAGTTTTACCAATAATTTCTTTCTTAGTTCAATTCAAAAACTAATTACATTGTGCAATAACTTAAAGTAAATTTTAATTTCGCGATTAAATGGTCAGTTGTTGATAGTGTAGTTAAATAAACGATAATGCCTATAATTTTTCGATTTAAGGGTTAATAAGAACAATTTTCATTTTTTTATACTCAAGAATAACAAGTAATAGCGAAGGTATCATACATGAAAATTTTCTTTGTTTCGCTTTAATTTATGTATAGCGATATTAATTATATACATAAAGAATAATAATCATATATATATATATATATATATTATAATAATACATATATGTATATACGAGTATAATTATTTACGTATAGAGATAACAATTTTTTTTAACAATATACTTATTTATTAGCTATTCTTTGTTTTATATATATAGGTTTGTGTTTAATAGAAATACAGTTGTATTATCTAATTTCATACATTAATGATAAATAAATATTTTATTTGATGGAAAATATATTTAATTAACTATGGTAGAATTAAGTTTGGCTGTCAGTTGATCATTAGATATTGGTTTTATCTCTACAGTATAAAATTCATAATTAATTTTAAACATCATTAATAACGTTGATCTCTTTAATAGAGAATTATTTTAAATAACAAACATTATGATGTCCAATCAATTTATCTAGCTAAAAGAGTGTTATTGGTACTACAAGTGATATTTAAACAAACATGTTGTAATACAGTATTAATTTAATGTAGTTTTTCCTTTGAATAATATCGATCTTCTTATATACTTTATGAGGAATAAATTTATTTAAGATTATTGTTTCGCGGCTATGTATTCATGTAACAGCCATTACAAGATAAAATAACTATGTTCAGACGATGAACGTTAAGGAACAAGTATATTTACTAATTTATTTTAATAAAACTTAGCAAAATACATTTTAAAATTCAAGTTACAACAAAGCTAAAACTTAAACGATTGAAGTATATTTCTTTATATCTTGTATTTTAGGGGTGATTAGGAAGAGTCAGCATTACCCGATAGGAATTTTAACCAATTGACTTATTGTGGAGCACCAGTTAGTTAAATAAAACAACCACATTAATTTAGAGGCAGCTCTCCCCTGACAAGATGACACCAAGGATGCATTTTACAGGTTCTAGGAAAACCTATCATAATCTAACTTACAATAAAACCATAAATGAGGAAAAATACATCAAAGTTATGCGAAAACGGTGAATGGAAAGGAACCACAACAACCAACCGGTAAAATAATTGAAGGCTCCTTAAAGAGAGTAGTTAGCTTTTAGTAGATCAGAGTATACTTACTTAACATGGCAGCTACACCTTATTGATTAACCTTTTTTTGGAATTGACCAACATACGTAATTGGTTGGCAAGAAAGTAATTCCGGTTTTGTAGTGCGAAATAAAAGCCAATTTGTTTTTAAACAAAGAATGCATTTTAATTAATTATATGTTTCCCATTTTGTCCGATAAATTTTGCCAACTTCTTCTTTTTGGCAACTTTTTGATTTCGCCCTCATAGAAGTTCTGGTCCTTATCAGCATAAAGCTGAATCAAGTACGATTTAAGATCATCATCGTTAGTGAAATTTTAATATTCAAAGAGTTTTGCAAACTTTGAAACAAATGATAAACTGATGATGCAAGATAAAAACTGTAAGGGGGATGAGATATCACTTCCAAAGCAAGCTCCTATAATTTTCCATGATTAATCAAAGATGTGTAAGCATTGTCTTGGTGGAACACTATTCCTTTGGTATTGTAAATAAAAACGGCCAATTCTGGCCGTTTTTATTTCATTGCTCCACCAGTTTCATTAGTTGTTGACAGTGAATATCTGAGTTGATAGTTTGGTTCTTTGGTAGCAGCTCAAAATACACAACACCTTTATAATCCCACCATGATCACCATGATAATTGATCCCACCATGAAAATTTACTAAATGATTTTTTTTTATGAAATTCAGCTTTCGATGTGGCTTATGGTGGGTCATCACGCTTGCGCCATGTTTTTTTTTTTATTGATATTATTGGAGATGATCCATTTATCATCACCAATGATGATTCGTTTCAAAAAAGATTTGACTTTATTGCGTTTGAGTTGCATATCGCAAATATTGATCTGTTATGATTAGTGAATCTCTTTCTGCTCATGCGGAAACCAAAATCGAACCCAAGACATTTGATATGATGTTCAATTATTGTGTGTGATACATTTAACCTCTCTGTAATCTATCACGTATTTATATGACGATCCAATTCAATTTTAGCTTTGATTTAGTGTTCATCAATTTCAGTAGGTTGACAAGAACGTTGGTCATCTTTGAGTGAAAAATCTCCAGAACGGAATTTTTTAAATCAATTTTGACAAGTGCACTCTGTTAAGGAATTAACACAATAATCTTCACATATCTCTTTGTGAACCTCAGCAGTTTTCTTACATTTACGAAAATTAAAAAGTAAAATATGTCGAAAATATTCTTTTTACACTCCATGTTAAAATTAACCATAAATAAACAGGTGCAAATAAAAATACGCGCAATTTGCATCTAAAGTATTCTAAAAATGAACCATCAAATGCCAAAAGAATAAACTCATAACATTCACAGAAGTTCGTAAAAACAAATATGAAGCTGTCTATTTGTGAAAACCGAAATTATTTTCTTGCCAATCCCAAAATATACATTCCTTTAGACTGTATTTCTGTTTAAAGCATTTCTTGAGGAGTTACTTTTCTATCAAAAATTAGTTACCGTATATAAAGTGTAATGCTGTTAATGCAATAATCTCACAATTTCCGAAATTTCACGTAGTACTGAATTTTTTTACCAGCTGAACTTTTGTTATAATGTAGATGAAATATTAATAGAAAAAGCTTTGGTGAAGAAATTAAAGGAAAACGTTTACAATGTTATAATTAGATATATTAATTTTTAAAAAAATTCTTGAAATTACTTTTGTAGTATGTAGCGCTTTATGGCAGTAGAAAAGCAAATAGCTTAAAAATAAAGGAAAAAAATAAACTTTTTAAATCTGCGTAATAAAATCATAAATCTGTGTTATATGGAGGTGTTAAAATTTGATAGCGTTGAAGTACGAAATGAAGAAGTTTTAAGACCACTTAGAAATATTAATTAAATGATTTTGTGTACATATCGGTTAAAATTACCTTTAAAACTTGAACGTAATGAACCTCGCTTCAGATGTATGACTGACTACATAGCGTAAAATCTATATGACAGGCAATCGGTTTAGGGGGAAGGCATTTTCCCCACTCAATTTCCACTCTCTTACACTACTCTGTAGCGCTGTTGAGCAAATTGCTTCCTTTGTCATGCAGCACCGACCTCGTACCAACCGCTACCCTTATCTATGCTCTCAGATGCACTTTTACTGAAAGTTCGATCACGATTACGTCACTCAATCGCTGTTAAATTACAATGTGAGTTAGAATATTTTCTCGTGTGTACTGATGAAAATCAACATGTTCTAGAAAACATTTATTTATTCATCGAAAATTAATTATTAAAAAATTTATTATTGATTACTTTTTTTTTTTTACTTTTACTTATAGTCGCACCAACAATTAAAGTCATCATTGTAATGTAACTATACCGGTAAATTTGTAGTCTTGGAAACACTACGATCGACTATTCCTGAAAGTGTAGTTAATTGAAATCCAACCACCAAAGAACTCCGGTATCCACGATCTAGTATTCAAATCCGAATAAAAGTAACTACCTTTTTTAGGATTTGAACCTGAGAACTTCTGATTTACGACGACGAGTTTACCACTAGTCCAACCCGATGGATTAAAATTAATTTCATTAAATTAAACAGTAAGTTATACATATTTTTTGTTAATATTGTAAAGGATGTTTGGTGCAGAAAAAAATAATTTATTTTTAATTGAATATTTTACAAAAAAGGTTTTTTATGTTGCCTAGAACTTTTTCAAAGCTTTTCAGAGAGTCTGTATGTGTATCCACGTATATGAATTTTATAGTTACGGCATGAAAAGGCAACGCAGCAACTTTATAACTGCCTGTGGGCCGGAGTAAGTACAAACAAAACAACACCGTATGCGAAGGTGATCCTGTTGGCAATAGCACAGAATTTTTATTTTTTTTAATTTTTTAATAGAAAAAATTCAGTTTTCATTACATTAACGTGTAGACGTATACTGTATGGTTTTATAACGTATGGATTATGGTTTTATTGACCTCTCAATACAAGCGTTGAATTCCATTCATTTCGCAAATTATTTTATATTAAGAACAGAGAACAGCATAATAGGTTATGGGTTACTGGCCTTGAAAAGATTTTTCTTACCATCAACGAAAAATAGATTTGTCATTAAAGGAAAAAATTCCTTTAATGACAAATTAAAGGAAAAAACTGTACAAAAATTGAATAAATAAATAATTATATAAAAATCACGATTTTATTTAACTAAATATATAAATTTTTTCCTTTAATGAAAGAATTTGACCCATTTGTACGTTTTCTTAGAAGTGTTTTCTTAATTTTAATTATTTTTTTTTTTTAAGAATACTTTTCGTTTATTAATATTTTCAACCATATTTTATTTTAATTATTTTAAAAAGCTATTATTCTCAAAAATCGTTTACAAAAATATTATTTAAAATTAAATGGTCATTTTACGTGTTAAACAACCGTCTCTTATTTTCTCTGTGTCTCTTGACACTGGGAGAAAAAACTGCACAAAAATTGAATAAATAAATAATGTATATAAAAATCACGATTTTAATTAACTAAATATTTTCATTAATTTTAATTTTAAAATTGAATAATTATTACATTTATTTTTTTTTTTATTTATTGGTTATTTATCAGATATTTATATAATTTATTTTTTACTTTTCAGTGAAGTTTAATATTTGTTAACATATTATATATTTTTGTTTAAAATTCACAATTTGATTTAATTCTTATTTTTTACTTTTTAGATGGGTTTTCTAAATTGTTTCCCTTTTTTTATTAATGTTAATATTAATATTAGTTAAATTAAAGCTTTTTTAAAAAAAATAATTTTTTATATGTAATCAAATATATTTTTATATAAAAGTAAAATCTTTTAAAAAAGTAAAAATATTTTTTTTTTATACATCGAAGTTACATACGTGTACCAAATTTCAATCATTTTCATAAGATAGTTCATGAGAAATGAAAATTTTCAACTAAATGCATCAATTTAGCAAAGGGATAATGCGTGGTGGCGTAGGGGTGGGTCATATCAAATTCCGACACTGTAGTACTGTATTGTCATCGAAGTTACATACGTGTGCCAAATTTCATTGATTTTTATTCGATAGATCAAAAGATATAACAGTTGCAAGATTTGATTATTCCTAAAGCGAGTTAAATAAAAGCTTTTAAAAATAACAGAATGAAATAATATAACATTAATTTTAATTGACAAATAAACAATAATAATGAAACAATGCTTTTTTAATAAATAATAAAAAGTAAACGTTTTAAACTAAATTAATTTATATTGAGGTTGTCTAAAAAGAAAATTGTTTCTATTTTTTACTTGTATTCTAAAAACACTTCTTTTATTGTAATTTTTAATTATCGATAAACATTTTTTATTGTTATATTTTCCTTTATAATTTATTTAATAACTAATAAAAGCTAAATGTAATAAGCTTTTTGCCTCATTGTCAGCAGATTATTTTTTTTTGTCAATCGAAATGACGATCGAGGTTTTAATTTTAGAGAAATTTTTGTAAACGGTTTTTTGACCTAATTTCCAAATATTGGATTTCTAAATAATTTGATAATCGCTACTGCGCCCGGTCATGTTTTATACATGTATGTATGTATGTATAATATTTTTTCGTCCGCTCTTTGCCGGTCACATACCTTAACCGATTTTGACAAAATATGGTGGGGTAATGTAAACCTAGGGCTCAAATCATTTTCAAACAAATCGTTTTACAAGAACTGGAGTTAGAGAAAAATACATGGTTTTTGGGTACATTTTCAGTTTTATCGTTCTACTGGGCTCAATTATTAACCAATTTTAATGAAATTTGGCAGGACGATGTAAACTTAATAACAGTAGCTATTGATTTTCAAGCAAATAATTTCACAGGAATCGGAGTTAGAAGCAAAAATCTTTTCGTTATGTTTTCAAGGAAATCTACCCTTCTGACCCACTTAGTAACAGAGATTTTTTCGCTCTTATTAAATATTTTTATTTTTATCAGTTTTTTTACATAAATACATAAAATGAAGACTTTTTTTTTGAAAACCTATCATTTATAACACATTTTTGATCGTCATTGAGTAAATTTGGTGATAAATTTACACTGTTTATAACAATTTTGGTAAAATATTATCCCACTTCTTACCAGTAAGACAGTTTGAGCTTTGAATTATTATTTAATAATCCGCCTAGTCTGTCATTTTACAGTTAAATAATAAAAGTACAACCACACAAAAATAGTAATATCTGTATTTGCATTTCAGTCCCTTATGTAGTCACCCCTTTGTATAAAAACTCTACACGCAAGCGTGTTACTACGTTTATTTTAGAGTGATATCTCCTGATCGAGTAGACATGCAATCCAGACATTTTATACAGTAAACGTAAACAATAATTATTTCTTGACTGTTTTGTCGTTAGTTATATTTTTTCTTAAAATTTATTAATTCTTGTTTCCATACTTTACATATAACAGTAAAAAGAAATTGCGTTTAATATTTTAACGTCTTGTTTTTTTCTGATAAAATATCACTTTATTTTTTTACTGTTTACTAGTTATGTAGCATCTTTGCTGATAAGTTTGAACCCAGATACAAACATGATTTTCATTAGCTCCATAATTTACAATAAAAAGACACAAAGGGCTCTTATTTTATTTTTTAATCAATTTTTACTTTCCCGCCTAAGTTTTCACCGGATCTTAATATTTTGACAATTAAAGAACCCAAAAACAACCAAAAAACGGAAGGAAATTTTCCGGATGTTATTGTTCGTATGTTCATGTGTGTTCGGTGTTGGCCTCTAAATCACCTTATATATCTAGAACTTCTGGACCTATTTTAATCAAACTTGGTTAGATTACTTCTATATATATGAGGGATTGATATCATTAAATTTTCAATTTAGAAGGTCGCTCTTAGGTGAGATTGTAGAGCAAGGTCACCCAGTATCTTGAGATATCGCCTAATTAAGGTCATATATTTCTTAGACAAGTTTGTTTACAATTAAAAAATAATAATATTTTCAACAAAAAAAAATTTGCAAAATTGCACTCTATCCCAAAAAATGCTGTTAGCCGTTTGCTATGTTGTGACGTCACAGGTGAGCGGTAGAATTAAATAAATGAATATATTTAAAGCGTAAAAAAATAATTCTGACTGACCAAGTCTCGAACTAAATCGTCCGGTTAATTAAGTGCCTGGTGCGTTAAGCCTCGCAGCTACACTAGTCTGCCGACCGTGTAAGCGAAATTTGTTTTATGCAAGTTGTGAGATTACGTTAGTTTAGTTAGTGCCGACCGACGCCGCTAGTACCGCTACACCCGCGCGAATAAAATACGATATGCGCGCGCGCTTTAGTTATAATCATTGAATTAAATTAACTAAAAAATATTATACTTAAATAAAATGATAAATATTTTAAATTAAGTTGTTTGTGTAGTGAGAGTAAGCCGTGCATCAGATACAATCTACCGTTGTAGCCGTCACGCGGCTTAAACTGCGTTCCGGAAAATCTATAACAGTCTTGTCAGCTTTGTTTGTTCATCTACTCAGTTCCATAACATTAAAAAAATCCTACGCCAAAATTTCAAATAAATTAAAAAGGCTCTCATTACAACTTCTGAATTTATATAACTTATTCTTTTGAAACTCGCAACAACAAATTCTAAAAATATATCGTTCTATAAAAAATGCCTAATAAAAAATAAACTGTTCAAGTTATCAATTAACTTTTTCAAGTAAAATCTGTTTCAGTCAGCGGATGTGTTTTAAAAAGTGAAAAAAAATTACCGGAATTCAGTGAGATAAATCTAAATATTGTGTTAAAATAAAGTGTAACCTTCCAACATTTGAAAGAGCAATTCACACTATCTATCGATTTAAATCAGAAGAGACATTCTAATCTCATTTTCAGATTTTTATCAAATAATAATGGGTTTACAAAATAAATAAAAAAATCGTATGCGATATACGATTCGTTCTAATAAATTGATTTATATTCCAGCAGCTATTTCAAATGCAGCTTTTTTATTTCTGAACGAAATTAACCTCAATTAATTCTGATTGATGTTATCTTAGATGAATTAAATCTTTAAAGAATTAATTAATGAATAAATTATTCATATTTTCAAGTGATGCAGATTTTTAGCGCACCAACCGTGCAGAAGTTGGACAATTCTAGGCCTAGCCCAACGCCCGATCATACATATTTGAACAAATAGCACCAGGATACCATCTCCTGGCCAGTACTGTTTGATTGGGCTCCAATTAATCATAAATTCAACCGAGCGATTTAGAGGTATACAAATTTAATAAGTAAACTTATTCCACACGAATGCAAGAGATGGACCTTCTGGCAAACCGGAGGTATCAAGAATATCAAAAGAATTAATTTCTGATTTTTTTTAATTCGTCCAACTCAAACTAGAATTCAAAAATAATATTACCAGAGATTTATTTATTTTAGCAAAACCACTGTCATTATCATCAACTTCTTCGTATACCGTACTGTTAGCGTCTCTGTAAATAATTTCGTAGAAATTTGTTTACTTTTAAAATCAGCTCTATCCAAATATGTTGTAAATGCAATTTTTCTTTCATTTTCTCTAAGAATCGAATAACAGCCTACACTGTTATTGTACTCTGACACTTGAAATGACATCAATTATTTAAACAATTCAGATTTACTAATTTTGAATAGTTTTGTTATAATTAAAATGTTATCCTTCAACGTGTATAAAAATTATTAAATAGTAAACTATCTAATGGTAAAGTAATATTTTGATTCAGTTATAAACTAAAGACAGATATATTATCTTGAACAAACTCCTATTCTCAAAAAGGTACAGGAAAAAACTGACTTTTACTTGTAGTCTACTTGGATTCCAGTGTGATATTGAAAATTTTCATCATGATTTGTAAAACATTTCTTCAGTTAATGTAAAAAAATGATTATCCAAGTATGTATTTTTTTAAAGCTACTACCACATAAAATTTTTAGAATTACCACCCGTATACCTAGAAATAAAACTGAAATAACTTGATTGATCAATCACAACCGAGCTAAATTAATTATTTTTACAAGTAATTTATGTTTTAATTTTTTTAGCAAATTTCAGTAAATTAACACGTATGAAATGTTTATTTTAATTCTCTTCGTCCCTTATGAACATCTCCTAAGTAATTACAAATCAACATCAGTTGATTAGAGTAGTCTCCTATGCGGTCTCCCAGTAAATTACTTCTAACCACATATCTACGTAGTGTACGATATTTGAGAGATCTACGAGATCTCAAATCGTCACTAACAAAACTAATAGGAAAATTTATAAACTTTTGAAGACTTTTTTTTTTACAAATATGTTTAAACTGACAATACAAATTTTATTTCGATAATACAAAAAACAAATTCGTTAGAATAGATTCATCAAGAGTTTTTTGAGGGGTTTTTAGTTATCTATATTTATACAAAAAAATTATTTGCACCGTGGAAGAATTATGACATTTTGACTTAGAATTTTCCATGAGTTTAACTTTTACTACTTTCATTAAACGATATTCCTCTCAGCAAGAAATATTGTAAATATTTTAAATAAATTAAATTACTTTTTACTTCCTTGTACAAAGTGAACGAAGTACTGTGACCGCGAAAAATTTTTGTTTTCAGATTTCAACGGGAATATCTATTTTCACCTTCCCTGGATCCATTTTGACTAGTTTCGGTGTGACGTCTGTACGTACGTACGTACGTATGGGTGTATGTATCTCGCATAACTCAATAACAATTAGCTGTAGGATGTTAAAATTTTGGATTTATGACTGTTGTAACATCTAGTTGTGCACCTCCCCTTTTGATTGCAATCGATTGAACCAAAAGTGTCAAAAAAGCCCAAAATCCAAAAATAAATTGGATTTTGGATTTTTTCTTAACTCCAATAAAAAGCCCTCATTGATAGATTTTCAATGAAATATCATAAGTGGTAATTATCTTCATTAGTTCCAGAGTTATAGCCAAATAAAATTTTAATTAATGAAATATTTGGATCTTACAAGAGGATGGCACATTCAGTTCTGACCTCATTTCCTTTTTTTAACCTTTTTTTTTTTAATATATTGATTTATTAATAATTATTACCTAAACTGATTGTAAAAGTTTTTACGATAAGTAGCATTCGATAATAACAATAAAATATATATATATGAAATAATATTAGAAGTTATTATTGAAATAAAATTTTATGTACTTTCATTTTAATAAAATGTGTATATGTAATTTAACAGGCGTACAAGGAAGTCATTTGATGGCCATATTAGATTTTTTCTTATAATCTAATTTTAAAAGTATAAAAGTTTTTATTTCATCATTCATAATTAATTCATATTAAAAGTTAGTAATGTTTCCTTCCTTCACTCTACGAATAAAATATTTGAATGACTAAAAGTTTTATAGTAAAGCTATGATGCAAAAAATAAATTTAATTTCTCGTTAAGTTCCAGAACAATTTTGTTTTCATTATTATTATTACTATTCTTTAAATTAAAAACAAGTCGGCGTAATTTAAAATGCTAATCATGAAAGTTTTAGTAACTTTTATAATTGTCATAAATCATCTTCAAATTAAAGTGAAATTATTTTTTTATTTAATTCAAACACGATATAGTTATTTTATTCACTAATGGTTTTAGTTGTAAATGTTACTATTTTATTTATTTAATTCTATTAATAAAAATAGCTTATGGGTAGGTTAACTGAAAATTGAAACAAAAAGGGAAAGTATTTTGATACTCACAATCGTTACAAATTTTAGTTTTCATTTCTCAGAAACCTAAAGATGTTGGTATTTTTACGTAACGCAATAAATACTTTTAGGTTTTGTATTAAATAACCATATTTGGGGTGTTCCGAATGTCCAAAATAACTTTTAAGTCAATTTTAAAGTGTTCATTTCATTTAATTTTTATATAAAAGTATTGAATCCATTCCACATATTAAATAACATGATATCATCCCTAGATACCTGGTAGATATGATTTGTTCATAATTGAATTACCTATTACCTATAATAGGGTTGGCCATTATCACGGCAGTGATGGTTTCGTTGACATCTGATTAAAATACTGCGAAGCCCTAAGGGAGATTTTTTTTGTAACCTGTACCGTAGATTCATCCACTTTCAATTTTTTTTCTATGTGGGGCTTTATTTCCATCCATTTTGGCTAGTCAACCGCAGAGGGCTGGGTGGACTTGCAAAATTTAAAGATCCTAAGATTCCCAAGACGAAGTATATGCTTCTCAAGGGTGCAGACAAATTATCGTTCAGTCGTAACCTTTTTAATTAAGTATAAATTAAGTATAAAGGCTGTGTAATCAGCCGAGTTAGAGTTCATAAGTACCTAGGTGTTTTGTTGGAAAGAAATCGAGCACTTGTTCAAAATTTAAGGAGTGCCCAACGCAGAGCCTTAATCGTATGAACTGGTGTATTTAAAACAACCTGTTACGAGGCTACTACCGTTTTGGGAAATGTTCTCCCAATCGATTTATTGGTGAAAGTTCGGGCGGCCATGTTTAAATTGCAAAGAGATAGGGAGGCTGAGGTATTTGGGATGCGGTTTTGAGCTGAGCTTTTGCCGGAGTGGAACGGTGATCGCAATGCACCGGTTCTAAATTTCGAACAGTGTCCCATCTCCCGCCTGCAGAGGAGGCTTTAGAGCCTCGCGATGGAAGTATGGCAGCAAGAACGCCACGCTTCCATACTTACAAGTAAGGGTACGTCCTTGTATAGATTTATACAGGAATTAGGGAGATGGTACACCTCTAGTTCGTTTTTAAGTGCAACGGGAGACCAAGTGTTCTCCAATCACGCGAATTGAACCAATATTTGTTTCGGTGCCACCTGGCAGCTGATGATCTGTGCGTCTGCAGGGAGGTCCGGTTGAACGAACACATGATGCTTGACTGCCCAGCTCTTTGGGAGGGAAGCAGAACACAAGTCACCCCGGAACTTAGAGTTCAAGGGGAAAATTGGCTCCTAAGCGGGGCGAGTCAATGTGGCGTGAGCCGCATTGTCGGACCATGTGGGATTTTTTTGATGACGTTGCTTTGTTTAACCATTACTAGTAGTTTAAGGGATATCAGGCTCCTACCGCTAGCCGTAGGAAGCTACCTTCGAGAAATGACTGGCCATCGGTCAAATATAGCTCCAAGCGTTATAATATGGTGGACAGGTATTTGCTGGCATTCAGCGACTTAGGCATGGCAGCAAATTGCTGTCCTTGACGGAATAAATTTTAATTTATTGACAAGTCATATATTTTAGTATGTTGACGGTGTGCGCCTACCCATTTTAGTAATATATGACAAATGAGCGGTGGGACACGCAAGCGAGTGGGGTTGGCACCACGCTTATTCCGCTCACGCAGTTAGGTAAGGTCTAGGAGCTTATTAGGATACTGGTCGCTAAACCGTTTTGCGTAACAGTAGCCGTTTGTTGTACGGACATTCGGTCTTATGCTTTAGGGCGAGTGAAAGAGATGGTGGTAGGAGAAATGCCAGAGAAACCAAACCAGTTTGGTTAGATATTTTAACAAAACATAATTTAGCACTTCAGGGACTTAAGTATCCTGCATTATATTATATAGTTGCTGAAGTTATCAGTTTAATTTTAATATCTTCCAGTAATTTCATTATTCGGAGTTTGCTCTTACTTTTTAAACTGATCCAATTAAGCCTTCATCCTATAAAGCATCGTAATTGTCTTAAAGTAGGGATTTTCATCTTCTTGTTTAAATTATTTGTACTTAATATAAATCTGACGCTGTTAAACGTTTAATGGACTAAGCGATCGTGTACTTTCATTCCATTTCTCTTTGATACAGCTAACGTGCTAGGTTTATTGCATGAGGAAATGACGATCTGAAGATGATTTTGTCTCATCCATGAAAATTATATCATACATTTTTGAGAATTGCCGAAGTAGTAAACTACAAATAACGCATCCTATATATAAAAGAAACTACATTCTTTGCAGGATATAATGAATTTGAACACGGTATCTTTATCATTTCCTTCCGGGTACCGGATACATGGTCGTATTGTTAATAAAATTTAATTCGTACTTATCACTAGTCTTTGCTTATTATCTATTTATTATACAAATATACAACGATAATGTTAATTTTTAAAATTATTTTGTACAAACTAGCGTTGAGTAAATTTAATATGCGACAAAAAGTGAATAGACATTCACTGTTTTAGTGCAGTAGTTTTGTTTTTCTTTTGGATAAATTTTATTTAATAAGGAAATGAAATTAAACATACCGGCAAAAAGAATTTAGGGAAGAAGATAAGAGTTTTTACTGTTAATACGAATGGAGTTAGTAAGCTTTAAACTAATCGGGTACGTTAATTGTCATTTACAGTGTTATTTATTTATTTTGTAATTTGGTTGGTGGATCATGATTTTCTTGTTGAGGATATCTTCCTCAACCGTTTGTTTACCTTTGAGTTATCTTTTCCGCACAAGAATCTTCTATTCTAACGCGTCCATTTTTTATAAATTTCTTCAAATTATCCAGCCGTCAACTCCTATGCCGATCCTTTCTCTATCTGTTACATTATTGCATTTTTTTTATTAATCTGACCATTCTTACGCTCTCCTTTCTATATGACCCAGATAGTTAATTCTTGGAGCTTTAATACATTTTCTAACATCTACGTCATTTTTAGCCTCTGCAGTTCCTTATTTAAGAACCCACCGCTGTGTTTTAATTGTTGAACTCGTCATCGTAAATCAGCTGATTTCGAAGTCGAGAGTTCTAATGTTCAAATTCTTGTAAAAGCAGTTACTTTTATACGGATTTGAATACTAAATCGTAGGTACCGGTGTTCTTTGGTGGTCGGGTTAAATTAACCACACATCTCTGAAACGGTCGGCCTGAGATTAGACAAGATCATTCATACATATCTTCCTCGTTCATTCTCTGAAGTAATACCTTACGGTGGTTCCGGAGGCTAAACAGAAAAGAAAAAATAAAGTAATAAGCTCCATATTTAAGCGTATTCTCTTTTTTACATTTATCTTTTGAGGAACATAAATTTCCTTTTAAGTTTTGGTTTAATAAATTCTGAAATTTCTCTCTGCTGCAATTGTAATTGACGATGTCTCTGAAGTATATCTGGCTTCACGGCTGTTTTATTTGTTCTCATTTAACATGCTTGGTTATTAACTTGGTCTTAAAAATGTTATTGCTAACAAAATATGCTTCTTTATAATAAACCTGTATTATTTGTTTTAGTTCATTCATTCTATTATATTCAGTTAAAGTAAGTTAGATATTTAAATTTATAGATCCCACCAAAATTTTGTACTCTTTTGTTTCATAGATATTTTTTTCTTAATATAATAAAATATGTTATTTGTTTTGTCTTTATTATTAACAAATTTACGTTTAGTGCTTCTCAGTAAACTTTCCTATAAATCTTTCTGTATTACATTAAATAATTTTTATTGGAGTTCGATAATAATTTTTATCGTAACTTTATTCTAATGATTAATAGATTTTTCAAATACATATTAGTAATAATTTGTGTATTCATTTTGAATTCTGTCATAGTATTAACCTTCTTATTAAATAGAACTGTGTTTGTAGAGAGATTCTAAAAGCTATCAAAGATCAAAGAGTTTTCCATTAGTAGGATTCACTGCTAATGGAAGTAGGACTCAAATGGGTTTATCATTTTATTAGATTCTAAGTTACATACTGTGGTCGGGTTGGAAAATGTTACAAACGACTGGGAATAAGATGCAGGAATAAGTACACCCCCTCATTCAGTCTCGCTCTCTCTTTCTCTGCACACGCTTCTCGAATATTAAAAAAAAAATTGACATATTATTATGACACTTAAGGCTTAAGCCCTTGCTGAAAGCCTTGAGAAGAATACCGTTATAGATTAGATTTGAAGTCTTTTCAGCACATGCGTAATAATCTGGTGTACACTACCTCCACAACACTGCTTTTACCCCTCCAACCACGTAGCTTTTTATAGTGTGACCTCAGTGTATAAGTACTGTCGTCTCTTTACAAGAGATAAACAAATGACTTCTGTCTCTAACTTCTCCGCTTTCTCCTATCCGTCTTAAAACCTCTTCGTTTCATATATTATCAACTCACCTAATTTTCAACATCCTTATGTACATCACATCTCAAAAACTTCTATCTGAACTTCTATTTTCCTTCTTATTTCTCGTATCGTTCTTCGTTTGTAATTTTGCATTTGTCTTTGTAGTGGTGCATTTATTTATTTATTTTATATTAACAGAAACAGAATAATCTTTGTTTACGTGTAATCTTTTTTTTTTGTCAGAGGGCGTAAAAAAGACGGTAGATTTTCTAAAATGAGTTCCTAAAGTTAAAATCTAACTTCTAAAAACTACATCTTCATTCTGTTAAACACAGGATTTAGATGCATAGTGAATTTTATTATTTTTAAATATTTTCACAAGTCTCACTTTTATAAATTACACTCGTAATAATCAATGAAAAGGAGTAAAGAAAAAAATTAATGAACCTTTTGCTCTTGTAAAATAATGCTTTTAAAATATAGAAATATCGGTACACATATTTATTAAAATAAGTTACAAGTCGCATGCCTTTATTTCCACTTTTAAAAGAATTTATGATAAATGTTTTTTTTCTCATAATGCTACATTTACTTTTATGCCAGCCAACAGACTGCTCTGCCTGAATATTTTTGTTTAATTTTGAAAGATGACGTATCTTAGAGATCACACATTCTAGAATTAATTTTCTTTGATGCTGGGTGGGTTTTTTCTTTTGATTAAACTCTATACTAATATTCCGCTAAGAAACATTTTCTTTCATAAGCACATTTCAAGCTAAAATACGGTGCCATGTGTTGAGGAAATTCATATATTTCTCATGTTAAACCGTTAATCAGCTTAAAAATATCATTAATCATTTTATAAATAGATCCCTATTTTATATAGATTTTTTAAAATTTTATTTAATATTTTTAGTTACAAAAAAATTATGGTATATATTTTAAGATGTTGATTAAATTTTATTAAACTACTAGAAATTTATCTTTATCACACATACAAACAACTTAGTACAATGCAAGCGGTGCTGGTACAATAAAAAAAAAAAACAAAAACAAAAAAACCACGTTAATACTCCTTTTCCAATTTTTTTTTCTGTTTTCGAAAATAAATCTATGACCCAAATTCTCTTCGATATGATTTCTATTATCTTTAAAAAAATTAAAGTTTTTTATATTAGAATTGTTCTTACTATTCAAGAACTTTATCCAGCTTTTAAATTAGAAATAATTTGGTAGCAACAGTAATAGAGATTGCAATTTTTACTGTAACATAATATTATACACGGATATAATTATAACTATGTAATTTAATTATAGATTTTAATCAGTTTGATTATTTAAACGACTTGAAATTTAACTGGCACAATGTAAATCAATGAGCCAATGCGCAGAAATGTTGTTGGATTGTTCATTAATAGTAATAACGATAATTTTTAATAAAATATAATAAACCAGTTAATAGCTATAATAAATTATTTATTATTTCCATTGCAAATTATATTCTGAAACCACGTTTCTTCATTCTTCTATAAAAGATGTAACACGTGTTAAGTGACACACACACACACACATATATATATATATATATATATATATATATATATATATATATATATAAAGCTATACGTTATAAAATGCCAGTAAAGTGCTGAATCTGAAATCTAATAAAATGCATTCATGTGAAAAAACTCTCTTCTATCTATAAAATAAGAATTCGTTTAACAAAACATTTTTTTTACTGTATTAAAACTTCCCATTAAATTTTTTTATGAAATTTTACAGTATTTGATGTGATTTTAATACCTAGTGCTGGTAAGATTATTTTATTCTTATATAAATGTTTGTAAGATATTTAAAATTTATTTTCTTCTTATATAAGAATTCTATATAGTTAAATAAAATAATAAAATTATAGTTAAATAAAATTTAACTAATTTTTCTTTTTTAAATTTAAAATAAATGCGACAAGTTTTAGTTGTCTACATTATCTTAATTAAAATTATGAGTTTCACCTCATTCATTATTCATAGTTCACTATAATAAAGTAACATCATCACGTTAGACCAAGATTTTCTGAATAGAGTAATACAAATGACTGTTTTTATTACTTCACTAGTCTTAGAACAACATATTTTATTGTTCAGTGAAATTATAAATATGAATGATTAATTTAACAATTTTATGTTTGTAAAATCCTTTTCTAGTCTAGCATAATTTATTCGTAGCAGCTGCCATGCGGACGCTAAAACACTAAAGCTGAAAAACTACAAATTTCTCATCAATAAAAATATAATAGTTTTTATAATTCATAAATAATAAAGAATATCAAAATAGTGACCAATAATATTTCTAATAATAATATTTAACTAATAATTTACATTTACTGAATAAGAATATATCAGTAATAAATAAATGAATTATGGAACCATTATTGATTTTTGTCAAAATCAGACACATAAATGATTAAACATTATAGAAAATTTGTTCGTCCATATATGTGAAATACGTGGCGTACACTGAATGTGAATGACATATATAATGAAAAAAAAAAAATGCGTAAAATAACGAATAAGTGCTATTCTTTCTCGTATAAAAAGAAACCACTATATTTTTACCGGTACCAATATATTAAACACACTAGATCAGTTCCATTAAAAATCGATCGTGGATTTCCAACTTATTCTGTAACGAAAATTCTTTAACAGAATTCAAGAAATACGAGGTTTGTAAATAAAGTAATGACACTAGTTTTTTTTGGCACCTCAAGTGGCAAAACTGTAAGGTTACTAGTAAACATATGGTTATATGAACAACTGATTTATATTAGGTATTAATATTTTTAGTCTATTCTTGCCACGTGAGACGTAAACTCTTCGTGAAACTTGTTTTTGTTGTGCTTTACAAAAATGAGTGATATTAATTACGAGCAACGTTTTGTAATCAAGATTATATTAAATTGAGAATGCTACTGAAACTTTTTCAAAATTGAAAAGGGCGTATGGAGATGACGCTCTGCCACGAGCACAAGTTTTCAGGTGGTTTAAAGCATTTTAAGATGGCCGAGGATCAGTTGCGGACGATCCACACTCTGGAAGACCGTTAACATCAAAAAGTGACGACAATGTTGAACGAAGCAAAGACTTGATACGGTACAACCGGCGATTAACTGTCAGAATGATCGCAGAACAATTGAATTTGAACCGTAGTACAGTCCATCAAATTTTGACAAACGAATTGGATATGAAAAAATTTGTGCAAAATTGATCCCAAAAAACCTCACTGTAGAACAGAAAAACAACAGGTTGGAAGTGTACCGCGATCTTCTAGAACGACTGAAACCGATCCTGATTTTCTAAAAACTATTATTGGTGATGAATTTTGGATATTTGAGTACGAACCAGAAACAAAACACCAGAGCAAGGAGTGGCACACTTCAAACTCACCATGTCCCAAAAAAGTAAAAATGAGCAAATCAAAACCGCGCTAATTTGTTTCTTCGGTAGTAATGGCATTGCCTATAAGGAGTTTTTGACTACAGGACAGACTGTAAATCAGTATATTTACCGAGAAAGTCTTGAAAGACTGTGGTAAAGAGTTGCCCTCGTGAAACCAGCAGTCAAAGATTAATCAGTTTTTGGCAAAGGAAAACATTCCTGTAGTTCCTCAACCACCTTATCCACCTGACTCGACTTCCTGCGACTATTTCCTGTTTTTTACTTTAAAAAAACACCTCAAAGGACACCATTTTGAAACAGTAGAAAACAAAACAAAAAAATGTAACCGTCCATCGGAAGGATATTCCGGTTTCTGAGATTCAATATTGCTGTGAAGAGTGGGGAAACCGTTTAAAGCGTTGCGTGGCTTCCAGAGGGAACTATTTCGAAGGTGATAGAGTCTACGTATAAATTGGATTGTAAATAAAAAGTTTTTCTGAACCAGTCTCATTACTTTATTTACAGACCTCTTACATACTATTGACCAGTCTTAAAACACCATTCTTAAATCGGTACACCAATTGGAATGCTGAAAATTCCAAAACTACAATCCTTACAACACGGAAATTATCAAATTTTAACCAGTCCTAAGAAGTATTTTGGATTAATCGGGAGTGACTATATTTAGTTAAGTCTTGTTACATAACCAATCCCGGTTGTTGACACCTAGGAATAACCAGTCACAAAAGTACGGTATGTTTATGAGTTTATCAGTTTGTTAGAAAATAATACATTTTGCACCTAGTGCAATGAGGAATTATTAAATTTAAGTTTCTGGTTGAAATTTATTAAATTTTCTAAAGTATTAATAACATCATAATTTATCCAATTTAAAACCAGTTATATTTTTCTTTTTTTATGAAATATTGCATAAAATTAACAACAAAAAAGTATTAATTTATTGATTTAAAATTTCTGTTACGTATCAGATGATTACGATTTATCATAAGTCATATATTAATTTTAAAACAATTTTATATTTGCTTATGAATAAAACTACAAAAGAAATGTTTAAATTGTCTAGTTTGTGTATAAAAATTTTGTAGGCTTTTCAACATGTATAAATTGGTCTATGGAGAAATAATTAAATTAATATTATTAAATGCCAGAATAAAAAATTGCCACTTGTATATTTCTTAACTAGATACACGGGTTTTTACACAAGGTTTGACACGAGGTATCATTCATATTTTTTGTGTATTTTTTTTTTATATAACTGAAAAACATAGTATTATAATTTTCGTTAGTATTTTGTATTAAGCATATGCTTAGTGCGCACACACTTTCACTTACATGCGTGCTCGCGCAAAAAAAAACCACCACCCACAAAGCGTGAAAGAACGTCTGGGAATTTCATCAATTATCCCTTATTCGTGAACTTTGGACGAAAATTTACTTATTTATTTATTGAAATTGATAAATTTTTTTCGTCCAATTATTTTTTAGACTATTTGTTTAACAAAATAAATCATGAAACTACCTATATAACTTTTCCGCATATAAACATTAAGAAATTGGATTATAAAAATGTCATTTTTTTACTGGAAAATTATAAATAAATTGTATTTCCTTTTGTATTGCGCAGAAAAAAACTGACTCAAATTGTGAATTAACACATCCTAATAAACATAGAATTAATTGTTGAAATATTTCCGGTGAAATTTTTCTGCCTTAGTTCAGGGTTTTTAAGTCGTAAATTAATAAGTAAACCGTTTAATTCATAATTGTTGGCTTATTATTATCTTAATCGATGAGATATGACAAAGAAGGTTTTGGATATAGAGCTACTATAAAAATGTAATGGGAACAGGAGGTGCTCGAACGTGGACATGGAGGTCCACGTCCGAATAACGTGGAGGTGTGACGTGGATAAAAGTGAGTAAGGATCGGATAGAATGGAAGAGAATGGAGATATTGCTAGAGTAGTTAGGAGTGTTGACCCATCGGGTTTATCTAGTGGTTAACGCGTCTTCCCAAATCAGCTGATTTGGAAAGTCGAGAGTTACAGCGTTCAAGTCCTAGTAAAGCCAGTTATTTTTACACGGATTTGAATACTAGATCGTGAATACCGGTGTTCTTTAGTGGTTGGGTTTCAATTAACTACACATCTCAGGGATGGTCGAACTGAGAATGTACAAGACTACACTTCATTTACACTCATACATATCATCCTCTGACGAATTATCTAAACGGTAGTTACCGCAGGCTAAACAGAAAAAAAAAAGAGAGAGAGTTAGGAGTGGAGAGATAAATATGGTCAGGTAAATAGATTATAACCCATCGGATTGGTCTAGTGGTGAATTCGTCATCGCAAATCAGCTGATTTTGAAGTCGAGAGTTCTAAGGTTCAAATCCTAGTAAAGGCAGTTACTTTTTTACGGAATACTAGATCGTGCATACCGGTGTTCTTTGGTGGTTGGAGTTCTGTTAACCACACATCTCAGGAATAGTCAACCTGAAACTGTACAAGACTACTCTTCATTTACATTCATACATATCATCCTCTGAAATAATACCTTACGGTGGTTCCGTAGGCTAAACAGAAAAAGAGAGATAAATAGATTATCGATTGTATTAATTTTTATAACAATAACTAATATTATAACTAATTTTTAATAACAGTAACAATATTTAAAGGTTGTAATTGTAGTATATTTACTTCTAAACTTTTTAATCACATTCACTCACTCTTAGGGTGGCCGTAGCACATGCTGCACTTAATATTGTTATTATTTTTTGGAGTTTATTCAGTTATAAGAATGTCTGAATTATAAACTAATAAAATAGCAAATAAATAAATAAAAAATAACCCGATTGAAATTGTTATGATAAACCGTTTATGTATGTTTTACCTTGTTTTTTTATGACAATACGGACTTAGTATACAAACTTCATTGCCCACAGAGTAAAGTTTTAATCTTTATACACATATCTAAATATTTTTATCGACTGTGTATGTTGCCATAAAAGTCATGATATATCTGGCAAATGTCAATATTCTTTGATCAATGTCGACACTTACCAAATACTTCTGTGAAAGATCGAAATATTTACTTATTCGTACCTTCATCGGTATGTGTCGACAAACACAAATGAGCTTTAACCCTTTATAAGACAGAGAAGGCTAGAAATTCTTAAACAACCATTTAGACATAATTTGGACCAAATATATATGCTTCTAATAACCATCAATTACATGTTTTTTAAATTTCCCAAAATTTGGTTGTTGTTAATATGCTTGCCACTGCCTATTGCTGTATTTTCTTGGTGGCAATGTATATACCCGTGTAAAAATAGGATATTGATTGCTAAGAGTAAGCAGATTACAGTATGTTGAAATATTATTTTATCAACTACAAATATTATCAGTTATTATTATAATTTTATACATAAAACGTACACGGTAAAATTTATAAAACTTATAATTGTTCTGAAAAACTAACCTCTTCTAGCAACTACTACTTCTGCTGATAATAAAGAAAATGTAATAAAAATTCAATAATTCAAAATGGAAACATAAAATAATTATACAATAATGAAATCACATCTTTCATGAATATCAAAGATAATGTCTTAATTTTATAAAATAAATAAAAGCAAGGAACAACACGCAGATTCACTAAGCGTTTAGAGCATTAGAATAGAAGAATTTAACATTTAGAATTAGAATAGAAGCATAGAAGCATGTAGATTTTACTTCTTTTATTCGTATTTTTACCACTACATTAGCGGCACTTTTTGTATTCTTCTGAGCTAATTGGCATGTGCATGCCTACTCCAGAATTTCTAATGTTGTGAGGTACTCCATAATCTTTATTGATGTTTACTCTTTTCTTCCTTGAAATAAACGTGGAATCAATGTAACGACGTTTTCTATTACGAAACCTTCCAACGAAGCTCAGGGGTAAACTCCTTCTAAATGCTTTATGTCTCATAGGATAGAATCTGTGAACAATTTTATAAAACATACTTCAATTCCAAACCGTGCTATCTAACATAAAGTAGAATAACATCAGCCACCACTTTCGTGATTTTCTGCGCGTGTCGTATGCGCTTCTCTTCTGGTTAAATCGGTCGACACTGGCCGTCCTTTTAGTGTATTCAACAAATTGATTTTGGACAATTTTTATTAATTCTTTGACCATCTTCTAAAGTTTCTTCAAAAATTTCTGAAAATACACAATGGGGGTTCAGTAATTGAAAAATGATAAACAGATTAAATGAAATTTTCACCAAAATTAATCTACCGTTTCAAAATGCTGCGTAATATTATCCTTCCATGAAGGATCATCATCAACTGCATCGGTATCACTTTTTTCTTCACTGACGTTTGGATCTACCTCATTGTCGGCTTCCTCAATTATTGTATAAAGTACAAAATTCTTGTTATCAGGAATTAGCAACAGCGAAAATCTAAGCCATTGCATTCCAGATTATTACGATCTTGAACATCATTAATACCATCTTCATCACCTAACTCTTGTTCATTGTCAGAGTCTGATGGTATACTCATATATTCTCTTAACTCTCTTTCATTTAGGTACTTTGATCCCATCTACGAAGAAAAAGAATACTTCCATTAGAATGTATCACACAGATGGCTTTGAAAAGGGGCAATGAAAAATATATTTACACAAACTAATGCAACAGAAACAGGCAGTGGCAAGAATATTGCCACCACATAAAAATTGATTGATTTAAATAATAATAATGAATCTAATTACATAAAACTATGTTTACAACATAAATATAACCTTTGCGACATTAAATAAACAAAACTGCTCACCTTTTTAGGTGAAATGAGTGACAAATAATGAATTTTCTACAACGACAACTGAGCTAGCCTGATATATAACACAAACTAGTTTGTTTTGGTTTTTTTTTGTGAGTCGGAGAAAAATTCTATTTACGCACGTCTGGGCAAGCCCAGGCAGTGTCGTACTCGCACGGGTTCGGATAAATGGTGTTGAAAGCCTATGAGCATCCTTACCCTACCGACCCCTGTCACACCATTCCTTCTCACCAGGGGGCCGGCCGGCAATTAAGCATCACGCATTCCCGGGAGGTCCCTTCTAGCTCGAGGGTTCTAGAGTCCCCGTGCATCACCACCGCCACCCATCTGCGCAAGCACGGACGAACCACGACTCCACAGGAGGCTGTACTTCCCCCTCAATCTCCGGTCCTGAACTTCACCTCATCAGAGGACCTTCCTATTTAGTATAACAGACACAATTTAGTACTAGTCTTATCTTCATAGCTATCTTATAGATAGAATCGGAGGCAGCAGACCCTTGTTCCGAAACAGCAGCTTCACGTAATTTCTGTTTATTCCGTTTTATCAAGTTTCTGCGATAGTTCACAACTTCCGGAGTCCATTTCGGGCCTTAATCAACTTTATTTTACACATTTTGGATAAGCAGTCAAATTTACCACAAATATCACACTTCATTCGTTCCTCATTCCCAGTCATGCTTTTATCCTTCTTTATTATGCGACTCTCAGTTGACTCCTTCCCTATATCCACTGACAATCGGGCTTCATGCCTACTGCTGGTCTCCCCTGCCTCCTCAGTTCCACCTGCAGTGTTCCGCATATCCCCTGTCTTCCGGGCTTTAATCTCCCTGTTGGTCACCACCTTATCCGGTCCACGGAAGATCCGAGCCCCCGTTTGGTAACCCACTTGTCCACACACTATACACTTTGCAGAGCTTTACAGTCCAATTTCAAGGTTCCCGACTCGCCGCAGTTGTAGCAACAACCACGACTGCTTCCTAGTATACTGGGAACAAACAGTGGGTAAAATTGGAGGGAAAGAGTTCAGGTACAAACTAAACTGGTAGCAGTACCTATCCTAACACATAATGGACTGGCAAAACTGCTTCTTTGCCTTATAAGTAACTCAGAATTTGATGGGAGTATTTTTGCCATTGCCTTATGAAGGGCTAATAGTGGTAAAAATGTTAATTATAAATTTAAAAAAAATAACCCAATACAATTTCTAAGGTAAATAGATTTGAAAAACCATCGTAAAAAAAATAAAGTTTAAATTTAAGCGAAACATAACCTACGCTCGCTTCGTTCGCTGTCATCTAATTAACGTTAAATACACAAATTGTATATGTATTTCTCCAACATTGGAGGCGATTAATCTAATTCACTGCATTTATAAAAATATTTAATTAAATATTCATTTTTTTTTTATAAATTGAAAGGGCCAATCAGGATATACAGAGTATGTTAAATATGCATGAATTAACGATAACTATATAAATAAATGGTCAGATTGTTTGCGATTTGCTCAGTTCTTTTATAAAAATATCTTTACTCAACTTTCACCATTAGTGTTTGCTGAATCCGCTGAATTTGATTAATAGCCTACAGTGTTCGAGAATAATATATGTAATTAGTTTATTTAACGTTAATTAGTAGTTAGCAAGCGAAGCGAGCGTAGGTTATGATTGGCTTAAATTTTAACTTCCTTTTTTTTGCATGGGTTTCTCGTAATCTATTTACTTTAGAGATTTGTATCGGATGAGTTATTTTTAATATCTAAATATTGTTTTGACACCCACCAGAGCTTATCTGTGTTTGTTGACGTAGACCGACGAATGCGCGACTGCATGAAAAAAGCAATTATTTCGGTCACTCACCGACGTATTTAGTATGTTCCAACAATCACCGGAGAATATTGACATTTTCTAATTTTGGTTTCATGGAATGTACATATGCGATGTCAAATTATTAACTTATCGTGACAGATAATCAGCGATGAGTAAAAGTTAAGATTAAAAATCTTGCTTTTACTAAAGCAACGAACATTTTATTAAAAATGTTTATCTTCAGTATACGTTTTACATTTTAATAATACCATCAGTGAAAATTGACAGATTTTAATCTTTCAAAAGAAGGAATATTTTGGACTGATCGAAGTTACTGACTAGAAATAAGTTATGTGTTAATCGAGTCCAAACGCTGAGTAGTTGCTGTATAAGAGGACGGGTGAGGTGTAAAAGTAGGTGACCATTAATAATAATACTACTTTTATTAAAATCAGATAATTTTGATTAATGGGATTTGCATGAATATATTTCGATCGGTTTGTAGTAGAATACTTTATGAAGAAAATTTAATAAACCATTACAATACAAAACTATTGTATTTTCACATTACAATCCTTTAAAATACAAAAGCTTGGGCTCGATCAGTATACGTGCACTGTATCCTTGTATCAATATATAAATAATATATTCGTCTAGGAATAGAGATCAGAGAATAGTTTGTCAGTTAATATTGTTAACCGTTTGAATTTTTTACCGTTTTCTGTTGTTTCAGCTTCTTCAGTTACATTGTAATCTTTTTCTTTTTATTAATTTACAGTTGTATAGGTGAAGGAACTCCAATGTTGAATTATTTAATAAAAATAAACTAGGATATCTATGTAATACGGTATTATTAAAATTTATGTTTGGTGTCATGAAAATTTATGTGAATTTTTTACATTTGAATTTATTGCGCTTATGAATAATGATAAACGTACAAAATAAACCGTAGATATTTACTACCTAATGAACATTACTTGTACTTCAACTATGTACTTTTTTGTAGTAATAATAATTTTTTACAATTACCAGACACATTACTGTTAAAATGTTATAAAAAAAAATGATGATAATTCGTTATATAACTTAAATCTAGCCACTTCTGTTTATTTTTGCTTAAGAAAGAACTTCCCAAATTGTTGCGTATGTTTTTTTTTAAATCTTATGTTTTAAAAAGCATAATCGGTCTATAAACGATTATTTTTTGATTTTTACATTTTAAGATTGTAATTAAAAGTTAACAAAATTAATTCCTGCAATGAATATAGATTTTTTTTTTGTTCTACAACCAGTATATTTACAATTGTCTCTAAGTGGAACCATAAGTAAATCACTTGTTAAGAAGTACTTGATAAGGAGCTCTTAAGAAACTCCTATAATAAGTAATTCATAATAATAGTTACAGTAAGCAGTAATCTTAAAGTCCATTAGAAAAAATATTTCTGCCAACACTTCATAGTAGATAAAAATAAAATATTAACAAATAAAAACCAATAAATAAATAATTAGTCAATAAAAAAAAAACAATCAATCAAGTCGAACAAAGAGAAAAACAACGTGTAGATATGGAAATTCAGGTGAACAAACAACACCGGATTGGTCTAGTGGTGAACGCGTCTTCCCAAATCAGCTGATTTGGAAGAGTTCCAGCGTCAAGTCCTAGTAAAACCAGCTATTTTTACACGGACTTGAATACTAGATCGTGGATACCGGTGTTCTTTGGTGGTTGGGTTTCAATTAACCACACATCTCAGGAATAGTCAATCTGAGACTGTACAAGACTACACTTCATTTACACTCATACATATCATCCTCATTCATCCTCTGAAGTATTATCTAAACGGTAGTTACCGGAGGCTAAAGAGGAAAAAGAAAGAAAGAAAGGTGAACAAACACCTGTGTCAGGTGGGATTCCGGTGGCCGCAACACCAGATAACGTTGTCAGACACATGCTCCAGAGAGAGAATGAAAAGAGGGAGGTAGAGAGCGGCTCGTCTCGTACTAAAAGCGATGAGGGAGGAGGAACCCCCTTGACGTGCACACGGCCCTTGATGTCATCAGAGGCGTCGAAATGTGTTTTATTTTTGTATTTGTTAATATACTTTGTTAGGTTAGGAATTTATGATTGTATTATGTGTCTTTGCTCATGTTGTTGTTTAAATATGCTATGCCGGATATACCGATGACATGGTGTCGGGGGAAATGGTGCTCTACCACTGACGCCGAGGGGGACATGGCGTAACTGTGAAGGGCAAGCGAAATGCGCGTCTGGATCAGGTATAATAGGGACGGAAAGGGTAGCTCACCTGGGGAGAAACATTCTGATCACCGGAAGAGGTGATTAGTATGTTTTCGAGGAGGCACGAGAGACCGCGCTGGGACGAGCTAGGGAGGGCAGACTTCGCTGCCACGATACCCTGAGGCGACAGTGTTATGCTTTTTAGCGTGGGCTGGTTGTGTTGGGGGAGTAAAAAAAAAAACCAAGCTATCAGGGTGGAGAAAATAGTAAGATGTAAAAAAAAGATGAACAAACACAAAAAAAAAATTAGAAATAAAGAAAAAAAAAATTTATATATATATATAAGTTAACAAAAATAATATCACTAGATTTGACGTTGTCGTTTATCAAACTGTCACTCAGTATCCCATAAGTCAATCACATGGAGACGTTTCAACCTTCGGACGTCCTTGCTGTTATCAAGCAGATTGATCCCTAAGTGGATGAAGTGATTTTCTGGTCGTTGTTGGTAATTATCACTGACAACTTCTCGAACCAGCTGAAGCTCCAGATATTCCGATAGATCCGTAAGCCAGTATATCGACTGAAGTCCCGAAACTACGTCAAGGTGTAGATTTTGAACTCATCTCCTCAACATCTTTCCTCTGCTGGTTGTCAACCGCAAACCCCACAACGGGTCTTTCGTGTTCCAGTTCCCTCCAGCGATAAACCAAGAACCTAGTGTTGAAATGTATTCAGAGACAACTAGTTAGTTATAGTATGGCGAGTAGGAAAGTACACCACGAACAGTCTTTTGGGTCCCAACCAATCAGTAACTTCAACCGTAGTTGCCTGAATCTGGTTTATGCAAAAACCTGGAAGTCGGTGATGCCGTAGAGAATTCCTAATCAGTATCGCAGTTCCCCTATGAGCTCTCCCGTCTGAATGATTTGTTACATACACCGAGGAACCTTGAAACCTAAGGTAATTACGGTCTGTAAAGTGCTTCTCTGATACTAGTATTACGTCCAGCGAATTGAAGATTTCATAATTTCTAGTTCTTCCCGCTTAGAAAGTAGACCGTTAATTTTCTATGTAACGATTCGGAGAAATTTTGTCATTAACAGATTTTTGAGAGTACCTGAGTAAGAAAGGTTATCAGACTTCCAATCTATTGATTGGAAGTCTAGAAGAACTAGGAAATTTATATTTGAAGAAATCTTGTCTAACCTGTCACCATTATTCTCACCATTACGGCCAGCTGTCGTAGCATACGCTTGGTGAAGAGGTTCTGGCTTTGCGCTGGTATTCCCAGGTGCTCCACAAACCAACGTGGGAAAATTTTTATCAACAAATGTGAAGCCGGTGGCCCTGCGGCTAGCGGATTCGACTCTTGGAGTAATTTGTGAGTTCCGATTTGCTTTCTGCCTTTGTTTTTTCTCTAATATTTCTTGGTACACTCAGCAGCCTCGATAGTTTGCCGGATGATCTGATGACATAAAGCACAGGTCGCAGTAGTGCTACAGGTATTGTAGCACAGGTATTGGAGTATTGCTCCAGGTCCTTCCTGGAGCAATCAGCTATTCGGTGGCTTTCACCGCACTTTACAAGGGGGAAGGTCTCATGCAATTGTTTTTTTGTCTGCGCGTACAGTTGGCACCTCATGCACTGCATGATGCCTGTTGGAGTTTGCGGTTTTTCGAACGACACGCTGCAATTCGCATATTTTAACTCAAATATAGTTTTATTGTTCTTCTGCAGCTCTAGGTCCGCGAAAAATCTTGATGTAGGCTCTTTAATTACTCTGTGGGGTGCATTTATTAAGCCCTTTATCCTATGCCCGTGGCCTTCGGGTTCTTCCTTAATCATCTCCAGCGGGATCGATTGGTGCAGGTTCCTAATCACAATGTGATTAGCTTGCTGATCCTTTCTAGTTGAAGGATGAACGGGATCATTTATCCAGTAAATTACAATAACACGTCTTAGTCTCTCAATAACAGCTGTTTTTTAATGAATAAAGATTAACAAAATTAATTAGTGTTTATAATTATTTCGTTTTGTAATGTAAAATGAAATTATCTTGTTTTATAATTTTTTTAGTTTTGAACACTTGTATTTTTATCTTTGTCGGTTTAATGTTTGATTAATCCTGATATTTCTTTTTTAACGTTTTATTGTCTAATGTGTATTATCATCCAATTATGGCCAACCGACTAAACCTAATGAATTACTAAATGGTTATTGTAGTATTAGACAATAGAATCGTTTTTTTTTTTTTTTTTTTTTTTTTGTAAATTATAAAGATATTTGATAGATATTAGAAATACGTTCGCATTATTATTACTATTATTGCCGACCTTTTTGATGGAGTGGTAGTGTTTTTACGTTTCATCCTGTAAGTAATAGGTTCAAATCAACAATCAAGTCTTAACATTTTTCTCTTACAACAAAATTCATCTCTTATCAACTGGTTAACTGGGCGTTTAGCCTGCAATTGGAAAAAAATAAAGAAATAAATTGTTAGATTGATTTTTAAAGGAAGTTTCTATAAAGAATTGTCCAAATGTAACGTTTTATTAGATAGCTTTAATTTTTTTGAGGTAAAATAAATTGTCTTCCGAGAAGAGTTTAAAAAATTCTTGTTTGTTCGTAGTCATAATTTTTTAGCAATGTTTTATATCACAATTCTACAACTGAGTTAAAAAACCGCATAAGCATTGTGTTATTGTACATAGGGTACTGTAGTGTGTTACTTTACCCAATCACCAAAGAACACCGGTATCCACGATCTACTACTCAGATCCGTATAAAGCTAAAATTGCCTTTTTCTAGAATTTTAACCTTAGAACTCTCGACTTCTAAATCAGCTGATTTGCGATGACGAATTCATCACTAGACCAACCGGTGAGTTCCGTCATTAAACCTCCCAATTTATTGAAAGTTCCACCTCCAAAGTAATAATGTCCAGGGGGACACATATGTGATATGTACGGGGTATCGCAACCCGACACACTTGGGTTCTGTTCCTAGTGGAGTAGAACGTGTAATAACATTCGAGAATATACAGTTGACGAGTTTGTTACGCATACATAAGTTCCACACTCTATTGTCCTGGGATCTAGAAGCTATTCCGTGTTATCATTGTGAACCGAGGATAAGGTATAATTATGTACTGATAAGATATGCTAGTTTCCTTTTGTAAGTAAAAGAAAATAAATTATACAGTTTTATTTCTATTTTATACTTGCGTAAATTATATTATTGATTTTTTATTTATAATCTCACTACCATTTCTTATTAATTATTTTTATTAGTTATTGTAAATTTTGTAATAGACTCAGAACTATTATTTTTGATATAATTTACTCATATTTTAAGTAGTAAGTGACTTAAGAGTAGATAAGGGTATAATTTTAAGAATTTTAACGTGAATAATCTTTTAATATCGCTCGTCGATTCGATAGACCCAACAATATCATTGTTGATGGTATGTTACAAATTCACCTAATTCCTAGTTTGAACATTTAACAACAATAATATTGTTGAATTAAAAAATAATTTTTCAGAATTAAGTATTATCATACGAACCGAGTACTTTTTTTAATATGGTAGTTGTTTTCGATTAGTATTTTGAAAATTCTTAAATTACTTTTTTTTAATTTACATATTGAATTAAAAGTTCAGAAAATATAATGTAAATTTCAAATAATAATTTATTGGTAGAAAATGGTTTGTTATCAGCTCCGAACAGTTGTTTATACCTGAGCTCAAAGTGTCATTTTCTCTACCGAGTATCTTCTATTAGCTCTCAATAAAAATAATTATAACTTTTTTTTTATTAAAAAAATCAATTTTTTTTGCAATTTATTTCCTCAATAACTTTAAAATTTTATTATATTCAACATCGATATAGAAATTAAAGAAGATTATTCCATGTTTTTTGCCTACTTAATATATTTGAACTAGCTTGTTCTATTAACTACAGGACAAGGGTATAAGCCGTTTAGTACACGGATTAAAAACTCCTCTCCTTATTTTTTAGCTTACTGTAATAAGTTGAGCGATTCTATTCATTTTATTTGTTATCTACCGTTGCGGTCTTGTTATTTGATGATCTAAAAGATTATTTCCTCAAGATTAATGCTCATATGTATGCAGTTTAAGGATTATTTTACCTTTCAGGTTTAATAAATTTCAGGATACTGCAATCAGTGATCAAAGTAGAGAGCATTATCATAGGCACATAAAAAATAAATAAGATTCCTAATAATACAAACATTTTTTCTAGTTTATGATCCCAGATTTCTCTGTAAAGTGGTCAAATAAATTAGTTCATTGACTAATAATCGGTCTGATTTTTCCGATTAGTTTAAAGCTAATTACCTAGCTTCATTATTATGGTAAAAAAACAGTAAGTTTTATTATATTCCCTAATCAGTTTTCCGTTAAGCAATTCAATATCATTTCGAAAATAAGATTTATTTAAAAAAATGGAAAACTAAAGAAAAGTATCGTTTTTAATTTTACTCGACTTTACAAACGTTTGAAACTAACAAAAAAAATTTTTAAATTAACTATTTAATACTTAAACTTTTCTCACCGATATCACCAAATTTGAGTGTCTTGGATGTTCGCCCACCGGTTTTCTACTTACAAATTTTTTAAATACTTTTATTTATTGTAGCATCAACAATTAAAGTCATTAGCGACTTATCGGTGTAATGTAACTGTACCGGTAAATATGTAATCTTGAACAAACTCAGACCAACCATTCCTGAGGCGTTTGGTTAATTGAAACCCAACCGCCAAAGAATAATACTTGCGACCGATAATACTTGCAATAGGAGATACTAAAATTGCCCCTGTGACTAAGGCCAAATACTTAGAGATCTAGATCGAAAGTATGAGGTCATTCTCACTTCACGTGATCAAAGCTTTTGACAAAGTGAGAAGGACGATGGCAGCGGTCATCAGGCTGATGGGTAGGACCAGTGGACCGAGCTCCTCGAAACGACAGCTATTAGTGTTAGTGGCGAGGTCAGTGGTATTATACGCGGTGCCAGCCTGGAAGAGAGCACTGCAGAAGAAGATGGGCAGGCGTACTCTTAACATATTGCAACGGCCGCTTGCCATTTCTGTGTGCAGGGCTTATCGGACAGTCTCGACAGAGGCGCGCTAGTGAAAGCAACCTTGCTTTCGACCTAGTGGAAGAAGAGATCGCCAGGAGAGCATGCCAAGGGGCCAGGCGAAACAGATGCTACCGGAAAGCTGGCAGACGAGGTTCGACAGGTCACAGGTAGGTAGATGGACCTGGAGGCTAATCCCGGAAATGAAGCCGTGGCTGACAAGAAGACATGAAGAACTGTCGTTTGAGCTGACACAATTCTTATCCGCCCACGACTGCTTCAATAAGTATCTGTTCAGGAAGCGGAATAGGTCGGATCGGTACTTCTACTGCGAGAGCAGAGTCTCGTTGGAATGAATTATCTTCCATTGGGCCAGGTGGACCGAGGATAGAATGGAGCTCCTTGCGGTGATTGGCGAGGTTACGCCTGATAATATCGTAGCAGCTGTGCTGCATGGTCCTAGAAATTGGGCCTTGATCATTGACGTGATTGATGGTATTCTGAGAACGAAGGCTTTTGAAGAACTACAATACGAGGAAGAAAGTGGATGAAAAGAGTCTGTAAGGAAAAGGATAAATCGAGCAAGGCAAGGGATTGTAAAAGACCATAGACGCGGTGAGGGTATGCCTTCGGGGGATTCCTTATTAGAAGTGAGGCAAGAAGAAGACCTAGTCCCGGCTTCCCGGGTGGTGCTGCTGGGAACGGCGTAGCCGGGCTCAGTAAGGCCACTCGGGTGGTTATAGACAGTGGCACTTCTCCCAGGGCCAAGTTATTCTGGGAAAGCGGGTCCGGCCATGGGTAGGCGGGTTGAGTAGATGAGACAAAAAAAAAATAAAATAAAACCTCCAAAGAATACCGGTATCAAATCCGAATAAAAGCAACTACTTTTATTAGGATTTGAACCTGAGATCAGTTGATTTACGACGATGAGTTTACCATTAGACCGACCCGGTGGGTTACGTTTTTATTTGGACTGGAAAAAAAGTTATTGGTTTCTGATAGTAATATTATATATAAATGAAATACAACTTTATTAAGAGGTTGGTTGCCGCTATGTTTAAGGAAATGCTTTCCTCAGGGTCCTCAAGAAAAACACAAAATATTGTTACTTATCATATATTGAGAATATGTAAGTAAAAAATTTATATCATTTATCAAGGATTAAAAGAAAGTTGAGGATCATCTGTAACCCTCACGGCCTACCAGGAAAACCATTTTCTTCATAGGCCGCGTGTATTGCAGGTGATCCTCACTTACAATGCTGTTAAAATTTCAATAATTTTTGATTATGACTTAATTTCAAAGTTGGCTTTACTTTTATGCTTTTTATGTTTAGAGAATCAAGGTAAACTATAAATTTTTCACATGCACTATACACTGTTGTCATGAGTTTGACATTTTTTTGTGCATGCTGACGACCATGAGCAGTGGATGCTTCTGAATATAACATACATCTTCTTCCTTGAGTCTATTACGATTATCTCAGTTATTTGTTGGTTACAATACATATTCGGGTACCGAGCTGTGTTATTTGTTACGTACTTCTGAGGTGACTATCGTATTACCATTTTTATCAATTTTCAGCACTAGTTGTTCTTTGAATTCTGTAATGTGTAACGTTTTTCGATGAAATTTATTGTAAATTAACCGTGCATTCACAACTGATGTATTAAGTAAAAGTTCAAATACCACTTTAAGGTTCGACACAGTGGTGACAAGTAGCTTGCTATTTGGAACTAAATATCAATTCCTACTAAAATATCACTGTACAATATCAAAATATCAATATCACTTAAACTGTAATTCACTAAAACTAACAGTTAGGATCATAAGTATAAAAAGAAACAGACAGAACTATAGCCACGCTATATAAATAACAATACAATAGCAAAGAAACGAACATCACTATAGCCCCGCACTAACACACGAGTAAAAATAGCAACAAAAAGGACAATTTTTACGTCGGTGTATATGTAATTACAATTATTGCATAGAGATAGCGCTTGATCACAGAATTAGAAAAGATTATTACACACACGCCTATAATAATTACAATGCATTCTCAACACGCCTACAAAAGTGATGATGAATATGCTTTAGTAATATTTGAGGAACCAGTATGGATACTCGCGGCCTGTAAAAATAACCACCTAAGAATCTCATGCGCATCTCACGGCAGCCAACCTGCTAAGTAAGGAATGTATGATTATTTGTAAATAAAATATAATTAAATATTTTGTGCTAGAGTAGGCATTAACTCTCACAAAAATATGATTAATTGAAACATTATCTTACGAGCAGAAATCAGATATCCGCAGCTAAATGAAACTATTGTAACAAATGTGTATCAGTAAATAAATTTAATTATTTTATTCTTGCAGCACTTTTTCTTTCCTTTAGAAGTTAATTTCGCATTTATTTTTAAAGTTGTATAGTTTTAAGTGTAATTTTTTTTTATCTTCAGTCATTTAACTGGTTTGGTGCAGCTCTCCAAGATCCCTCCTACATCTGTGTGTGTTTGTTATAACTCCTACATCTTACATCCCTAACAATTTAATATATTCCAAACGTTCCCTGCCTGCACAATTTTTCCTTCTACCTGTCCCTTCAAAATCAAAACGACTACTCAAGGATGCCTTAATATGTGGCCTGAAAATCTGTCTCTTCTTTTAACTATATTTTTCTAAATGCTTCTTTCTTCATCAGTTTGCCGCAACACCTCTTCATTTGTCACTTTATACACTTTTCTGATTTTTAACATTCTCCTATGGCACTACATTTCAAAAACTTCCAATTTTTTCTTCTCAGATACTCCAATCGTTCATGTTTCACTTCCGTATAAAACTAAAGTCAAAACATATACTTTCAAAAATGTTTTCCTGATGTTTAAATTAGTTTTTTTATGTAAGAAAATTATAATTCTGACTGAATGCTCCTTTCGCCTGTGCATTTTGACATTTTATATAGCTCCTGCTTTGTCCATCTTTAGTAATTCTACTTCCCAAATAACAGAATTCTTCTTTCTCCATAATTTTTTCTCTTCCTATTTTTATACTCAATGGTCCATCTTCATTATTTCTATTACATTTCATTACTTTCGTTTTGTTCTTGTTTATTTTCGTGTAATTCTGCGTAGGACTTCATCCATGGCATTCGCTGTTTCTTCTAAATATTTTTTTACTGTCAGCTATAATTACTACATTGTCAGCAAATCGTATCATCTTTATCTCTAAATATCATCTTTTAAATACCATATGAAATTATAATTAAATTAGCTGTACTGCTTCTTTTTTGAAAAAAAAAATTATCTATTATCGTCAGATATTTCATGAATACATCGTACGTTCTAAATTACGTTTCATGTAACTTAATTTTGTCTTTCTATACTTTTTTTACAGTTAAAATTCCTTTTAAGAAAAAATTCAATAGTTTTGGGTGTCTTAGTGTTTGGATAACTATTCTTGTACTTTCCAGTATTCTCCCTAGTATCTATTCTATACATATTTTACACACACAAACAAACAAACACACACACACATTTATAAGATAGAAAGCAATTGTATGTAGGTTAAAACTTTTTCATATTCGGTTTCTGTATTGCAAAACGCGTTTCCTTATTTTCCGCCTCAAATAGTTCTATTATACTTACTTGATTCTTTTAAAAATTCTTAAAAAACCTCTTTTTACTGTGTATTTCACTAATTTTTTAAACAATCAACTTCAGTTTGCAACATAAATTGATTTAACATAAATTGGAGACTTTTTTTAAAAAAACTAATTAGCCAGTACATTTCCTTTTATGAAAATAAAAAATTTGGCAATGGTAGGTAGAATTTCTAAATAAATTTTTAAATGTACAACCCATTTTATTTTTCAAACAAAATCGACCTACAATTTTTATTAAAAAAATTATAACATCGAATCCATTTCTGTTAAAACTAAAAATTTAAATAAACGAGGTAGATAAGTCATGAATGAAATAAACTACTTGGAAATGTTGCTTTCAAGTATTTCACTTAAAAGGATATTGCTTTCTATTTGAACATATTTATAACGATAGTGTATGATATAAACTTTATATTGCTTAGTGTAACAGATAATTTTAAATTGTTAAAGGATATAGCAATAATATATAAAATATATAAGCGACGTATGGTTAACCGGAATTTGTAGAAAATCATTTCCATTAGGAGAAAGATAGTCAGTTAATCATGTAAATCATTAAGAACAATTTAACTATAAGGAATATGAATGTAAGCAACATTTTAACATTAAAGAACATGGTTGTAAGGAATACGACTGTACGGAATATGCATGAAGGGATTTGTTTTATTTTAGTTCTGGGATTATTAACTTTGACAGCTTTCTGTAGCCTTGTACTCTAACTGATCAGCCCAGCCTTAAATCATTACGCCTGAATTCACAGAAATGATTGGTGTTCTGCAATATTGGATAGGATATTTTACAAATTGTATTTTATAAGCTTCGACTAACAAATTATTATATAGTTTGCTTACACAGTAATTTATATATATATATATATATATATATATATATATTTATGTTACGTCAATAATACCGTATTTGTGATTTATCCATTTTATTTTAAAATCGTAATTATGTTTTGGAGTAGTATATTTTTATATATTATAGAAATTTAAATTAATTCAATTACTTTATTTTATATTTACTATTCGAATATTTTGTTTGCTTATAATACAGAATTTTAAAATATGTAAAATATAGTAAAAAAAAATATATATATATATATTTACCGTATGTGTGTGTGTATGTATATGTATATAGAACACCAACAATAATATTAAATGGATAACCATTTTATACATAATGCCAGTTTGAAGATTTTTTAAAAATTTTAACGACATTAATTTTAAGTTTCTTAAACATGGCACAGTTTGTATATAATATTATTTATAAATAAATAAAGGAAATTAAACCTTACCAACAATTCGTCTGCATTTTCTTTTCTAGGATTTTCGGTCATTCACCATCTTCAGGAAATTTTTTTTCAATTTAAGATCATTTAAATTAGATAATGTAGAAAGTAAATTTATAAAATGTTAAAATTACAACTGGTCGTCATAGTATAAAGCTAATAATGTTTCTTACGGAAGATCACAATTGCTATGAATTGATAACAACTGCGACCTTCTTACATAACAGATATGATTAACTTTTATATTATGACGACCGGTTATTGTGATTTTAACATTTTATAAATTTGCATTCTATATAATCCAGTTTTAATGATTTAAAATTGAAGAATAACTTTTCTTGAGGATGGTCGAATGACCGAAAGTGCTATAAAAGAGAACGTGGACGAATTGTTGGTAAGGTTGAATTTCATTTATTTAGATATAAATGACATTAATTTTATTAACAGAAAAAAATTTGGCTTGTAAAATAATAAATAACATTAAATGTTTAATTATTGATAAAATATATTTTCTTACATTTTAAGTATATTTGTAGGCAAGATTAATTACCATGAAAAATAAATTCAGTTTAAGAATAAATAGAGGGTATACAGAAATAATGAAATGTAACAGAACCAGGTTAAAGAGGAATTGTATAACAGTTTTTCATTAAATTTCAATATTTATCCTCTTTATAATATTCTTTCACATTAATATCATAGCAAACCAAGGGAACAAAGAATAAATAAAGTACGGTAGACACAAAAAGCAGTTATTCAAACAAGAAAAAATTTTCCCTCTAAAAAAATCTGCTACGGGCTCTACATGACTTCCTTGTACGCCTATTAAATTACATAAACACAAAAATGAAAAGTACATAATAATTTATTTCGCTAATAACTTTTCATATTTTTTTATTTTTATTGTTACTATTGAATTATAATTTGTAAAAGAATTCTTTTACAATCAGAGGTTAATAATTATTAATAAATCAATATATTTAGTCCGATTCGAACCGATGTGCCTTCCCCTTGTAAAATCTAAATATTTCATTAATTAAAATTTTATTTGTCTATAACTCAGGGACCAGTGAAAATAAGTACCACTTATGATATATTGTTTAAAAGCTCTCCAATGAGGGCTTATTACTGCAGTCAGGAAAAAATCTAAAATCCAAATTTTTTAGATGTTACTACAGTCCTACATCCAAAATTTCAACATCTTACAGCTAATCGATTTTGAGTTATGTGAGATACATACATATGTACTGACGTCACGCCGAAAAATGGTCAAAATGTATTTAGACATGTTCAAAATTGATATTGCTATTGAAATCTGAAAACCGAAATTTTTCGCGTTTACAATACTTCCTTTACTTCGCACAAGGAAGTAAAAATTAAAGTAAATAATTGTAATACAGAAATTAGAAATTTTGATAAAATTATATAATTATATTAAAATGAAATTTTTAAGTACATTACCGTTATTTCAAATGTCATCAAGTCAAACAGAAAAAAGTATTTGTTACTTCAGTGTATTTTTTCAATACCCGATACGTTACTGTCTGTTGAACTATTGTCAAATTTATCACAATATCTTCTATAATATTTTCAGCAAACTGTCAGCTTTCCACGCTTTTTTTTTCTTCTTTAATTATATGTTGACCACAATTTTACCAAGCATTTCCATCTACTCTATAACACTACGAATCAATAAATATTTTACATGTAGCCTTCGACTTGAGTTTAAATTAATTTTGTGGGGTTAAATTATAATGGTATGGTGAAAGACTCAACGCAGTTTAATAGATTTTTATATTCTTAAAAGTTCTAGTTTTAACGTGTCTAACTATGTACATAATTTTCTTCGATTTTTAACCATTCGGCATTTTTTTGTTTTCGGGCCGAAGCCTTTAGAATTTTTTCAGTTTTCAGACAATGTTACGAGGCGCATTATCAATTACTGTGACGAATCCTTCAGTAATAATTTCGACAATGTTTTAAACCACTACGTAAAATTATCGCCATTAACTTCACCGAAATACTCTTGGGAAGATCTGAAATCACATATTCATAAACCACCGTTAGAAACCAATTTTCACTTTCTACAAACCTTCATAAAAGCTGACAAACCACAAAAGCCTTATTTCTTTACCCATCCATTTCCTGGACATGTTCCGCGTTAACACAAATTTCATGTAGATAATAAATTGTCTTACACTCTTCACGAAATTAATTAAATTTCTCTTAAATTTTCCCTACGTCATGAAGTAACATGTTTGCATTTAGTCAATAAAGAATTAAGTTTTTCTATACATGATACGAAATTTTGTTGATTTTAAAATACAATATATATTGTATTTATCGAAAGATTCGGCCATTCAGAATTTGTATACACGATATTTAATATTTTGTTCAAGTTAGGGAGATATTGGAGTAAAACAAATGAGTTTTTTTCTGTTAGCGGTTTTAGTAAAATCCTTCACCTTTTCAATCCTTTTCACACGCTAGCGTGTCTTTTTAGGGATTACATTTTACCATCTATTTTTTATTTTTTTATTATATTAAAAATTGTTCTTTTTCTAACCCCTGTTACACTACTTGTTTTTCAAGTACTGTCTCTGACTAAAGCTTCAGGGAAATCTTGTTTTAAGATTATACTCGTATATACGTTGCTAAATTTTTTTTTCGGAACTATTTAAAGGTTTTCCCCGTTTATGTTTCGCAACATAATGACTTATTGTTAAAACTCGGCACAAAAACACAAGGTAAATTAAAATTAATGAAAATAGCACTGAATATATCTGTTATAAAAATGAAATATAAAAATGTACCAAACCGTTAGGAGTAAACGATAACACGGACTGAAATACTTTCTTTCACTGAACTAAATAATCGTGTAAAGCATTACAATAGCGTCTCGGCCTTTCATCCGGATGTCCCGGGTTCGAATCTCGGTCAGGCATGGTATTTTCACACACGCTACAAATCATTCATCTTCATACTCTGAAGAATGCCTAATGGTGGATCCTGAGGTTAAATAAAAAAAAAAAAGGTAAGCAAAAGTTTTATTTCTTACCATCGGCATGCTACGACGCCACATCCCAACCCCATAGGGATAAGACACCCACCTTGTGACGTTACCGGTCGCCAAACCAAACCCGTCCGTTCCAAGCCCTGAGGGGCTTTACTGGAGGTCGTCTTTAGACCCTCTAACTGATTACATCTCATAGTCATCCGCCAAGCCTTGGTCGGGATGCCTACGATGTAAATGCCTCAGCAGAAATTTTCATCAGTAAAATACATATCAAATTTCTTCTCAAATTTCACGTAGGCCTCAAACGGACATCTTCATATCCAACCTAACACGATTCCCTCAAACTAACTGTCCAAAATCGCGGAAGCGGAAACCCCGCGCCTAGTCCAGATTTGACAGCACCGTTCGTGACTGTGAATGCCTCAGAAAACGAACAAATTTAAAGTTAAATCAGTGCTACATTCATACCAATCAAAATTGTGTTTTACAGAACATAAAAATTCAGACCTACACCCAAATAAGTAAACCAATTTAGGTCACCTAACAAGGGGAATGCAACCTCATTCCGGTCCGCGTAGGAACCGGGGACACACCCTGCACCGCATCCGGACCCACCATGGTGTCTCGCGTGGCATTACCACGACGCCACACAAGAGATAGCTTACACTACATTATTTTACGTGTGTTTTCACAGGTAGTGCACGTAAAATGTGGATGACACACTATAAACTGCTGGCCTACCGGATTGGTCTAGTGAACTCGTCATCGCAAGTCAGCTGATTTTGAAGTCGAGAGTTCTAAGGTTCAAATTTTAGTAAAGGCAGTTACTTTTATACGGATTTGAATATTAGATCGTGGATACCGGTGTTCATTGGTGGTTGGGTTTTAATTAACCACACCTCTCAGGAATGGTCCACCTGAGACTGTACAAGACTATACTTCATTTATATCCATACATATCATCCTCTAATACCTTACAGTGGTTTCGGAGAGTAAACAGGAAAAGAAAAAAAAAGAAATGTAAACAGCTGAAATATTACACATAAATGCTGAATTCATATTTATATCTTCTGAAATGTATCGAGAGTCAAGGTTTGGTAATTCTTTTGAGATTAAAATATTAGCACAGAACAGAAAATAACGTAGAAAAGTATCAAACCATTCAATTGGGCTATAAATAAAGGAAAACTATTCATTCATTCGTTTAAATAAAATAAAATTATTGATTTGAAGTTTTCTTAATAATATTTTGTGACATTTTTTGACAGTAACCTAAGTTAATGAGAATTTTACTATTGCTTGAATAAATCATTGTTCAAATTTTTCATTATTTTTGTTTTTATTTTTAATATAAAAATGATAATTCGATTTGAAATGTTAGATTATGATGTAACATCGCAAAAATAATAATTTTATTTATAATCCATCGTGTGTTGCTGTAGGGATTTATATTTTAAGTTCTATGCAAATACAAGAAATGGTCAACAACATTTCTGCCAGCTGTTTCTACGTGATAAAACTTTAGTAAAAACGACAAAAAAGATTTATTACGAAAGATTATTAACGTTGCAATAATATGTAATGCGTAATAAAATAAGTTCATTATTAAATTCTATGTTAATTTGAAAGTTTACTTTATTAATAATGTATAGGCTAAATTATTTTACCAGTTTTCTAATAAATGCTCGAATATGTTCAATATTACCTGTTGCATATATAGTTTGCACTGGAGATTAGTTTACTAATCTTCCAGAGAATACCTGTTGCTATCCTGTTGCATTAGTCTATATGTATACGTACGTAAACTCTACATTTTTATTGTAAAATAATTTATTATATCTGTATTCTGGTGATATTAGCCTGTTGCATTTATTGAATGAAATACAACGTAATTTTATTGTAAAAGTAGAATGTATTTCAAATATGATATAGTATCTGGATTTGATTTCCACCTCACTATTTTAAAATAAATAAAATACATTATAGCAGCGTAATACTCTTATTAGAATTTATTTAACTTGTCATTTATGTTCATGAATTTAAATAAATTATTATATGTATTTCATTTTATTCTTATTGTAATTTAAAAAACTCATTACGAGTACGTATATAGTGTAGTCAGATATAACATAAATGAATCCTCATTTTGAAGATTACATATTTTACGTCATATAACTATGAATGAATACCCTCAGAATGATATTTTCTCACAAGCAGACATAATAAACCAAAAATCCATCAACAAATACAGCTCTGGTTGGGTTTTATTTTTGAATAGCTTTCTTTAAATGTTTTAGAATAATATTTTTAGATGATTTTTTTTTTCAGTATTTTGTTTTCTCAGTAATGATGTTTTATTCTTGTTTCTTTGTTTGACACTTTGGTAATATTTCTCTAGAAATTTAAGTGGTGGATTGGTTTTTAAATAAAAATTATATTGTCAACGTAGACGTTTTCGTGATCCTTTATCGTCCTTTGCTGACATTTCTTTCCTCTTCATCAACGCTTAGTATTAAATTATTTTAAGAATATTTACTTTTATTTAATATTTATTTATTGATCTGTTTATAGAAAATTTACAATTATAAACCAATCTTTATTGTAAAGGAATGTTTCTTTGCAGCTATAGTTTACTGTTTACTTTGTAAAATTTTATATGAAATTTTCCTAACGTTCCTTGATTTCATGAATTAGGTTGTATATTTTAATTTTTATCTTTCTTGTGAGTAGAGGTTGTATTTTTATTTCATAATGATTTTTATATATATTTTTAACATGTTTTTTTATTATACACGTTTTTATTACATTTTGTATAAACATAAAAATACTAGCTACCCGTTGCAGCTTCGCCCTTGCTATACGGTTACCTGCGTTTCTTATAGCGGTCAAACTTTTTATTTTATGTTTTTTTAGTCAAATAACCGGAGGTAGGTACAGCCAATCACACATGCATTAACAGTGGCAGTGACTGTGTTAGTTGAGCTACATCGCCGAGTATCTTCGCACCTCTTAAAAAAAATCGAAATTAAAAAAACCCGAAAATGGTTTTTAAATATTTATCTGAAGAGTACCTGCAAGCCTAATCTACCGAATATCTGGTTAACTGTAGTCGGGACTGGGAAAATTTACTAAAATTTTTCAAAATTATTTTTACCTTTCTCCAAATCCTTTCAAGGTCGAATTTGAAATTTGACCTTGAAATTTAAAAACTGATTTATTGAAAGAAGATTACGCTAACCAAAAATCATCACGTTGATTTCTTCATTTGTTACCGAGAGATTGTGAAAAAACACAGGGTTTCAAAAACTTTAAAAATTCCATTTTAACACTTGAACCTTGGAATTTAAAAAAACGAGAAATTGTTTTTTTTTGATCTTCACTATTACAAAAAAAAATATATATATATATATATACATATATAAAAATGTTAAGTTCGTTTGTGTACGGCTTCAAAACTCAAAATGTTCTGCACCGATTGAGGTCAAATTTTAGCACGATATATAACCCGCATCGAAGATTGTTTTCATCTATTTTTAATAAATCTATCTATCTATTTTTAATTTGGAAATGTAAACAAAGGAAAACCAATCAGATCAATGCAAGACGGCCGCTGTCAAACACAACGACCAAATTTCTTTGAATTATATTTAACAGCTAAAACATCTGTATTTTATTTAAAAAAAAAAAAAAAACACGATAAAAAAATTTTAGCACGATATATAACCGCAGCAAAGATTGTTTTCATCTATTTTTAATAAATCTATCTATCTATTTTTAATTTGTACAGTTTTAATTTGGAAATGTAAACAAAGGAAACCAATCAGATCAATGCAAGATTATCTATTTTTCGCATCAGTCACATACCCGCGACCGTGAGAAAACAGTTTTTTTAACAGTCAGTAGTGTACCAGTGACCGCGCCATCTGCCGGAAGCGAGAGGAACACTCGCCATACTAGCTAACGACAATCGCAATCACATGTGAAACAATACCTGTTCCCAATTACATTGTTTATTAACACAAAAAAAAAAAAACGTATCCACTTGCATCTGATTAAGATTATTATACAATCTGAATTAAATATTCACTTTAATCGAGGTACTTTTGTGTGATCGTGTCATGATTGAGCTGCGCCTTTCACCAAGCTCTGAATTTATTAGAAAACGACCAACAGTGGGATATATGTATTAATGACGCGTGCAACACTGCACATCCAAACCAAATTCGCGCATTATTCGCAATTATATTGACCGCTTGCTTCCCTTCAGCTCCCACAGAGTTATGGGAAAGATATCGATCGCATATGGCTGAGGATATTTTGCATAGGGTACGCCTAGAAAATACCAATATGACCGTGGAATTTGCAGAAGGCATTTACAACGAAGCATTGATAAATATTGAAGACAAGTGATTAGCTATTGCAAATAAAGCTCTTAGTCAATTGGGAATGCCAGCACCCACCCGAGCTGCGATTGCTTCATTTGATGTGGATTTACGCCGTGAACAGAGTTACAACATTGGTGATCTTCAGTCATATGTCCAATCAAACATTCCCAAATTAACGCGTGAATAGAAAGGCATTTATGATCGCATAATGCAAATGATAAATGACGGAGTTGTGATAAATGACCTTCTTCTTGGATGCGCCAGAGGAACTGGGAAAACATTCCTCATTAGATTGATTCTAGCAACGGTTCGATAAAAAAATAATAATTATCCTGTTGCGGAATATTAATCAGACAAAACTCTGCAACGGCACGTGACTCGCAGTTAAGAAATTGATGAATAACGTAGTGGAAGCAACGATTTTAACGGGGCCTTTCAAAGGTGAAGAAGTCCTCATTCCTCGAATACCTATAATCCCGACCGATACACCATTTTAATTTAAAAGATTGCAATTCCCAATGGCATTTGAAATCACAATCAATAAAGCTCAAGGTCAATCTTTAGAATTGTGTGGTTTAGATTAAGATGCGGATTGCTTCTCACATGGGCAACTGTATGTTGCGTGTTCCCGAGTCGGCAAACCAGATAGCCTTTATATCTACGCAGACAGTGGAAAAACAAAAAATATATTATATATCAACAAGTATTGCAAAATTATACTTCTATGAAATTTATGCTTTGTTTTGTTTCTCATTTATCATCCATGCAACCACAATGTGCCACAGCGAAGCGTGGCGGGTAGAGCTAGTATATATATATATATATGTATATATATATTTAGACATTTTTCGAGATGAAATATAGATAGATTACTTTCTTTAATGTAAATTTAATTTTGTTATTATGCAATGTTATTCATTCTGTTGAAACTCTGTTCACAGCGTTCATTAATTCAATTCAATAAACTTTTTCCTTCAACCGGAAAAACTCCAGTGCATATATATATTTTTTTTTTCGAGATTAAATATATACAAAACCCTTCTCAGTTATGCCAAGAAACATGGGTAAAAATTTAGTAGTAATAGATCCGTTAGTTTTTTTATTTATCCCGAAGAAAAAAAAACCCTCTTCCTCTTTACGTAATATTATAAATATAATGTTTATATAAATATATATATTTTTTTTAATAAGTATTTTATTTTAACGGTGTGCATTTACGTTTGTAAAGAATGCACCATTTTAGATTATTTATGACCTTTCCCAGCTTGTGTATATATATCACATCTACCCAACTTAATTTAGTTCTAATCTAAAATGTAATATTTTTTACTTTTAATTTTAATTTTTGGCTGTTGTAATTACCACAACAGACTATTCGAAGGAGTTAACTAATTTCCAAATATATACGTATCGGTTGCAGTTACTATGGTTATTTTTTTCCTTTTTCGTATTTTAATTATGATAAAATTCTAATTTCCAAAGTATTTTCAAATAAAATTAATTGGAAAACTCTAAAGAAAGATTGTAACATACTCTCTCTTAAAAAATCGCCTTAATTTATGCTCGGTAGCAATCTCTTTATATATCGATCTGTATTTCTCTTAATTATTTCTATCAAGGTGTAGGTTCATCTTTTTGCCAACGGAACTTTAGAAATAAAAGTAAACTTTTAAAAATTATATTAATTTAAAAAAATACCTTCTAAAGATAATAATATTAATAAATATTATTTTTTTATATTCTTGTTTAAATTAAACGTTTAGATGTCAGCGCCGAATTAAGGGTTAGTAATTTATTTAGCGCTGACTAATAAAATTCAAAATTTAAAGGAAATAGAAAAAGTTTTTTTTTATTTAATTTTTCTAGTATTTTTTTTCGTTCTATTGATATTTACTAATAATACATTTATTTTTTTATTAATTTTATTTCAAGTTAAAGCTAATTCTTTCGGTAAATCCAAAGTTTTATTAATTTTATAAGTTAATTTATGAATTACCGTATTTATTCGAGTACCCCCTGCCTCCGAATAAGCCCCGCACTACGATTTTGCGGACCGAAAATCTAAAAAAAAAAAATCGAGTATGTATCGGTATTTAAAAATGCAGCAGATATGATAAAAAAATACGTAAACACGAAAATATTCAGAAAGTAAAGCATTTAATTTGTTCATTTAAATTACAATATTAATAATACATTAATAATTAATCACCGTAGGTACTAGTTTAGTTCAGAATCAGTATGCCAGTAAAACGAAAAGAAAGTATAATGTTGAAAAGGATCATTTCAATACAATTTTTAATAAGGGAGTTTATTTTTAATTAATCACTGTCACTGTCAATGTCTGTAGAAGAGTTACCGGTAGTCTCCACGTCGCTCTACCAAAGGTGATCGTCTTCACTACCATCAAGTTCATTAGATTCCGCATTTGTTAAAACTTTTCCTTACTAATTCCGTGGAAATACCTTCCCAAGCATCTTTTATCCAAACACAAATCTGGTTAAAATCTGGCAGTTTGATTCTTCCTGTAGGCATGAGAAAGAAATTGTCATCAGCCATCCGTTTACTGTACAGTTGTATTAATGCAGATTTTAACGGTTTATTAATACAGACATCTAGTGGTTAAAATAGAGAAGCCAATTCACCTGGAATTATTACTTGATCTGTCATACCCTTTTTTAAAATGTCTTTCACTTAATCAGTCGCGTTGCCCCCGATAACTATCCATTACTAGCATACCGGTATCCTTTTTTATTAAGTAAATCTCCTGATCGCTTTTGCCATACACACCTGATCCAATTTAAAATTAAGGTTTCGTCCATCCAACCTGATTCCTGTGCTTTGGTAATAACTACATTTACCTGTACGATAACAGTTTTCTTTTAAAAACAATGTACGGAGGTAATTCTGATCCAACAGAATTATTGCAAAGCATAACACTACACCTTTGTTTTTCATTACCACCAGTGGAAATCGTAACACGTTTTTCACCTTTTTTGTTTACGGTTTTGTCAAATAACATCTCAAAATACACGGGGGTTTGATCAGCGTTTCTTATTTGAGAAGGCAAATAGCCTTTATCTTTTCTAAAATTTATTATGTATTTGTGAAAATGTAATATTTTTTGTTCATAAGCGTCTGGAAGTCGTTGAGAAATGATCATCTTTCGTCTTATTGACAAATCATTTCGTGCAAAAAATCGTGTTATCCATCCAAGGCTTGCATTAAAATCAACTATATTCAAAGATTAAGCGATTTCACGAGTATATGATTGACACAATTCTGTCGTAACAGCATAACCGCATTTCCTTTTTTCCATAAAAAAGTAAACAATGTATTTTTTATGTCTGTGTATTTTGGTTTTAAGCCACGAAAAGCTCTTTTATTACCAATGTCTTTCACCAGAAGTTGTTTCTTCTTACGCCAGTCTCGAATGCAGCTTTCATCTTCTTCAAATTTCCTTCCAGCCATCCGATTTCCAAGTTTTCACCTCGTCTATAACGCGCAGTTTTTCAATTAATCGTAGACGCTGTCCTTTTGTACTCATGTTAATGGTGCAATTAAAATAAATCACCGTATTAAAATTTACAAGATAAACTACAGGTAAAATGCACGTAAGCGTCCACATATACAAACAGTACAAAGACTATGGCGAATAGACAAGACTACGAAAGGTAACTGATACTGTAACCGTACTGTCATTAGAACCGGATGCTGCCTATACAAAATGATTCCGATTTACAAAACTACCGTAACTTCGTTCGTATCGATAATATGAACAGGATGCGATAGTATTAAGGATGTATTCTGTGTAAGCGGCATCCGGTATTGATAAACGAAAGCCTTATGTGATTGAATTTAGGTACTTCTAAAATAACGTTTACTTTACATAAGTTATCCTGGCTAAAGACTAGTTTTAAGTAAGCCCCGCACCCTTATTTTTTCTCTCCAATTCCAAGAAATTGTGCAGCGGTTACTCCAATAAATACGGTATGTATCATTCAGCATGTTTGTTTATAGACTGCATTTTTGATATTTTATAACTAATGATTTGAATTTAATAATTTAAAAAGAAAATCCGTTTACTATGTTTGGTACTTTATTATTATTTGTATTCGTACTAGTATAGTTATTTATCTATTAATAAATTAATTACCTGTAAAGATGATTCATACAATTTAAAATTTAACTCCTCTCATTTTAAATAAAATTAAAATGTATTACGGTTCTTTCCCCTTACACAGCTATTTTTCTTTTTTTTAATTCTTATTTTATAATTTCCAAATTTTTTTTAAATACGTAAAACGGCATAAAAATTTGCACAATAACACAAAAAATACGGTATTTTAACATTTAGTTTAAGTTTTTTCGATTTTAGAAAAAAGTACATTTTCATAAAAAGAAAACAAATTCTGAAAATTTCTCTAACTCTGTAGTAGAAGTTCAAAAGTGTTCTAATAAAAATCTCATAATATAGAAAAAGAATATTATAAATGAAATCTCTTTTCGTCATGAATTTCATAAAAACATTCCGAATAGAAAGATTTTAAATACGTGTAAAATTTAATTAAGTGTGTTAATATAATTTTTACGAGTTATAAAACAAACGTCTGCGCCGAATTAAGGGTTAGTAAATAATCGGAATTGTAATTAAACTGGCGCTGACAAATAAAATTAAAAATTAAAAAAAGTAAGTAGAAAATGTATTATTTAGTTTAATTTTTCAAGTTTTTTTTTTTTTTTTTTTTTTTTTAATTGATTCTATCGCTATTACTCGTACTTTATTAATAATAATACATTTATTTTAAGAAATAAATTTATTAATCGATTTCTTTATCAATTTTTAATTGTTTTTAAGAAATTAATAATATTACTTGCATATTATATAAGTTAAAAGTTTTCCTTCATCTTTAATTAAATTTGGTATATTAGATTATTCCACTAACGCAATCAATTTTATTTAAAATTTTAATAGAATTAACCTATTTAATACACGCGTTTTCAGATCAGATTTCATGACTGGAGGTAGAACCATTATTTGAGACAAAAAAATATAGATGCAAATCATATAGACACATCCGAATATGAAGAATCTTTAAATTTTTTAAAAATATATTTTTGTACCTTTAAATTTAAGAACCTTAAAAATACAGAAATGCAAAAATCCCGGGGTGATGATAATTTTTTGACCAATAGAAATATTTCAATCTTTTTTTTTTATTATAACGATAAGGTAAACGTGTAGCTTTTATAAATAATCTATAGCAATACTGGATTGCTATAAAAAAAATATATTTTTTTTTTTACTTTTTCAACACGTTGTTAGTTAGCGTGTTTTCTTTACTGCTGTAATCAAGCTCCTCATGTATAAGTTACAGACCTATTACAGAGGAATATTCTGCTCAAAGGAAACGAGGAGAAATGGCGTAATTAGTCAAGGATACTTACGTTTTAAGTGGCAAATGTCAATATACAGGAACGTTTAGTGTCGCAAATAAATATTACTAACAGAAATCCTGTGAGGATGAAAGTGACTGTGTGTTTGTATTTAGACTTTGTTAACATTATGTTTAAAATTACTACCTTTTATTATCTTATTTTATGTTTTATACGTATATTATGTTTTTTATATTTATCACTAACTCAATAACTTAAAACAGTAAGAAATAAATAGTTTATTTTAGTTATTTTTTAAATACATAAAGAAAAAACCTTCTAAATAAAATTTATATTATAAACTTATAAGAATTAATGAAAGTAAAAATAAAATTTATGTCACTGATATCAAAGTATTATAAATATTACTTAATTAAAATTTATCATAATTATCAGGTAAACGTTTTACGAATCAATCAAAATTTCATAAAATGAAATTAATATGTACATTGCGTATTAAAATGTAAACGCGATCTGATACGAGACACGCGTAGATCATGCTAGTCAATGATATAGTTGTTATCGTAAAAGACCGAAATTAGAGAACGTCAATATTCACGGATGAATGTCGACACATACCAAATACTTCGGTGAAAGGCCCTCGGACATTCGCCGGTATATTTCGACAAACACAAATAAGCTCTGGATGGGGGGTCGTCGAAACGATAACTAGAAATTAAAAAAAAAACCATCCAATACCAATTTCTAAGGTAAATAGATTACGAAAAACCCTCGTATAAAAGGGAGTTTAAATTTAAGCCAAACATAACCAACGCACTTTTCACTCGCTAATCTCTTCTAATTAACCGATTAATATATAAAATACCGAAATTACATTTTGGTTTGTATTCCAAAATATACAAAATATATACATGTTATTCTCCAACATTAAAGGTTATTAATCAAATTCACCGCATTCAGTATGCGCTGATGGTGAAAGTCGTATAAAAATATTTTCATAAGAAAATTGAACGAAGGCCAAACAATTTATTACACTTATCTGTATCATTTAATTGTATCGTTTTCGTTCATCCACGCAGTTAATATATTCTGCAAATCCTGATTGGCCCTTTCAATATAAAACGCTGAAAATTTGATAAAATATTTTATAAATGCGGTGAATTTTATTAATCGCCTCCTATGTTTGAAAATAATATATATAATTTGTAAATTTAACGTTAATTAGACGAAGTTAGCGAGGAATGCAAACGTAGACTATGTTTGGCTTAAATCTAAATTTCCTTTCTTTGCGAGGGTTTTTCGTAATCTATTTGCCTTAGAGATTGGTATAGGATGATTTTTTTAAAATTTCTTGTTATCTTTTTTACCCCTACCAAAGCTTGTCTGTGTTTATTGACATATACCGGCGAAGGTCCGAATAAACAAATATTTCGGTCTTTCACCAACGTATTTGTTATGTGTTGATATTCACCGGAGAATATCGAGATTTGCTAGATATCTTTCTATCTGTCTAAATGTCTTTCACGGTAACATAGTCATTTCCAAGAATAACAGACTTCTTACTCCAGGTTTACAACCAACCCACCTTACAATTACAACTTACAACCAAACCCACCAAAATATAAAAAATATTCACCCCTACACCATTTATCCTGTTCCTAAGAAATGTGTTCTATACATTTATTCTGTTCATCCTGATACACATGCTTTATAAAGTGTATCTCTTTTCGGAACGGAATGGAATGCAAGGATAGCGGAAGTTTATTATCACCCTACTAATTATAGAACCGGACAAATGTCTCTTGTGGCTGTATCTTTCATTTGTTTAATGGCGGTTATAGTTTATGTGTTTTATTTATGGACGGGTTTGGTATTTGCGTTCCGGATGTACATGCACATACGAACTATGAAAACTTTACGCGGACATCTCTTTTTAATGACTGTTTAAATGTCTGCAATAATTTCTGGGGGATCCCTGTTGCTTCAGCCGATCTAGAGCCTCCTGGCCTGGTTTATCATGCACAACCCTCGTCCAGCCTTTTCACGGTGGTTCATCTAACACGGTATGAGGCCTTTTTCTCACATCTTGCTGTGTAGATGTTCCTGAGATGGCTGTGCTCGGACACGGTCGCTCTACCGAACAGTCTGCACGCTTGGTCTACGCCCTCTTCTGATACGGTTTTCATGCCCTCGTCGTAGCGGAGTGTGGCGTTTCTGATGAACAACGGCACTCCAAATATCGTCTGCAACGCCACGTTTTGGACAACTTTTTCTGGAATGTGAAGCACAACAAAGCCGCCCATAACAGGTGTGCATATGTCAGAATTGGCAAGATAGGGTCGGTATATGAATGTTTCACTCCTCAGTGGAATGGGGCCGGCTCGGTTAAGCACTGGGTATAGGGAAGCCTTGACGGCCTTTACCCTCTGAGTCACATTCTTCACATGTTCCTCTAAGATAAGCCGTTTGTATCTCTTTTTTTAAAGAATGCAGCTTTAATTACTCAGCTAGTAGAGCAGGTGCTTTAAATCAATCAAAACCATAATAAAGACTGGAACAGATAGTGAAAAGCAACATAATAACATTTTTTTTGTGTGAAAAACAATCTACTACATATACATTTCAACTGAGTAAGGAAGCTTAATATAATTTAGGTTTATAATTCCTCCTTATAAAATGGAATTTTAGTCTTTATACCGCACAAAAAATATTTTATTAAATCTGATTAGTAAGTTGTTGAGACTTTTGTCTGTCGGGACAGTATAAAATCTTTTTTATATTCATAACCAACTATTAAAAATATATTTTTGTTTTTAATGTATCAACCCCGGTAACTGAAGGCGTATATATAACCTGTTTCTTTTTATGATAAAAAATGTATTTTTTAATGCGTGAAAAAACTCACAAAGTTCGCACAAAACTAGGAGCCCATAATTTTCGATTGAATAGCTACACTCTCCGTTACAGAGATCTAATAATACAGGTCTGTATTTGATTTACATAATATAATATATAATCATCATCATATAATCAATGATAAGAATATTAATTACTATGTAAAGTGAATAAAATATGAATCTCTTTTTAAAATATATACTTTTTAAAGATTATTCTTAAAAATACATTCAGCGGTTCTATATGCTGTTATTTTTTATTTAAATATTCATACTAAAACACATAATTAAAAAAAAAAAATATTATATAAATTTGAAACGACTTTTCACGGAAAATTTTGTATAAGTTTCAAACAAGAACTCTACTCTAAACCCTAATTTAAAATTGTAGTTTTGTTTTTTCAAATTTTTTTGACCTATCTTTTTACAGAATAAAATAAATTAAACAACAGTTTTCCCAACTTTTTCATGAAATTCTTTGAAATTTAAATTCAGGGCTCTGTTCACAATTAGGTGGAAAGAATATTTATCATTTAAAAAGAATTAATGTTAGGAAACCCTCATAGGTCAAGAATTAAAGTAAATGATGTGAAATAAATTTAATAGAAATATTTTAAAGATTTTAACTCTGCCTATTAAATCTAAAAAAAAAAAAAAATCAGCTAAATACGGAATCAACTTAATAAGGACTGATAAATACCATGTTAATTCAGCTTGTAATTTAATAATATAAAGGATTTTTTTTCAGTATGAATCGTAGAAAATTAACAAATAGCCGATAAAGTGATTGAAATAGAATTTTATTATTTAAAGCTATTAGTAAGCTGTTATTTCATGCAATATTGCAAAAATTATGAGATTTAATATTTGTGTATATAACTTATTAAAAATTGTAATGCCTTTTGCATTAGAAAAATCAGTAGAATAACAAAAAGATACATAAATAAAAATAAATTTATAAAAATGAAAAGTAGGTGAAATGAAGCATCTCACAGTTATAATTATTTTTATATTTCAAGAAAAATCATGATCTCTGGTTGCTTAGCAACTGAACTATTTACGTACTTAGTAAATTATCAATTACTGCTGGCTTCCGTGGTGCGATCTGTAGCGTCTCGGCCTTTCTTTTGGAAGTCCCGTGTTCGAATCCCGGTCAAGTGCATTATCACACACGCTACAAATCATTTATCTCATCTTCTGAAGCAATACCTAACGGTGGTTCTGGAAGTTAAAAGAAAAAAAAATCATTTATTGGCTTGCTCAGTAGAAGGGTAATATGTTTCTATGTGATATTTGTTTATTTCTGCTTATCTAAATTCAGAATAGATGAACCAATTTTCATGAGATGTATATGAAATTATTAATTCCAGTAATGCAAATTATTGTGGTTACGTTAAGAGGAAATAATATATATCATTTTAGGAAAAAATAGTTCTGAAATATCGGCTTTATCATTTTTAGTATTCCGTACTAAGAGAAAATATTCTCTTTTGCGAAAAATACAATATATACCTGTTTATTTAATGACTTAAGCAGAGCTTTTCGTGAGATATTTTTCTTACGAAAAACAAGTTTATTTACAGTGTTTAAGTGTTCAAGTATATTTACAAAGCACTTGAAGAAGATTGACTTTTATCGCACTAAATTTTGTTATTTTCAAAGTATTTTTGAGAGTTTTATACATCTTATAAAAACTTATAGGTCTTCCGAAAATTACAGAGATTGTTATTAAAAATGTTGCTTAATTTCAATGCTCCATAATTTTTTTAATAAAATACTTAAAAAACTCTATTCTTAAATATGATTTAAGAACAGATTTATCAATCTTTTTTGTTTTTACAATAGTTTTAGATTATTTTCAATGAGATGGCGTTTAAAAAAAGATATTGCTACATCGGTTCTCAGAAAAGATAGAAAATAACATTTTACTCTTAAACTGCATTATCCTGATGTATACAGATTCCCGAGAGGTGTTTGCAAAAATACTGATTTAGGACATAAAAATAAAAACATTTCACGTGGATATATGTCCTATTTAGCTTCATTTTCTCTCTGTCTGGCATTTTGTGTTTTTTCAATAAAAATTTATATCAGAGAATAAAATTTCTAAAATGAATTGAGATATTTTTTACAAAATTCGTCTATTTTTACTTAATAACATCTACAAAATAAATAAATTTATCTCTGACAAATTTATCTCAGAAAATTTAAAACTGGCGGCCAATCATTAATAATAATATTGTTTAATCATTAATAGTTGCGAACATTATTAGTGTTTTGAATTATGCTTTAGATATAATATTAACCCTTTTATTAGGAACTAAATGACTTCTCATTTGTTGAAACGAGTTAATAAACAGCTGAAATATGGCTGAAATTATTAAAGTGGATCGCAAAAATATATAACATTTTGCAATTTTGAGTCTGTTTTCATTAATTTTCATGAATTCAAGAAGAATTAATTATTCATAAAAATCCTTACGTATGAGATATGAAAGACAAAGTGAATATTTCCTTTAACTATTTCTAAACTGTAGAATCACACTTAAAAAATGTAATGTTTTAATATTTCATATTGTTTTTTTTATTTGTTTTGTTTATATAGCCATTGACTTCTACGGTCATTAGCCCTCCTCACATTCTGTAAAATAGGGTTTAAATCACCACCAAGTTTGTCGCAAGTAAGTGTAAAAAGGGCCCTTACATTTTATTTAAAAATAACAATTCACGAAACATGTAAACACTCATATAATGGTACACAAATATTACGTACAGGATATCAAGGACCCTAATACTTAAACAAGAAAATAAACATTTTAAAAACAAAAATAAAACTCGGAAGTCTTGACGATACCAACATGATAAAATAACATCCATGTTGATAGAAAAAATTACATCATATAGAGAATCCTTAAGGAACAACTTGTATTGACTTACAGACTTGTTAATATACCGCTGGCGTATAGACAAGCAACTAACTATCTTTTCTTCTTTACCGTTTTCCAAATCAACAAAAATAATATTTATTAAATACTACCCTTAAATGAAATAAAAAACTACAAAGCAAGCGGAGAAGACCAGCTTTTCGCAGAACTCTGGAAACACTCATCAGTTTATTCAGTCAAAACTTCCCTACATCTATGCCTCGTGAAAATATGGAACGAAGAAAAACTTCCAGAACACTGGACCACAGCCCTCATCCATCCATTACATAAAAAAGGGGATAAAACTAATCCTGAAAACTACAGAGGCATATCTCTCCTGGATTGCACATACAAAATCCTGTCGAGAATCATATACAACCGATGCAAAGACCAACTTGAACTGGAACATGGGGAATACCAAGGGGGATTTAGGCCATGGAGAGGTTGCCCGGAGCAAATAATATCCCTAAAACTTATGATAGACTTATATAAAAGACGGAAAAAACAACTAATAATCACCTTCGTCGACTTTAAAAGGGCCTATGATTGTATACACCGACCATCCATGCTGAATATTCTGAGAAACCTGGGCCTTCACCCTAAACTCGTAAACATGATAAAATTAACTTTAACCAATACCCAGTCCAGAGTGAAATTCAGAGGTGAACTCTCTCAACCCTTCTACATAAAAACTGGATTGAGGCAAGGAGACGGCCTCTCACCACTCTTTTTTAACTGCGCCCTCGAATTTTTCATGAGAAAATGGTATGAAATAAATCCCAAAAATATAAAAATGGGTACTAAGAAAAACTCCATCACACTAAATTGCCTAGGATTTGCAGATGACCTCGCTCTTTTAGCAAATAATATTCAAGAAGCCAAAACACAAATCATGAGCCTTCAAAACCTAGCACAAAAGATAGGGCTTCATATCTCTTTCGAAAAAACTGAACTAATGGCCATAGATCCTCTGGTAATAGAGCACATTACGGTAAACAATCAGAAAATTAAAATAGTAAAACAATTTAAATATCTAGGGGAAATAATAACTTATAATTTAAATGAAAAAGTGACATGGCAAAACAGGACAAATAAAATGATTAAATCCCAAAAATTAACTCGGTCAACATATAACAAAAAATGCCTTTCTGCTAAAACAAAACTTAAACATTATAAAACTGTAGTACAGCCAGAAGTCACCTACGGAAGCGAGACCCTTTTCAAAATCACTCAGAATAACCGAATTGAAAAAATTCTGAAAATAGAGAGGAGAATTGTCAGAACGTGTATCAATAAAAAACACCAAAAAGAAGGCCGATGGTGGATTGTGCCAAATGAGGTGGTGTATCGAGAAATAGAGCCTGTTACTGATACTATGCGGAAAAAAAGAATCTCTTTCTTCGGTCATCTCATAAGGACACCGCAAACAAGACTGTCAAGAAATATCATTGAAAAGCTCTGGTTCCAAAAGCTAGAAGTAGGATGGATCAAAGAAATTAGAGAAGATATGAAAGAATTGGGAATTTCCCTGACTGACCTACAGAATAAAACTGGAAAAATTACAAAGCTAAAAGATAAAAGCATTAGATTTAAACAAAAGACAGACAAACGACAAAATACAACGAAGAGGGTGTTTACGGATGAAGAAAAGAAAGCAAGATCTGAACGGATGAAGAAATACTGGGCAGCTCGAAAGAGTAAAATAACACGCTTTTCTCAGAAAAGATCCAACTAAAATTGACTGAAGTGGTCCCATGTTGGCCGTAAAAGCATAATAATAATAATAAATACTACCTCTTTCTGAGGTCCTCATATGTAGTACACTCCCAGTAGATAATTGCCTGTAAGCTGTTTATTACATATACTTTCTTCGCCGGTATGTAAATATGAATTTGTTATTCGTACGTGACCGATTCTGAGTCTGGTCACCGCCACTTATTCTGGGCGAGTCAGTTTCACGCCACTCTTCGATTTATGAGTAGAAATATTGATTGCGTTTAATTTTGCATTTAACCTTCTCCATTTATTGCTCCACCTATTTCATATTGTATTAGATAGACGGTTTTTAACATCTGCCACTCCAACAGGAATTATATCTATATTACCAAAAACTGTTGCCATTCTGGCAGCTTCGTCTGCGCTTTCGTTTCCTGGGATAGCAGCATGCCCTGGAGGAATCAATACAAATACACATCACTGTCCACGTCAACCTAAAACGTAGAATGTTTAATGGATAGGATATTTGCAACATTAAGGACATCCTTAATGTTCTTGTTCGGAATGGCAGTTAGGGCGCTTAACGAGTCGGAATATATGTGCACTTTCTCTTCGCAGAAGTGTTCTGAAAAGTGAAGAGCTTGCTGTACAGAAATAGGTTTGGCCATATCTGGCAGTTTCCACAAATGGACCTCTCAATTTACATATATGGAGGATCCAACACCGTGTTCGGTTTTTTAGAACCATCACTGTAAATTTTTACGTATCCTTCATAACTACTGATGATTGATAAAAATTCCTGTTGGAGGATTATTGATGGTTTTTCGTTTATTTTTCAATAAGAGAATCCAGTCTTGTACTTACCATTGGTAAAAGATATGGCAGTATTTCTCTTATAGAAATTGCTGATGTGTTTGATAAGTAATTCCATATTTCCTTGTCAGTTCATGATTGCGTATTCCGGCTGGTCTGGAATAGGTAGCACGATGTTCATATAATGCAGCCAGGATGATTCGTTAAATGTTTTATCATTTATATAGGCATTAATAAACCTACATTAATTATATAGATAGGAAAGGCCACATCTTAACAACAGGATCTCTCTTCTGTAATGTTGTGGCATTATGCCGCTTCTGACATTAAACTTGTTACCGGGCTTGTACGGAAAGCGCCTGTAGCATATCTGATTCCGCTGTTGTGTTTTACGTCTAACTTTTGTAGATGCATTTTTCTAACGGATTGATATACAATACATCTAATCGAGCTTCGATTGAGCCAATGCAGCCTTTATACAGTCGCTAATATTTCCTTATCTTAGCCCCCATTAATGTTTGATAAGCATTTAATAATGTTTATGGCTTTCTTGAATCTAACACTCAAGTCCACGAATGAGCTTACATGGGGGTATATGTAGTCCCCATGTAAGAGTTATCGAATAGTAGTCCTAAAAACCATACATTGTCCTTATATTGTATTATGCGATCATCGATAGTCAAAACTGCTACAGAAGTGTACACAGCTCGTTTTTTTTTTTGGTGTTTGAAACCATTATTCCTTGTAATTGCAGTAAAGAGAGTTTATCGCCGTTTGAAATTTATACTTACCATAACTGTTTTTTTACTGGCATATACAATTGCCAGATCGTCGATGAAAACACGTTTGCTGATTTCTGCTGATCGGGTAATATCAGTTTATTGATGGCGATCGTGAACAAGATACCACCCAACGGCGAGCCTTGTGGTTTGCCATTTTTCAATTTATTTTTCTGATACGAGCTCATTGTAAACGCGTACTTGAAAAGTACGGTCGTTCATACAGTTGCTAAGTAAGACCGGTAAATTGCTGCAAACGCTCCATTCATGTAGTAGAAGCATTATTCCATTTCTCCATGTCATATCGAAAGCCTTCTACAAGTTAAAGAAGATTCCGACATAATATTTCTTTGTGTTGTAACTGTTGTATATAATATTCTCTGAATTGATTGATTCATCAGTAATTTAGTGGTATTGTTGAAAACCTGCTTGATGTGATAATGAAAGATTTTCTCTTTCTAAAATCCAAATGAATCGATTATTTATAATTTTTTTCAAAACATTTTCTCATAACATGTCAAGGAAAATAGGACGGTAACTACTGGGATTTGTCAGATTTTTTTCTTTTATTGGAACTGAATATCTTATGCTTTGAGAGTCCGCTACAGCAGGAGTTGTACCAGTCACAGGCAGAGGGGAAGCAAGCCTCCCCTGTGTAGGTTTAGGTGGTCCTCTGGTTTTGATGAGACCACCTCAGATGTAAAAGGCTTGGGAGCCTTGTCCATAGGAGGCTCCAAAGCAATCACTATCTTCACAGGGTCATCTGACAGGTACAAACCTGAACCCACAAAGAGTGGGTACAGGATAAACCTGAACTTCTTGTTTAGTATCTGTCTTCATCTGGTCAGATGCGCTATTGCTCTTGGTTGTCGTATTATCAGATGGCTGTAACTTGGACGATCTTATAACTTTCTTATGAGAGACAAACATCATTCTGTTGTCAATTATTCTCTGAATCATAGTAGCAAGTTTGCCAAGGAGTTAGTCTGGTTCAATAGTTGTTGGAGTAGGAATAGTAGCCGCTGCCTGAGCGTAGGTTGTTGATGCTCTAGACTAACGGGAGCTTACAATCTTCTTCGCCACAAATAGCTGACCTTCTGGAGGCTTATAACTTCCTGAACAGTTATTTCATCTTTTTAAACAGGACAGTTTTTAGAACGGCATGAATGCTGTCCATTACAGTTTACACGGGCAGAAGGATCGTTGCATAGTTCCCCTTCGTGAACATCTTCTCGACGCACGCATATTTGCGGTCTCTCACATCGAACCGCGGTGTTTCCAAATCGCCGACACCTGAAACATCTCATGGGTTTTAGCGCAAAAGCCGACACATCCAATCGGTGTATTGCTGAACGAACTTTATTTGGCAGAATAGTTTGTTGAAGGTGAGGACTTGAGAAGCAGAAGCCACTCCTTCTTCGCCTTTCCTTCTCATGTTCATTCTTCGGCACTCTATTACTCTTTGTGGTGTCAACTTCTCTACAGTTTCTTGTTCCGTACAATTCAGTAGATATTAACAGGAGACAACATCCCCTAAGGTATTGGAGAGTGCTGTGTGAATCAACTCGTACAGCAAACTCGCCTGTACTCTTTAGTCCAAGGACCTTCTGCGACTGGATGTCGTTAGTCGTCTCTGCGTGAAATCCGTTGTAAGTTTTCCGGATTTCCTTTATTGGACCTTCAGCGCAATTACTTATTTTCCGAGCGATAAGGAAAGAAACTAACCTCGAAAAATTAAAACCTTCTCTCGTGATAACCAGATATTTTGGTTTGGGAAAATTGTTCTTGAAAACAGCTCTCTGCAAATTCTTATCCTCATTTCTCGATCTTTCTGAGCCGTTCGCCTCAGGCGAACGGCTGATTCTAGCGAGGGTGTCTATGTGAACCCTCTCCCACGTTGGGTAGTTGTTCAACTTGGACGATAATTTAATCCCTTCTGTAGCAAGGCTAGCCCCCGGTGTACACCTCCATTCCAGTGCTACCAACCCTGGAGACCTGGTCCAGTACTCTAGTAGTGGAACCGGCACATGTCCTGGAAGAGAGTGGATGCGCAATCTGTGCACTTACTCCAGACCCCTAGACCCCGATGGTTTCAGGGTTCCCAAGCACTGACATACATGGGCACCTTAGCTGATGCTTGCCATCGCAGGGACCATGTGGATAGCATTTGACCTAGCCGCCAAATCACCATCTCTAAAGATGGTGTTAATCCATTACTTTAAAATAACGTTTCGTATTGCCGGCGGAAAAAAGTCCAATCCTTGTAATGACCTGTTAATAAAATTTGGTCAAATATAGCCCGAGGAAAAACACTCGGACCCCTTTAGGCAGCTACATGTATGGTACTTATATACCGCTGTTCTCGCCTTGTACTTTGAATGTAGATGGATGTTTCGGACTTGGGGTTTATCTACATCAGGGAATTATTATTATTACTGTTATTATTAAGTGCGAATTGGCCTACTAGGACTGCGCAACAACCTCTTTTTCATATTCTAAAACTATTCTTCTACCTTCTGCCATTTTTGCCAGATGTCAGTTCTATTTTGCTTTTGTTTTCTTAGTATTCTGAAATTCGTTAAATTTAGTTATTATTTTACTTTACTTCCTTATATTTAGCGCATTCATTTTTGAGAGTCTTAGTTCGGTTAAGTCTTACTTGATTTCTTGTAACCGTGGTCGGGAGATTTTCTTTGGCGTATTATTTTGTAGATTTTTTGGGTGAATCCTAGTATCGTCCATTCTTAATAAGTATCCAAAGGACATTAGCCTTCATTTTTTATTTCTGTTGTTATTGATTAACTATGTTGACAGATCTTTTCATTACTTATTTTAACCCGTTTGTCGTCACATTTCTTGTTACCCCCTAGAATCATTCTTCTTTTCTTTTTGAATTCTACAACTTGTTCCTTGTTTTCGAGGGACAATGTTTTTGCTCCGTATCGTATTTTGTGTTCTAGTCGCTGTATTGTCTCAGTTTTGCGTTTCTGGAGATAACCTTTTTCTTGTACAGTACCTGTGTCCGCTTTTATTTACCTTTTAGAAGTTTAATTGCTTTAATGTCCATTATTGTTTCTCCTAAGCATTTCGAATGTCTTACTCTTTCTATATTTCCTGTTTGTTTAAAGTATGTTTTTTTCTTTATATTCGTTGGGCGTGAACTTAGTCTTCTCTTTCGATATTTATTTAATCGAATCTTTTATGTTTGTCGATGTAGGAGCAATATCATCTGCAAAAGATAATGCATGTATCGTTAGTCCTTTAATTAAGCCAACAAAATAAATTCCTTGTTTTGTTTGTATTCTCCAAATGTCTCTCCCATTATATTTTCTTCAGTGGTATTGAAGAGAACTGGTGAGAGTCCATCACCTTGTCTCAAGCCTGTATTGATTTCAACCGGTTGGAGATTTGACTCAAAATTCTTCCAGGGTTTTCATTAAGCATAGAGTTATATGCCTTTTTTAAAGTCAATAAATATTGTTACATGTGGTTGGAAATTTCTTTTCTGATTTTATTTTTAAGATTAATAATTTGTTCTGAACAATGTTTTCCCTTCCTAAAATCTCCTTGGTCATTCTTCTACTTGAGCATCAAGTTTTCGTTCTACCCTGTTTAGTAATATCTTGGAAAAGAATGTATGTGGGACTGATAGTAAGGAAATTATAGTTGTTCATATTTGATCTATCCACATTCTTGTGAAGGAGGTGTATCAGGGCCATTTTCCAGTCTTTAGGGACCCTTTCTGTATTCCATATTATTAAATGAAAATAGTAATTAATTTAATCTTTGTAGGCGTTTAGTGTAAATAAGAAAAATCAACTTAGTGTTTTTATTCGTTATTACATCTAATATTTTTAAAAGAATACATATTCACAGTAGTTTCAGAAAGAGTTATGGAGAAAAAAAGAGAAAAGAAGGAGAAAGGAATTAAAGAAAAATTACTCTTTACAAACTCGGATTATAAAGAAACGAAAGAATACGTAGTACGTGATTTCATAGTTGAAAATAATTAATGCGTTGAGAGTTATGCCAAGACACAGGATTTACTATCTGCTAAAATTTATTTGTTCAAAATTTTTTTCTGATTTTTAAATTAACCAAGATAAAGAAAACATGCTTTATCTTCAGCCCTAGTACGATTTTTAAAAGGTTATGTTTAATTTTTTTATATTTGTCACAAAATAAAAATGTTATACTACGAGTTTTATCAAAGACAATCTCATCTAAAATTTTTTTGCTTTAGATAAAAATATGATACGTTACTGCGACTGTGCTTTATTTTACTTTCAGTTGCAAAACAAAGGTCTATTTATTTAACTTTTAGCTAGCTATAAAGGTTCTCTATGTAAATTTAAATAAACTTAAGTGACGTAATAAAATGGTACTGTATAAATAAAAAAAAGAGAAAACATTATATCTACAAATCTAAAACAAAAAAAATTTTGTTAACGTTAAATATGCGTTCATTTTCATGGAGATAAGTTGGTCCTCATAGAACTCTATTTTTTTAAATTCGTTAGCGCTTGTTAAAAATCAGAAATAATTAGCATCACAATTTTTAATAACTTAAATTGAATTATCAAAGTTAAGCAGCTTCGATTTGGTTAGACTTAAGATAATTTTCTTGTGATCGGTTCAATTTGGGTATAGGCGGTTTTCGCCGATTCTTGATGTTTTGACACCCAAAAAACCGGATGAAAATTTTCCGGATGTTCGTATGTTCATGTGTGTGTTTGGTGTCGCACTATAAATTCCCTTATATTTTCAGAACTACTGGACCGATTTTTACCAAACTTTGTCAGATTACTTCTATATATAAGGCATTGATTCCATTAAAGTTTCAACTTAAAAGGTCAAGGGGGTACAAAAGAGGGGGCTGTAAAGCAAGATCATCTTCGATATCTCGAGATTTCGCCTAATTAGGTCTTATTTTTCTTACCCACATTTGTTAGCAATTAAAGAATAATACTATTTGAAAAATGAAATTTTTGCAAATCACATTCCATCCCCAAAAATGCTCTACACTAGTGACTAAGTGGATGTACTCCGTCAACAGTATCCCGTGTCATCACAAGGAGCGCTAGTGTAGTACTGATGTGCTAAATTGTTGTGTGTGTATGCATGTGTAAGCCGCGTGACGGGAAAGTCCTACAACTGTGTTATCAATTTTTTTTTAAACAGCGAAAATGTTTGCTCCTTAAAGTTTATACCAGTGAAGAAGTATTCTTTGAGAGCTTTGAAGAGCTGAAAGAAGACAAACGAAAATAAATTTTTATTACTTTACAAGTATTTTTTTGTCAATGTTCAATTTTCCACATAAAAGTCGACACTATATCTTCAAATACATCTTAAATGACGACTAACTATAAAATCACACATATGGACTAAACACGAAAAAATCATAAGTTTCAAAAATTGTTTTAAATTTTATGAAAAACGTCGAGCCTTGAGTATAACAAAATTCTGATATCCCTGACTACTTTTAAATTATTTTAGATACAGGGTTCAACTACGGGAAAAACATTCAAATAGTGACATTTTTCATTAGTTTTTGTACAAACTGTTATATACATTAATTGGTAAGATAAGATCAGATATATTTAAATGGAATTACAAAACGGTACATTCTTTCAAACTCAAAGTACACAAATATTTCATGTTACAATATATCAAAGTAAAGAACATCTTCAAATATAAGCCAGGAATTCACAAGATGGACATAGTACAAAACATCTATATGTTGTTTACAAACTAAGTGGAGTAATACATAGTGTGTTTAAAAAAAAAAAAAACATAAAAAAGAAATTAAATATTTTCGGTAGTATAAAATTTTGATAATATTGAAATGATTTTATGAATAATTTTGCGAAAGAAACTGCCACCCGTAATTTCAAACAACCGTAGAATTGAGATGATCTTAGTACAAAAAGGATCAGTTATTTATAGAAATTAATTTCTTGATTTTGAAAACTGAATAAAATTCTTAGACAACCTAAAAATGTTAACAGAACTGACTGATTGAGGTAAATATTTGACATAATAAAAGTTGGTAAATTTGTGAATTAGAACTTTCAAAACGAACTGGAAGAAAAACTTTAAATTGGTACATCGTAAATACAAATACATTGTATTATTACAACTAGATTATTTATTTGTATTAAATACAACGTAAATATATTGAATTTTGAAAAAAGCTAAGACTCACTTATTTTTGACAATTTTGTGGCCTTTTTAAAAGTTTATTTTTTATTTTTTGCTTAATGCAAAATTAGACTAAAGTTTTCATATTTTCAAACTAAAAATTATTTTAATTTCTTCTTCTTCAGAAATTTGACTATACATACGTATTTTAGATATGTAATTGTTTATTTCTTCCTAATTCCTTTTTTAAAAGGAATCTATTTAACCATAGATCCAGCAAGAAAGCAAGTGTTTTGAAAATATTAAAATCCTACATTTTGTTTTCATAAATTACAATAATACGGTTATTTATAAGATCTAGTTACATTTTTTGTACTTTTTAATGTCTCCTCTAATCTTGGTTTTTCACAACTTTTCTTGATCCTACCACGCAAATGGAATAATTCCATTTATTGTCATTCCTGTCTTCATATCTGGCTGTCAATTTCCCACCATAACGCACGGTCCTCTGACATTCGAATCAATCTGTCTAACGTTTCACCAGTCATCTCTTCAGTTTTGTATTCTTTCTTTTCGTTTTTAGCCTCTGGGAATTACCATTCAGGTATTACTTCAGTGGATGACTGAGGATGATATGTATGAGTGTAAATGAAGGGTAGTCTTGTACAATCTCAGTTCGACCATTCCTGAGATGTGTGGTTAATTGAAACCCAACCACCAAAGAACTCCGGTATCCACGATGTAGTGTTCAAATCCGTATAAAAGTAACCAACTGCCTTTACTAGGACTTGAACACTGGAAATCTCCCCTTCCAAATCACCTGATTTGAGAAGACGCGTTCATCACTAGACCAACCCGGTTAGTTTCTTCAGTCTTGTTAGTTTCTTCTTTGGTCTTGCCATCTTTTTGGCGATCTTCCTCATTATCTGCTGCCCTCAATTTTTTCCTGAGTAACTAACTCCTCAAGAATTTCGCCGGTACTGTATGATCGAAAAAGCGGAGGATACACTGTAAGCATATTGTGGACAACCTCCTCTGTATACCCAGTTTGTTTATAATCGAGTTCTTCGTCCATTTGATTGCGACGCGGAATATTCTTCTGTAGACCCACATTTTGAATGCATCAGTTCTCCTCCGGTCTTTTGCTTTGATCGTCCTGGTCTCAACGCCTTATATGACGACTGGAAAGACAAGAAACTGAAACAGTCCCAGCTTTGTAATCTTTATAATTGCATCCTTCCAAATAACTGTCCCTCGTAAACACCTCCTTTGCAAAGATAATTCTTCTTCTCGTCATCTGACGAGCCCCTTCTTTATCCATTGTGTATCCTAATTATACAAAACGGCCCACCATTTCAAAATCACACAGCGCTTCACTAACTGGAAGATAACTGGACCTGTCTGCGGTCATAACTATTATTTTAGATACGAACTTTTAAAATAATGGTATTAATATATTAATTGGGTACCACTCGCTTTTTCTTTAAAAATTTATTCTGATTGTTTCTGATGTACATCAGTCAATATTTATGTTTTTCTCACAATACTTATTTGATCGGCCGATCAATCAATATTCTTTATTTTCTATAAAAGTCAACCAATAAGTATTCTTTCAAAGCTATCATTACAAAGAAGTTGTCAGTTATATACTGCTGACATCAGAACTCCGTAAAACTTCTTACAAATACAAATGTTCCTCACTGTACAGTAAAAATGGCAGGCCGTTTGTCCCGCCATTTGTATTTCCCCACATTCCAATATTTTGCCTGTATTTACCGCTCTTAAGGTCTTAAAATAAATACCTGTGATTGTCTTCGAAGATTAGGATTCCAATTGTTTCAATAATCTCATCGTTAATCAGAATAAATAACAAGAATTCTCCTTAATTTTTATTTTGATTGTATCAATACCCGTTTATGCCGAAAAATCTACAGTAAATAACTTGCAGACAGGATCTTTACGTTTTTTCTGTAAATTCTACCGAACATTATTGTGAATTTATATTTGCACGGGAAGATTGCAGGTTTTTTAAATCCAAATTTTCATCCTTGTTAATCGGTAAATTGCATAATAATTACAATTTTCGATTCAGATTTCATTTTTAATACCTTGAAACTGTTTTCTGAGCGGAATTTATCACACGTTTCTGCAAAATTTAAAACATTGGATGAGTTGAATTTTTTAAAGTAATTAAAATAATAAATAAATATAATTATAATTGTTCCGTTCCACGTCGAGCCGTCCGATGCTGCAATCTAGTGGGTGCTAGCGCTCGCCGGAAAGTTAGCCGTACTAGCATTCTAAGTTAGAATCCCGCTCAATGCGGTCGCATTTTTAATTCGTCTGGATGGACAATCAGTGTTTCTCATAGTTACTAGCATTTGGCGCTCGAATCTAATCCAAGGCGGTCGCGTCATACTCTTAGTCCGGATGGATTCCATTCTTTGTTCGGATGAACCTTAGCTTTAATATTTTATTTTATTATTTTTTTTTATTTTTATATGTCAAGTTATACGTAGTTATGTCAAGTTATTCAAGACAATAATTCATTATACCATTATTAAACATGCTACAAGGCGTTTTCTTCATTCATCACCTACGAAAATTCAGTCCAACCTCGTTTTAAAGTCTACCACAGGCTCATGTTAACTACCCGGCCCGCGCCGGATAGGATATTTATTTATTTAATAATAAATGTATTGTATTCTGATTACTGAAAATGAGCAATCATCAGCCGACATAAATATTTTGCCGTGGTTTAATTGTTTTTTTTTTTTTTTTTTTTAATTTAATGTTATTTTAAAACATATACGTACTTATTAACTTCGGAATTGTTGCAGAAAACTTTCATTCATTAAACATTACATGTTTATTTACATTAAAATAAATGTTTTCATCCATTCCAAACATTACATTAAACTATTTAATTACTTTTGCATAAATTCAATAACGATGTAATGGATTATAATTAGAAGGTTCAACAGGAAATAATCACTTCTCCCAAACGTTTTGCTACTGGCCCAATCAGATTACAGTACGGCAATGAATTGTTAAATTCAATTTACGTACAGAACATCCAGTCCAGTATTTATAAACAAAATTTATGTGCTTATTGCAACATGCGCTTACAATGAATTACCTGGTTTCAGTATCGCTGCAGGCCAGTACTCGTATGTCTGTCGAGTTTTGTTGTATAAACTAACTTTGAAATGGATATATATATATATATATATATATATATATACCATTGACAATGTAACATAAAAAATGTATTCATTGTGGTTTAGTTGTCTATATTAAACGGGTAATATTTATGTTCAACTCTGAACAAAAATTAATATCCAATAATATATTGCAATATCGGAAAATAGAAGCATATAAAGTAATATACCGTAGTTATAAAAAAAAAAAAAAATAATAATAAAAACATTAAATTTTAATGGCAGTATTTTTAATTATTTAGAAATATTTAATTCTATCTATGAGATTTAAACAACTATAAATTGATGATTATTACGTTAAACCACATATATTTTCAATTGGACGTAGTATTCAATAAATATTTATTTATAATATATTACCGTGGAAACCTGGAAATAACTTTATGATTAATATATGAAGGTATAAATAAATATTAAGATATAATTCTTAGGAAATTTTCCCCTAGATTTATTTTCAGAAATATTTCCTATGAATCTGAATAATTTACATAATAAAATTTTTAAATAAAAGAATAATTTGAAGCATCAATTATGTATAAATTATGGTTAAAACAATTACACGTAATTTTAACTAAAATAGAAAACAGCACACATTAATTAAGATCGAACGGTAGAATTGTTGCAAGACACTACAACAACACTATCATCCTTAGTTTGTAACTTGAGATCAAATTTTGCTTTTATGTATATTTTTATCACCCGAAGTCAAATAATGAACAATATATAAATCAAGAAAACAATTGAATATACAAAAAAGTAGTAAGTAGTATGATGAAAAAATTATAAAAAACTTTACATTTCAGTCGCATTTGTAATAAATATACTGCCAGTTGTCAATAAAAAAGTAAATAATTTTTAAAATGTATAAATTTTGCTCTACAAGGCTTTCTTGAAACCGATATGGTCGTACGGGATTGAACTCTGGGTAACGGCCAGTAACAGTAATGTGAAAGTCATTCAACAGTTTCAAAACAACTTCTACGGAACATAACCCACGCGTCGTAGTTCGCGAGGGATGCTGAAATCCACGATTACGTAGGCATTCCATATCTTCGAGAGGAAGATGGATATGTAGTTTCGAGGTACGTGTTCAGGATTGTATAAGCTTATTAATCATCTCGCTTTGAATTTGCTAGACAACAGCGAGGACGTTAAGAGCCTAAAAAGGCTCCTTGTGCTTGATGTTATTGGTGGCCCGTTATGATGATCCGGTTTGGCGGCTTAGTACTCAGGTTTATTGTTTCTTGGGTGTTTCAAAGTTACAGTTCTATTTAAAGTTGTTATTTATTTTGTTGTTTTAATGTTAATTTTGACTGATTATTTAAAGGCACTGTCAAATGTTATATTATTTATATTTTACCGTTGTTTGTTTATTATGTTATGCTATTGCTTTTGTATTACTTGAGGATTATTCAGTCCTCATTCAACTGATGGTCAGTCATACGACTTACTTATATAAGGTACATTATGGTAATTGATGGTAAGTAAATAAAGAAATTGAGCAAAAATAAAATAAAATGTATAAATATTTTTTCTTTAAAAATATTCATGACTTTAAAAGAACAACAAAGAAAAGTTTAATCAGTTATTAATGAAAACCATCAGTTATTAAATCTCATTCATATAAAATTAATTTCAAACCGTACCTAATTTATAATTTGCAGCATGCAATATGTTTTCTACTGATAATTATTAATTTTTTATCGTTTAATATAGATTTTGAATTATTTCTATGGATAATTATTAGCAATTAAATTAATCATTTTAAATTGCAATTATACTATTTGATAGTTCAGGATTAATCTAATTTTTATATATGTTGGGTTGGTTATTCTTTGATGTTCAAATTTATTTGAATTTTTACAACCCTTTTTATTTAATAAAATATTTTTATGAATTCTTAGAACAAATATTATATTTTTAAAATCATCTTTTCACCTAATTTTATTTGGTATTATACTTTTAAGTTCACACAAATTTGTTTTTTAAAAGTTAAAAGAAAAAAATAAATATAATTGTTTCAACCTTACCAACCGTTATTTTCTTTTTTTCAAGTATTCATGTTTTCAATTTTATTTGTGTAATTGGTAATTTTAATAAGTATTTAATATCACTAACGGTTCTATAAATACATTGCGCATTTTCTTAGGGAAAACTAATGAAGTTCCAGACAGTGCATTTTTTGTTCTTTCTATGAAGAAAATGATGGCCTCGGCGATATCAAGTGATTTATTGACAGCATTTATTTATTTTTTCTAAAATAAATGATATAATTTATTTTAGAGTTACACAAACGAATTTGACAGAATCCAAACAAAAAGCCTTCTCCGAGGGAAATCAGATAAAAGTGTTAGTTTCTTTGTAATTGCTTTTTTCTACAGGACTGAGACCTAAGTGTTTAGATTAATTATATTATTTTATTTCTTTTTATTTATTGAAATACCTGACGTTTATTTAGTGATATTTACTTCGGGAAATACAGAACTTCGTATAAAAATCATTAAAAGTTTTATTATCTATATTTTTACTTATAATTCACATGAGGCTAGTTAGAAAAAAAAAAAAAACATGAAAAAGATTGAATTATTCGGTTGCATATACTGAATTGTTTGTCTGTAATTAACCGAGCGAAACGAGCTATGTATTCATATTTTTATGAAATTTTGTGAAAACATTTTGGGCTATTATTAGAAACGACGTGACGACGCACGTTCATTTTTTTTATGAAGATTTTTTTGAAAAATGGTGGTTGGTATTTTTTTTTATACGGTTGATGGTATGCCATTTTCTCTCCACCTAGATTACCTACAATCTAGGGCTCCTTTCCACGGAAAATGAGCCCTTTCATAGCCAATGGGCCAAGAAATTAAAGCGTGATTTCCCTATAATTTCTGGTCCGATCTTTTCCTAAAGTAACCATAAGCTGAGTTTTTTCTGGTGAAGCGCCATAGCTCTGAATAGGATCACGATAAATAATTTCACTTACTGTCACTTTTCTTTTGTTCCTAGTACATTTTTATTTTGTTTCAGTGTACTTTTCGCCTTTGCTAGGTCAGTTTTATTCTTTTATTTTCTAATCTTTGCGTATTTTGAATTTTTGTGTGAACTAGTCTGTGATTTCATGTTTTTCTAGCTTTGCTTCTTTTAGATCTTCCTTGACCAGTTTAAATAATATTCTAGTTGTCTTTCTTGATCAAGGATTTCCTTGGTTAGTCTGTTTTCCTCTATTATCTTCAAGTGTGACTAGAAGAAAAGCCTGTGTTTCTTAATTTCGACTGATTGTACACCTTTTTGTAAAGTTCATAGTCTTTTCGTAGTTTCCAGCTATCTTCATTTTTTCCGGGTCTTAATATCTTCCTCAGTATTATTTTTCTTTGTTTTTAAGTTCATTTATAGCTAGGCGTTTTATAGATAAATAAATATATATATATATATATATATATATAATTTTTTTTTCATTCTTTAAATTTTACTTCATCTCAAAGGTAAGGTATATTTGAAACCTTTCTTTATTATTTCTTCGGCGCCTTTAAAGTTTATTTGCTAGATAGGTTAGAACCTCAATATATATATATATATATATATATATATATATATATTTAACGTTATATCAATAACTATTTCCGAGTAGAAATTGAACATTTTTATCAAAACAGTATTTCAAAATCTTTTTATAATTGTACAAACCAAATAAGGTATTATGAACATTTGTATAAAATTTAATTTTTTTTTATAAAAAGTAAATTTGTAAACTACACATTCTTAAATGGTCTAAAATGAATATAATATAAATAATTGTAATGTATTTTTTGATAATATTAGCAAAGGTATTTAATTACCTTGACCGCTGATGTTGATGTCTAGAATCAGTATTTTCTTAAATATTATTTATATTTGCTGTTTTCTTAGTAGTTTGTCTGAATTAAGGTAGTCAAAATTTATGTTATTTGTAATATTTTACAAAAAACATTTTTTTTTTATTAAGTTTAAATTTTTTTACTACAGAATTATATTTTTTAAATAATCCGCATTATATCGATACATCTGTCTGTTTACTTTTAGAATTTAGTTATTTTTTTACTTTTCAGCCATTTTCTGTAGCTCTAGACGATTTAACATTCCCAAAATCTAAAAAAAGAATAAACAAAAATTATATTAAAGATTCTACAGGTTTGATTTCGCCTCCACTTGGTTGTTTTTTTTTTGTATTTCAAAGTTCAAATTAAAATCATAAAATTGAATAAAGTGTAACTTATCAATTTTTGGTATTTTATTAAATTTTTGAAAAAAATTGAATGTATGTATTGAACTGTGTTGAAGGGCTGCTACATCATGAAGTTGAGTTAAACATAAAAAAGGTTTTTCTAGAGAATAGATTTAGTTCGTAAAAACTTCTTAGAGATACCACTGAATTTAATTTATAAATATTGCATTAATTTTATTTTACAAATTACAAGACTGTACAAATCTAACAGTCTTGAATTCTTTGAAATTATTTTTCACTAAATGATTACAATAAAAAAATAATTAATTATTATGTACCTAAATGATTAAGATGAGAACAACTTTCAACAACGGGAAACTACTACAATTCTAATTTTCTCTAGAATTCTTGGCATAACCCACCAGGCTGGTCTGGTGGTTAACGCGACTTCCCAAATCAGCTGATTTGGAATACAAGAGGTCGAGCTTTCAAGTCCTAGTAAAGGCAGTTACTTTTATATGGATTTGAATAGTAGACCGTGGATACCGGTGTTCTTTGGTGGTTGGGTTTCAATTAACCACACATCTCAGGAACGGTGGAACTGAGACCGTACAAGACTGCACTTCATTTACACTCATACATATCCTTATTCATCCTCTGAAGTAATATCTGAACGGTAATTCTCGGAGGCTAAACAGGAAAAAAGTATTCTTGGCATAAATGCTTGTTATCTTGTAAATGGGTGCAATTTTCAAAAGTGACTGGTGTCTCATGTTAAGTTGCCCACAATCGTTACACTTCTGGTATCTTTTTTTTTTACTGAGGCCGGAGGAATCCCATTTACGGACGAGGTGTCGGACACACTTACAGGTTCCGCAAGATGTTGTAAAGTATGTGACCTGCGCCCTACCGACTAAATCTCCTTTCCTCTCCACCCGGAGCCAGATCTGTCCGTAAGATATAACATAGCCCCGAATGGTGTTTCGATCAAAGGAAAGAGACACGGGTCACGCCCCAACCTACTGACACGGGGCTCCCCGAAATGTGTACTCCTAACCTCGAGTCGCAGCCTGTTCTAGACTCTAGATTCTTATGTAGTTTTGAATCTTGAATCTATCCCATCGGGACAACGTTTCCCCGGAATCCTGGACCATCAACAGGGGTGACCCGCCGGGACAGACCACTCCCTCCTCGGCCAGACTTTTCGCCATTCTCTACCGAAGCAAGCTTGAGGTCATCTTCATAAACATCATAATGGTCACACGGATTTTCCATCTAATGTCTTCTTTCTCTGATTTCCTCTTTTTTCTTACTAATTTGACTCTTGGCATACTCCTCACTTCCTTCCACTGTTGCTCCCCTCCGAGCATAAAGTTAATGAGGTTCTCTGGAGTAATACTGCTCCGCACTGCGCCTGTTACATGCTCACATCTCGGGCAATCAAATGTAATGTGTTGGGCAGTGTCCAGCTCACCGCAGTAGTAACACTCTGAGTTCGTTCTGACCCTAAATCTGTTCAAGTGCAAAATTCACCATGGTCCGTGAGAAGCTGCTATACATTACATATTTAAATATATTTCTTCAGTAAAAATTAACTGGTAATTATTATTTTAACTTATAAATTTCTTTTTCTGTTTACCAGCCCAAGCCTTTACTTCCTAAATGATATCGTACGTTATTAAAGTGTTAATTACTTTCAACATTTTAAAATTTTATAAAATAATAATAAAAAAAAGAAATTTTATAAAATAGTTTACATTATATAATTTTTGATATTTTATGTGAAACTTATGAAGTTTGGTAAAAAATTGAATTTTTTGCTAATTTTTGTGATTTAAAAAATCATTTCAGAGTTCGATTTTCATCATTTTTTTTATGAAATGTTAGGAAATAAATATTTTTGTTATTTTGGGGGAAAAGAATAAGCTCATATATGTAATAAAAATTTGTAACTCTATGTAATATTTAATATTACATGTTAATTTTTAATTTTGAAAATCTCAATTAAATATGTGTAACAATGAGCTATATCATTGTTTTTTATTTATATTTATTTAATTTTTTCGTATACATTTTTTCCTTTTTCAGTTTTTTAATTTAAACTAAACAGTTTTATTCTCTTGTGAGTGATAGGGTTCAGAATTTTCATCTTTTATGTATTTTTCATGATAATGTAACTAGTTTATACGACAATTTATCTTGAATATTTTTACAAAAGAAAAGCTGTTCAAAATCAATATAGAACAGTCTCCAACCTTCAACATTTTGTCATTCTTTTCTACTTTCACATACAAGTGCATATTTTCTCATCGATTTCTTTTCTGCAGTATGTGTTAAATCTAATTTTCTATTTGTCATAATCTATCTTTGAATATTATATATATATATAATATATTTTTTTAATCAATATTTTTTATGTGTTTACATATTTTCAATTACTTTTAATATATTTAATAAGATACAGAAACACTAACTATCTCTTCATCCGGAGGTCCCGGGTTCGAATCTCGGTCAGGCATGGCATTTTCACACACGCTATTAATCGTTCATCTCATCCTCTGAAGCTTGCCTAACGTTGGAGCCGGAGGTAAAAAAATAAATAAAAAATATCTGCTAAACTTGTAAAGTAAAATAATAAAATAAATATTAAAAAGTTTTTTTGTAAATAATGCAACACCTACGTGTTTTTTTTTCTAGTGGTGGTTGTTCATTTTTTACTAAGCACATTCAGATAAATAATTATAGTTTTTTATTCCCGTTTTTGTTTGTTTTATAATTGGTCAAATAAAAGCATTTTTTTTTTTTTTTTTTTTTTTTTTTTTTTATAAAAAAACCTAAAATTTCAGAGTTTCCGGCGATTATTCATTTTGATGGCGATGTTTGTGAACCATATCCATCGACCTGAAAATTTTTCGTTTAGAAAATCATGCGCTCAAACAGAAAAATGAGCTGTAACCCCGTTTTGCTTAATGCAGACACGTTATCTTGAAATTAAATATTAACCGTCTTTCCAAGATTTGCAATTAAAAATCACCAGTAACGTGTATCACAATATCATCCCGTTCCATATCATATAAGTTGGTGAGGGATTCCATTCCTATTAATACACAAAATAAGGATTCTTCTTAGCTCACAAAACTACATTTCTGGCTCATATACCTGCGATAAATTGTACAATCATCAGAAACAACACAGTAGCCCAGGACGCCGGATTTGGAAACCGTGCAAATAAAGCACAAGATGTACCACACTGTTCCATCACGTCATCCGATAATTCATTAAAAAAAAACTGGTTGAAATAGTTTCATATTCAAGATTTTTTAATACGGTTATTCAACATTTAAGCAGGGATACCAACCACGATAAAAAAAAATAAAATGAATGTGTCTGTGCGTGAACACACTACGGAAGCGAAGTTCTTACGTAACATTGTTTTTTGTTTCTTTGATTTATGTGAATTTCCTTTTTTTCTGGTTCTTATTCAAAGGATTTTATTTTGGAGGTTTTTTTATGTTTAATCATAGTTTTTTTTTTGAATGGTGCAAAATAACGTATACGCAATACACACAAATGATAAAATGTTTTATTAATAAGAAATATGAACTAACAATGAAATATACGTATAAAAAAGAGAGAACGCGCGTATACGCATAAGCCAATTGTGTGTGTGTGTGTGTGTTGTGTGAGAGAGAGAGAGAGTGAGAGAAAGAGAGTGTGAGAGCGCTTACCGAACACGCGTGTTAGTATCGATATATAATTAGTTTTATTGATATATGTAGCTAGCGCGTGATGCTAGCTATGTAAAATGTAGAATATTTTACATATTAGCTGTGACGCAATATGTAAAACAGATTTTTTTTTGTATTCAAGAATTTTTTCCAAGGGTTTTTCAGTTTTTCCAAGTTCTTTTTTTGGTGATCAGTTATTTATTGCTCTTTTTACCCTCCTTTTCTATCTCTTTTGTACTATAATATATTGAACCCCAACATGTTTACTATATCCTACATCCTTATTTGTTTTTCCTTACGTATTCTAGTCTTCCTTTTAGATTTTACCCTTTATATTTTTCTATTACAAAATTAACTAAACCTGTCTGACTTGGAATATGATTCGGAAATAAGGTCGTCTCTTTACCAGATTCTTCCATAAATTTATCCTTCTCCTGTTTGTTTTAGGTTTTTTATTTTTTAATTTATCTGATCACCCAGTTTCATAATCCTCTTGTAGCAACATTTCAAATATTTTTTTTCACTTTTCTTGTTGATAAACATCTTACTATACGTTTTCTATGTTTCGTTGCCATAAAGCACTACCGTAAAGGAATTTCTCCTTTAATCTTACAACTCTACTTGATACTAACAGATTTAATTTTTGTATTAGATTTTTCTTCCTTTTGTCAAACTTCTTTTGATTTCTATTTTACTGCATTTATATTTTGTAATTTTATTACTTAAATAACAAATTTGTTCTACACTTCTGATACATTGTGTTCCGTTATTCTAATATTTATTTATTATCCGCCTTATATTTATTATAAAATTGTATTTCTTCCCATTTTCATAACATAATGCAATGAATGATTCAGTGACTTTATTTATTATTAAAGATGTAAGATGTGAAAATTTGATGGAATATCTTCATAGAATTATTGTATTCATATTATCGGGTTTTATAGTCTATAAAAGTTTTGCTTTACTTATGAGTGAAACATTTACGATGTAATTACTTACATCAGAATGTAATACATGGTCGATTTTCAAAATGAAGAGATAAATTTTTCATTATAATAATCAATAAATTCGTATAAAGTCAATGGAAAATATTTTTTACACATATTTCTCATTACATTAAAGTGTATATTTTAAGAAAGTAGAGGAAGTGGAACACACATTAACATGCGGTATTTTCACTTTAATGTTATCTAAAATCTACTCATACTGAAATGCTAATATATAATTCCTTTTTTCGAATCATTTCAGGTTTTTTTTTTTTTTGTCTTCAGTCATTTGACTGGTTTGATGCAGCTCTCCAAGATTCCCTATCTAGTGCTAGTCGTTTCATTTCAGTATACCCTCTACATCCTACATCCCCAACAATTTGTTTTACATACTCCAAACGTGGCCTGCCTACACAATTTTTCCCTTCTACCTGTCCTTCCAATATTAAAGCGACTATTCCAGGATGCCTTAATATGTGGCCTATAAGTCTGTCTCTTCTTTTAACTATATTTTTCCAAATGCTTCTTTCTTCATCTATTTGCCGCAATACCTCTTCATTTGTCAGTTTATCCACCCATCTGATTTTTAACATTCTCCTACAGCACCACATTTCAAAAGCTTCTAATCTTTTCTTCTGAGATACTCCGATTGTCCAAGTTTCACTTCCATATAAAGCGACACTCCAAACATACACTTTCAAAAATCTTTTCCTGCATTTAAATTCATTTCATTCATTTCAGGTATAATTGCAAAACAAATTGTCTTTTGTGAGATTACGTTCTTTTTCCTGAATCTTTTTTGATAAAAAGAATAAATTCAAATTCAAAATCGGTTTCGAATTTCGTTAAACTTGGAATTCCCATATGCTATTTCTCATCGTCAAAACAAAATTAAAGGACGGATAGGTATAAAATTAGCTATAATCTATCGCTTGGAAAAATTAATAGAAAAATAATTGTGTATAACGAATATAAAACTAATGACACATAAAAGTGTAGAAGTATAAATTTAATATCATTAAAATCTTATATCCTGATGAAAAACGGAATTTTTTTTTTTAAACAAGTTATTAAATTTGACGTGTTTTAAGATACTTTTATTAAAAAGAATACGTTTTTATCAATGAAGTTTACACCTTTCAGTATTACCTATACTTTAAAGGTTTTTTATTATGCTAGTTTTTTTAAAAAATTGTCTTTAAATATGTAAATGACTCAAATAAAAATGGAAAACAAGTATATACAAGAGTTTAAAATACAACAAGATAAGGTTGATTTATGTTTGCTAACAAATTTACTAAAACTAAATCATAATATAAAAATAGTAATAAATTTATTTCCAACCGTAAAACACACAATTGAAAATACAAATTATTGATTGCCATATAAACTATAATACCATAATTAATAAAAACAAAATTATCCGCTGAAGTACAAAAGGAATAGATTATTATTATTATTAATAATTATATTATACTCATATTAATTAATTAACAATACAAACAATTAACAATATTAATTAACAATATTTGATAAAGCTATGAAAGAAAAGAAATGTAATCAAAACAATATTACCCATTTAAATATTATCAGTATTAATAATTAATAATATTACAACAATATGATATAGTGCCAAGATCTACGCGCACATATATAAATGGAAATTTCAAGATTGGAGATTAGCTACCTCCATTTGAACACGTGTAAATGGTAATGAATAAAACTTTTTATTAAACAATAAAGTCTTAAGAGAATTTAATTAAAAAATTATAATACATTTACTAACGAGCATTCAATATGTGGTGTTCAAAAAGGTAATATCTAAAAAAAAAAAAGTATTTATAATTTTGTTTCCAGTTGATCTAACCTTAAAAAAAATTTTCCCGGTTCATCTATTGCTTACAACTTATCAACTAGCTTGTTCTTCCTCTTGTTTATGTTATAAATTGACTCTTGTATTAATAAATATATAATGAAATTATTTATTTTTAATTTTCCAGGTAGAGCTCTTCAAAATGCAGTTTCTGATATTTATTTACATTAATGGTTATTTTAAAATAGAACAACACCGAAACTAATAAGCGGTATGTATTTAAGATTTGTATTATTTTACACATATCAATTTACAGTTTATAAAAAATTAAGAGTTGTACTTCTCTTTATTTAGTGTTTTTTAAAATGATTAAATAAATAAATGGTTTTTTAAGTAGACAATTGGTTTTCATAGAGAAAGTTTATCTTCAAAGAGTTCGGTAAAAAAAAAAAAAAAAAAAAAAAAAAAACGCTTTGACCTTCTCGATATTAAATCTTGGTTCCATTTTTTGGATCATCGGAATTGAAAAATTTCATAATTTCAGTAAATGTGAGCATCGGAATAGAAAAATTTCATAATTTCAGTAAATTTGAAGAGCTGGTCACACTACAGATTATTACAAACGACGACAGCCGCTTTATGTAAGCGTAAAGCACGATAGAGGCTTTGTACATATCTGAACTATTGTTTTTGAGTAGAGCAATTTCAAGCAACTGTTGTTGTTTGATGGCAGAAATTGTCATCAGTTTTAATTGAAATTCTTCTTTCCTTTAATACCGTTTACAATCCCGTTTTTAAGTAGAATTATCTATACACTGTAACAGTGGGATTAAATTATGACTATTATATGATTAAAATAATACCAAAAAAATTCCTATATTTACTGAGAGTCGAAGTAACTTTTTTTTTTTAAACGGCTACTAATAATGAAACTGACCATCTATTAAGCAAATTAGGGTACTTTTACGAGTAACTTGCCTTAATTTCAGCAGATTTTCTTTGAATAAGTCTACAAAGAAAAATAATTTTTTTATGACCACTATTATAAGTATTGATCCAGACTTTGTTTTCACTATAGTTGTTGAGCCCAATTAAGTTTGAAGCAGCAATAAACAAGCAAGATAAACGTACAGCTAAAAAGTTGCGATAATGTTTTATCCTTCATCTGTTAATAATAGATTCATGGTCACTTTTTCCTGTCTTTTGTTTGGAACGTATGATTTATCTTCTTCTTTTTAACATACCGTATACCCATAAAATATTTATGTAGCTGATATGAAATAAATGCTAGTCAAATTAATGAAAGTGATTTTGTAAGTCTTATTCTTTTTTACGGCGTAAATCCACCACTGAGTTTATATATGTTTTTAATGAATGTAATTTACCAATTTACGATAGTTTTTTAGTTTAGTTTTTTTTAGTTATTTTATATTTACAATAGTTTTTGTATACTTCTCCATACGTAACTCTTAATATAAATGTATAAATTTACATTAGAAACATATAAAATAAGTAGAGTAGAAATGTATGTTCAAACACCTTGACCGTACACTTCCCTTCCAGTGAAAGTCAAAGTTTGTAATAACGTATTCGCTTGTAAGATGTCGATAAAGATTAGGCGTTAAATTAAGTAACACACTCTTAAACGTAAACCTCAAAGTTATGTTTCAACATATATTTCTGCAGTAATATATATATATATATATATATATGTATATATATATATATATATACATATATATTAGTGCAGAAAAAAATATATATATGTACAAACCTAGTACTGTACTAGTACAGTACTGTATGTGTGGTTAGCCACATAATTAATTTTTTTATTTTTTTAATATTTATGACTACATATTATTATGTTATAATTTGAATGGTTTGAATTTAATGTGCGATTGGGAAGAAAAAGTTTAACTGATGATGAGGAAAAACCTCAAAAGCGCTATTAGAAAAAAATAATAAGCATAAGATAGAAGCATTATCGAATTCCTTCCATTGGGGTCCTCTCAGCAAGTTGCCGTAGATGGCCGTGTTCGGACATGGCCGCTCTCCCGAACAGTCTGCGCGCCTGCTCCACCCTCACTACGGGTATGGTTTGTAGTCCCGCAGCGTGGCGTTTCTGACGAACTACAGTGCTCCAAATATCGTCCGCAACGATATGTTTTGAACAGTTTCTAATTTCTTTTGAAAACTCCCCGTGCCAGGTAAGCATATGTTAGAATCGGCAGGACGTATAGCCAAAAATGGGCAGTTTGGTCGTCAATGGATATGGGATGGCACTGTTCAGTACTGGGTATAGTAAGGCCCTGACGGCTTCTGCCTTTTGGGTCACATATTTAACATGTTCTTCAAGGTAAGTCGTTTATTCAGGACTACTCCCAAGTGCTTCACTGTTTTCCCAAAGGGGATGTTCTTTCCTGAGATTTCCAGTTGCCTGGCTGGAGCACGTATCATGTATGTGAACATCACGGCCACCGATTTTTCACCGTTGACCTTGATTTTTCACATATCGAGCCACGTTTCTACTAGATCCAATTACCTTTGGAGTCTGTCGATCGCGTAGTCTACACTTCTGGATACATAATAATACGCCGTGTCTTCTGCGTATAGAGCTGTTTTGACTCCTTCCCGACAGCGGTATATCGTTGACGTATACCGTGTACAAAAACAGCGAAAGCGCTGCTCCTTGGGGGACTCTAGCGGCTATGTCTCTGGTGGAGTAGATTGTTCCCCCTACTCATACAACAAATTGCCGGTCTATAAATAAGACCGTATCAGTTTGACATAGCGGCAGGAAATCGTCGTATGCGCAAGATTATATAGCAAGCCGCTATGCCAGACTTTGTCAAAGGCTTTAGCCACATCTAGAAAAACGGCTGCAGTTACCGCTTTTCTATTCAGATCTCCGTCAAGACTGTCGATTATTTTAACCGGTTGGATGTTAAACGGTTGACTCTCCCTGAACCCAAATTGCTCAGGCTGTAACTCTTTTCACAAGGGCGTGAAAATGGACAACAACAAAAGAGTTGTTTTTACTAAGTTAATGTGTGTGTGTGTGTGTGTGTGTGTGTGTGTGTGTGTGTGTGTGTGTGTGTGTGTGTGTGTGTGTGTGTGTGTGTGTGTGTGTGTGTGTGTGTGTGTGTGTGTGTGTGTGTGTGTGTATGCGTGCGTGCGTGTGTGTGTGTGTGTGTGTGTGTGTGTGTGTGTGTGTGTGTGTGTGTGTGTGTGTGTGTGTGTGTGTGTGTGTGTGTGTGTGTGTGTGTGAGTGAGTAATATAAAATTTATAATTCATATTGTTTTTATTCTTTTTTATTACTGATGAATATGAGAATAAAAAAAAACCTTTGAAAAAGGTTGAATGGTAAGTTTTATATGATTATTTGTTTAATTTTTTACAGTAAATAAAAATTAATAAAATATAAAAAAAAAATACTATACTAGTGACAGGTGTCAATAAAAACAAGTGTTAACCGTACACTAATTGAATGTAAAGATTAAAGGAAAAATGAAAACAAACAAAAATGTCGATGATAAAAGCTTTCGTAAAAAAACTGATAATAACCATAACTTATTAAGTTTTTCTGTATTGAACAGCTTTATCAAGGTATAATAATCGCACATTATCATAGGTATATTTTTTAATTAACAGGATACTTTCTTTAAATGGGTAAATATATTCCGATTATAAATTAAATCTTTAGAAATAAAATAAAATAATTCCGCATTTTAATTAATATTTCTTATTACTTTAGATATAAGTAATAAAATTTTATAGCGTATTCTTAGTAATAAAAAAAATAAAAAGAATCATCATTTTAAATAGTGATTTGTTTTTTCAAAGTGCGAAGTTTATGGGGAGATAGATTAATATTCGTCCACATTAAATTAAGTGAAAAATCAAACTCAAAACAACGGTAGAGGATCTCAATCGGTTTTCTACTTTACACGATCCTTTTAATTTTCTGAAACCAATAGATTAAATAAAAAAAATAAGAAATTAGTTGGGCTTGTATAAGTTAAAATACTATAAAGTATGCCTGATGAAAATAATATACATGTAGTCTATACAATTCAATAAACTTTAAGCAAAGTGGACTGTTCGACATTCGTTAACTATTGAATACAAGTGATATTTGTTTCTATTATCTTTAATAACTATCCCATTCCTAATTTATATTCCGAATCTCTTATTACACTCAAGTGTATTGCCAAGGAACAACTTGTTTCGGAAAGTTTATTGAGTAAGAAACTTTCATTTCCACCTGCTACTATTTAAAAATTTAATTATGCTGTTAGGTCCTCTCCGAGAATAGTCGAGAGAAAATTGGGCGTACTGAAAATGTAATTTTCTTTAACGAGTTTTTTTACATCCTTAATTACGTTTAGCTTTGTTTTTTTTTCAATTAATAACGTATAATCATTGAAAATTACGTTTTTTTATGTGTTTTACGTCTTTTTGTATTTAACACAATATTTTTCTTTGATCTTTTTTCATTTGCTAAATGAAAGTGATATTTGTTACATTTTTGTTAGGTGATTTTCCCAATAATGTGAATAAAATCAACATCTGCAATATTTTACATTCAATAAAATATATGAAACACATTTAGTATAATGCAGCATCTGACTTTTAGGTCACATATTCTTTTATACAAAGAATACGTATAAGCAATACAACAACAAAAAAACCGACTAAATTTTCGTAAATAATCTTTAAATAGAAATATGATAAGTGGATAAATATACTAATTTTTACATATAGCACATACAAGTTATAGCATCTAAACTCTTAAGAAGAAATAAAATATTGTTAAACGATCATAATTTCACAAAAAGAATATAGACAGCGCTATATATTAGATAGAATTTACCGGATGATCCAAAACTCATACGGTCCAAAAAATACTGAATAATTTGAATAAGTAAAAAAATAAAAAGTACTTAATTTAGTAAATTTTATATTAAAACACATTTCTAAATGTTTATGTAAATTTCGTATTAATTTTTTTTAAATATTTAGAACCCCTTTCCAGAGAAGTTTTCAATTTTTAATCATGTTAATTGTACATTTGATGAAATAAATCCCGCAATTTTTTCAATTCTATTTGTTATGCTGATCTTCAGTTTTATATGAATTATTATCATGAAAACCGCTTTTCCAAAGCTGCCAGAAACAATTTCTGGTGATAGTATATAACGAGATCTAGGAATTATAATCCTTTTAACATAAAACGGTCATAAAAAATTATTTTAATTAACATATTTCACGGTTTCAGCTACTGTATATATAACTACCGCAGTTAATCTTGAAGCTGGGATTACACGGCTAGTACGGTTCCGGTTATCCAAACTGAAAACATTCAGTTTAGTTTTCACGCGCAGAAGCAAATGGCTTTATTGTAAATACAACATATTATTTTATGATACCGGGTTTTATTTAGAATTACTTTTATATATTTTCTAATCCTGCTATTTATACTTTATACACGATTAAGTATTTTACCGTAAAAAAATATTATGGGATATTTTTAAATATATAAATATAATTATGTCAGTAGACAAACGCTCAATGATTAATTAACTAATATTAATTAATCGTTGACATGAATAAACATAGTTTGTAATCTGTCGTGACTTTAATGTAAAAATATATATGGACATGCTAGGTATTATAACTCGGAAATGAATCACCATTCTAGAATCACATCAAGAAAAATATTAATATAGCGTTTGCTATGTGTTCATACTTTACAAATACATCCAAGCCAATGTAAAAATAGGTAATTACCCATAAGCCTACGTTATTGAATGCTTGATTACAATCCATTAAACTAGTTGTCCTGTATTTCTTGATGCTGTAAGAGTATTTGTAATCTACCCAGAAACATCCGTGATATCTTGTACAACAATAACGAAATTTTGAACCGGATGTTTCTGTTTTTGCATAGTACCAGGTTACTGCAAAAAATTTAATATTATCATATATATTTTTATGCTAGAAGAGTATTGATAATTTTTAACCTTTACTTTCAATTTTTATTTTTTTGGATCTATGTCTTTTATTTTATTATCCGAGAAGGGAGCCTTTGCACAACCTATCGGAATTAGGTAAGTTTTATATAGTTTCTTTAATCTATTATTTTAACTTTTATATTTTAAAGACTCCGTCTGCGATATTAGTTTTGAGTTTTATTTCACTTTTTGATTTTTGTTTTAATAAATTTTTACTATAGGATTTAAGTTAATTTTACACCTTATAAATTTTATTATTTTACCCTTTTATTAATAAAGCTTCCGGGCGATGATAACGCTCAGGCATTTTTCGCCCCGTAGTATTTGTGCAAACTCCGTTTCCTTTTATTCGAGTTTTGATTGAGAAAAATAATCAAATTTTATAATCGGTTATGTATTTTTACTGTTTTCTAATTACGAATGAGCTTATATCTACCGTAAAAAATAAAAACTTAAAACGAAAGGGTCGTGAAATAATAAATTTTGTGTTTGAATTTATGAAACAATAAAGTGATCGATTTCCGATGTCGAGAAAAGAAGCTAAACATCTGATTCACCTTAAAAAATGTAAAGAAAGAACAGCTGCGTGTAAAGTGTCGGATCTAAATTCCAAAGAGGAAGAAAAGAGAAAAAGCGGTCGGTAGAAAATCCGGCGGAAATTTATTTCTCAACTCCAATAAAATAGAAACCAGAAGAAATGCCTGAAACGGACCTAGATGACTCTGAATAGTGTGTGGTAAGACGGAGTATAAACGAATTTCACGAAATTCAAAAACAACTGCCGATGGTGAAAAAGATAATGTTAGCGCTTGAAGATACCATTGGTTATTCAGGAAAAGAGACGAATTTAGAAAATTAGTAAAATAATAGTAATTTGTAAAACAATTTAGGTGGAGAAAAACCGAAAATAACAGGAAGGTTCTCATTGAGCAATATAACATAAAGTTTAAGCGTATTCAATATCTGATTGCCGTAAAAAAAGTTAGGACCGAAAATAGGCTGACAGTGTATGTCGACAAGTCATATACGAGGTGTGATCAAAAAATACGATGAATAATTTTTTATTAAAAAAAGTATAAAGGTTACATAGAATTCAATTTAATCTCCTTCAAAGTACTTTCCTTGGCTAGCAATGCACTTATCGCAACGTTGACTCCATGACTGGATGCATTTCTGAAAGGCGTCTTTTGGAAGGGCTTTCAGCTGCTCGGTCGTGGCCCTCTCAATGTCAGCAATGGTGTCAAAACGTTTTCCTTCAAGCACAGTTTTAATTTTTGGGAATAGCCAAAAGTCGCATGGTGCTAAATCCGGTGAGTATGGCGGATGTGGACAAACAGGAACATTTTTTTCGGCCAAAAACTCGCGAATGAGAAGCGAGGTATGACACGGCGCGTTGTCGTGATGAAGAAGGAAGCCATTGGTCCATTTTTCTGGTCGCTTTCTTCGTACGTCGTTTCGCAAACGTCGCAGTACACCCTTACAGAATTCAGAGTTTACAGTTGTTCCCCTTGGAACGAACTCTGATCGCACTATGCCCTCACTATCGAAAAAAACAACGAGCATGAGCTTGATGTTGGATTTTGACTGACGTGCCTTTTTAGGGCGAGGAGATGAACTGGTTTTCCATTGGGAACTCTGCATTTTGGTCTCAGGGTCATAGGCATAGACCCAACTTTCATCTCCAGTTACAATTTTGGCCATGAAGTCTGGATCTGCATGAAGACGACCTTTCAACTCCGTACAAATTGACACACGATTTTCCTTCTGTTCATCACTCATAAGTCTGGGAACAAATTTTGCACTCACTCGTCTCATTTGCAATTCATTAGTTAAAATGCTTTGAACGGATCCGTACGAGATGTTAAGGTCTTCAGATAGCTCTCGAATAGTCATTCGCCTGTTTGAACGAACCATTGTTTCCACTTTTTGTACATTTTCAACTGTTTTTGAGGTTAGTTAAATAGTCCGTGCGACTTTTTTCTATTTCCAAGAGTCAAAATGGCAGTCAAGGGACACCATTTTCAAACAACACAAGATGTCCAAAAAGCTGTGACGAGAGACACAAACACGTGTTCACTTATTACAGCACAACTCACGACTGAGCAGTTGCATCAATGTGCCGCTTGGACTAGATGTAGCTTATAGACCAAGGTCAAAGATGGTGTGCCTACGCAAGCTGCAGGGTTGCCACATCTTGCAAAGAAAAATCAGTCTCATTACTTTATTGTCGCACCTCGTATATATCTATATATGTGTGCTACAATTTTTTTTAATCGATCTGATAGCGTTCTGCTTACTTTTCAATTAGGTTATTTACGAGTAACATTGATATATTAACGTTGATTATCAAATTACATATTAAGATCGTTTTATTTTGCAAAACGATATTACAATTTTCTTAAGTCTGCTGTAAATTTAATCCAGTAATGTCAGTAATACATTAAGAAAGTACATAATGTGTTGCCTTTTTTAGGCTATTTTCTGTTGTTACTTTTCTATTTTCTACTATCATTTGTCTTGTCACATCCCACATTTTTCTTTTCAAGACTTTTAATTTACTTTTTGATTTTTTCATCTTAAATGACGTCATTATTTCCCTGAATTTATTTCAACCTTTTTATAACTTTTTCTTCTTTTTTTTTGTTCTACGTAATAGAATTTTTAATAGTGACGTTTAATAAAATATGTTCTGCAGTATTATTTAGATTTTATTTTATTTTATTTGTAGGTTTAGCTGCTTTAAGATAGGTCCTACGTACTATTCTTTGTCCATCTTCGTCTGTTTCCCAAAAAAACATTTCAGTTCCTGATAGCTTCATTTCATTTTAGTTTTTATTTATTTTTAATCTTTCCCATTCTCTTTTTTGCATCTTTTACTGAATTTCAGGACTGTTGTAATCAATCTCTACTATCACATGATACACGTCCTTTCTTATCCTTTACTTTTCTGAATTGTTCTGATTAAACTTCAAATTTCATTCACACTCTTCATTCATTTTTACCTTATCCATTTAATTTTCTCCAGCTACCTCTACGCCCTTATTCTAAACGCCTCTCTATGTTTTTATCCATTTCTTTTAATAGTTATGTTTTTCAATCCGTACATCTGCTCTCCAAATAAAATATTTCACGAGACGCTTTTTCGAGTCTAACACTATCTTATTATATAACTGTTTACTTCTATTAAATGATACTTTAGCCTTAACTTTTCTAATTCTATTTCCTTTTCACTTTTGAAATCATCTCTTAAAATGCCAATTACCACATTTTTTAACTCATTCAATTTCTTCTTCTTCTGTTTAGATGTCCGTTGATTTATTGTTTTCTATCCTCGCTGTAATTGTTCTCTTAATATTTATTTTTATAACTAATTCAGTCTTAATGTTTTTATAATTTAAATCTATTAAATGATAAATAATCATAAACAAGGAATAATATTTTCAACAGACTAATTTATAATTGATCTTGCAAACTTCTACGTCGAAGTGGTAGCCTTCATTTGGAAAGTCGCCATTAAAATTCCTGGACAGGGATTGTATTTTTCCTATGCTACTTAATTTTTTCCACTCACAAGTTTTGAGCTTATGTTATAAAATAATCAACAAAAAAAGACCTTGTTAAAAAAATAAGATATGACTAAAATTTCTTCCCTTTTTTTATATTCTCAATTTAGAATTGTAGAACAACAATACAAATTATAAGTTTTAAAAAACAACTGCGTCCCTGGTTTTGGTAGTGAATATAACCATTGTATTTTTAAATCACATTGTTAGGATTTATTGTTTCTCGTAACCGATAAAAGACTGGTAGTCGGGAGAATTTATTGATAAAATGTTAAAATATTATCGAGAAATATTAAAATTAAATATTAAATATTATAATTTGTGTCAAAATATGACTAATTTGTACGACCTTCGAATTATCTTCTTTCCATACTAAAAGGTAAACGTTAAACCTTGGCGCCACTCTCACATATTATTTTTTTTAATCTAATTTTTATCACACGTATTTTAATTTTTCTTATTGTTTATTAAAGAAGATGTTTAAACGATTTTTTTTCCACTTTATTTATTTTTTGAATGGTTTTTACCTAATGCTTCATAACAAAGATGCACTCCCTTTTTCTGTTTAGCCTCCGGAACCACCGTAAGGTATTACTTCAGAGGATGAATGAAAATTATAGGTATGCATATAAATGAAGTGTAGCCTTGTGCAGTCTCAGGTCGACTATTCCTTATGTGTGGTTAATTGAAACCCAACCGTCAGAGAACACCGCTATCCAAGATATAGTATTCAAATCCATATAAAAGTAACTGCCTTTATTAGGATTTGAACTCTCGACTCTCGAAACTTAGAACTCCCCACTTCGAAATTAGCTGATTTGCAATGACGAGTTAATCACTAGACCAGCCTGATGGGCCGGCAAAGATGCATTAGCCCGACTCTTTCTAAAGCCGTAGCAAAGCAGTCCTACCCTGAACTGATAATAGGGAAGAAAGGATCAAGGATAAAGAAAACATTTGGAGGTTAGAAAGGATGATCTACTCACATGAATAGATACAGTAGAAAGTAGATAAGATTATGAAGTTATTATTTGGACGACAATAATACAATTTTGCTTTTTTCCAAAATTTCATCATTATCTCTACCTCTCTTTCTTACTCAGTTTTATTTATTATGTTTTTTTTTTTTAATAAAAAAACCTTATTTGTTTTTATTAATTTGTAGATCGCAAAGGGTAGAAATTGTATCTTGAGAAAAAAAAGAAAATGTATGTGGAAAAACAATTAACTACACGAGTATATAGACTAACAAGAATACGGTAACGCTGTCTGTTATGCAGTATCGTTTCTTTTTTTTATCAAGACTTTACCGACCAGTTTTTTTGTGCATTCCCAAGAAGATAATTTAAACATAACAAATTACACCAGGTTGTAATATATTACATAAAACGATAAATGTTCAGTTTATTATTGTTGATGGCAAACCATTAACGAAGTAATGATGATGACGAACAAATAAAAATAAATTATCTATAACTATGCTATTTTTCGTTTAAAATATCTTCCGTTGATAATATCTGGACTAATCCTACTACATTATGTGATACCAAAGGAACTTCCAGTAGTTAATAAAATAAAACAGTCGTTTGCGTTTATTTATGATTACAGTTTGACAGGTTGGTTCTGGGAAAGACAGTATTACATTATTACATAAGTATAATTTTTTATTACATTTTCATACAGATTGTGTGTTTTCCCCTGACATAAATTAAGTTTGACTAATGAATCGCATCATGGTAAAGGTGTAGAAAATTTTCAGTATAATATTTATACCCTTCATTAATGCATCAATCACCGGATGAGAGCGTATAGTATTGAAATGAAAGTAAAACGATGTAGAGTTACATACGCCTACCTGTTGGAATGCCGCATTTTTCTAGTGATATATGGGAATTTTATAGCAGATATAACGTTTGATAAAATCATATAATGAATGGGCCAGTGCGCTTACATAACTACGCACAGTTCGTGGTGGTGAAGGAGGGAGGTAGGATGCCATTATTAAAAAAAGTTAATCCTACTAAAAAAACTTCTATAATAAGTATAATAAATAAAAATGGACTATATTGTATTTTCTGAATTTTTAGGACTATTATTTTTTTTTTTGTAATTATTTTTATTTAATTTTCAGGATTTTAAATATTTAATATATCTACTTATTTTTTTGGTACAATGTTAATAAATACCACAGAGTTGAATACAAATTATTTAAATAGTAACAATGTATTCAAATAGTAACAATAAAGTTAACGGAACTTAAACGAGGTCAGGATGCTACTGAACTCATAATGTAGCAAAATAATTAGTAACACTTGATATTTAATGGGAAACGATTGAGGAAATAAGTATTTGTTATTTTCCAGATAGAAATGGTAACTGTTGCGCCCTATTTTATACGATTAGTCTCAGCTGTTGTTATTCTACTTTCTAATAACAAGTTTGCAGAAGATTACACATACACCCTTAATAAGCTTTTATCTTGTTTAATAAACTCTAATTTAATACTTAAATATACGATTATGGTTTGTTTATACTTATAAACTGACTTGTAGTTTCCTGCTGAAAGTTTTTTTAAGCTTTCAAAGCAAAGATTATGTTAAAGAAACGAATAGTGATTTTATTTTCATAAATTCATATTTTTTCCGGTTGTTATATAACTAGCTTCGGGCCGGATTCATTAATTGCATATACCGGGTGATTCAAAAAGGATTTCACAACTTTAAAAGCACATAAATATTTATTTCGATGTCTTAAAAATTCGGTTGAGATTTCATTTCAAAGCAAAACACATAATACTTTGACTAATGTAGTTCATTAGTACCGAATTCGGCCACCGGCACTATCATAAGTTATATTAGAAATTGATTCGTTTACTGGTGTGAAAGTACTCGCAGTGTGTTGTGGTTTCACGATTTGCAGTCATCAACTGCAACTCAGCGTAATTTTTTTAGAGTACGGTAGGGAGCCACCTAGTAGGCGTTAAATTTACTCTTGGTATGAAATTAAACTAACACCTTCGATTGAGAGAGGTTGTTCTGTTAAACCTACAAAATCTCCAGAAAGCCTACGCGTCTGTGAAGCTGCTATGGAACAACTCGGAGAAAGCTTTGCACTTAGTCCGAAGAAATCAACTCGATGTGCGTCACATAAGACTGCCATTCCACAAACGACTCTTTGGCGCGTATTACGTAAACAATTGCAACTGAAGTACAAACTACTCGTGATTCAACATATTACAGATGACTACAAAGTTTCTCAGCTGCAGTTTTGTGTGGAAATGATAGATAGAAATGCACACAATGTAATTTTTAGTGATGACTCAAAGTTTCACATCAGTGGCAAAGTGGAACATCCATAACTGCCGAATATGGGGTAGCGAAAACCCTAATGAAATATTTGCAGCACATTCATGATAGCCTTAAGTTCAAAGTTTTTTGTACCCTAAGCAAACAAAGACTTTACGGCCCGTTCTTCTTCCAGGAGGCAACCGTAAATGGTATCTTTTATCTGGATGCTCTTCAAAATTTTCTAATTCCTCAGTTAGAAGATGATTACCAAGAGGACGCCGTTATTATTAGCAAGAAGGGGGCCAACACCTCACTACCGCCTAAAAGTTCGAAATTTTCTTGATACTCGTTTCTCATGTCTGTGGATTGTTCGTGAAGATCTAATTGCATCGCCACTTTACCCTCCTAAATATTTTTCTTGTGGGTTATATTAAAGATCGGGTTTATGTACTTGCTGATCTTGTAGGGCTAAGACTTCGAATTAACGCCGCAGCTGCAGTGATAATGCCCGAGTTGGTGGCTACAGTCTGGAATGAAATCTACTTTTTCCACATTTATACTGTTGTGAAATGCGAAAAACGAATTTTAAAATATGCCATAATAACATAGTATGACTAATCTTACCTCATTGTTCTCGCTCAAGTTGGGTATCTGCTATTTTTTCAAGAAGTAAATATTTTAGATTTTTCTTTATCTTCAGTCATCTGACTGGTTTGATGCAGCTCTCCAAGATTACCTACGTAGTGCAAGTCGTTTCATTTCGGTATTTTGTTCTTGTTTATTTTCATTCGGTAGTTCTTGCGTAGGACTTCATCCACGCCGTTCATTGTTTCTTTTAAATCTTTTTTACTCTCAGCTAGAATTACTATATCATCAGCAAATCGTAGCATCTTTATCTTTTCACCTTGTACTGTTACTCCGGATCTAAATTGTTCTTTAACATCATTACAACTTCTTTAACATCATTAGGATTTACGCCTTTAAGGGCATCAACGTCATATAGACGATTTTTGTTCTTATTGAATTCTATGAGATCTGATGAGAAAGAGATTCGGCCTGTGAGGCAGAAGATAGACAAGTTCGCTCCTGCGGATCGTTGTTAGATAATTTTGTAAAAAAAACTGTAAATCCAATTATAATCACAATGATTTTATCACTGTCGGGGAAACATTACTCAGATTTAGAGGAAGATGTAACTTTAGTCAATTCATTGTAAAGAAGCCCGCAAAATACGGGTTTAAACTGTAAAGTGATGCCAAAAAGTTTTACGTTTCAAATATCGAGGTTTATTTTGGAAAGCAGTCTACAGGGTCATATGCTATCTCAAACAAGCCGTACAATATTGTTCATCGGTTTATTGACGAAGTAAAAGGAACAAATAGAAATTTACCGACTAATAATTGGTGCAGCAGCTTCAATCTTGCTTCATCATTACTGAAAAAAAATTAACATTCATTGGAACTCTACGAAAAGACAAGAAGGAAATTCAAAATCATTTTTTACCAAACAAGAAAAGAGAAGTAGGATCTACAGACATTGGTTATCAGAACGATATAATGGTCTTATCACATGTACCAAAGAAAAATAAAGCAGTTATAATGCTTTTTACGATGCATGATAGTGGTACTATTGATCCAAACATTGGGAAGCCACGCGTGAACCTATATTACAGTATGACCAAAAGTGGTGTTGATACTAATGACTATATGAAAGGTAAATACAATGTTTCTCGTATTACAAGAAGATGGGCAATGAATGTATTTCTTTTACTCAGCAATGAATTTATGCTCATATTATTCTAGAAGCTAATCAGAAAAAATGATAAACCAATGTCGAGAAGGGTATTTCTCAAGATCCTCTCTTTGCAATTAATATAATCTAGATTTATTGAAAGAGCAGGTCTGAGAACACTTCCGAAAGATATTCAATGTTTCTTGGAAAAATATAAAGCGTCTGTGCAAAATAGAGAATAACATCAATAAAAAAAGAGGACGATGCACAATGTGAAACAGTTCAAATAATAAAACGACCAGAAAACGTTTCAAATGTCAACAATTCATATGTAAAAAACACTCCAAAGAAAATATACTTTGTGAAAATTGTGAATTAGATGCCACTTACGAATCTGAGTGAAGATTATTAGTCAGTTTTGTTAATTTCCTTATTTATAATTTTAATACTTTTGTACTTTATATTTTTTATTATTTATTTATAATTTTTTATTTGAAATTGTTAACTTGTATTGTTTCTATGTATATTTTTGGAATAACTGTTTAAAGATTGCTAATTATTTTTTGAACGAGACGGTTATTATTAGGTTACTAAAAATACAATACATTAGTAAAATTATTTTCTTATATTAAATAAAAAAAAATTATATAAAAAATTAACAAAAATAGCATAACGAAATAAACTTATTAATTAGAAAAAAAACTACCATAACAACGCTTGGAAGCAAAAGACCCTGACGCGAGTGCTCATGCTATAATTCCCGGCGCGAGATCCGAAGGGTTAAAGAATTGGAGGATCGTATCTCACTTTCTGCACTTCATTTAAACTTACTAAAGTAAGTTTAAACTTACTAAAGTAAGTTTAAATGAAGTTTAAACTTACTAAAGTAAGTTTAAATGAAGTGCAGAAAAAAGTTTGTATATTTAATTTAATAAGCGTACAAGGAAGTCATGTGGTATCCACATCAGATTTTTTTAATGTTTGTTCCATAACCAGTGTATTCTACGCAATCTGATATTAAATGCCAGTCATTTCTGAAGACGGTATATCCAATCCCAAGCATTCCATACCAGACTTATTACGAAAATGATGAATGGTTTCTATTTAGATGAAGAATCAATATCTCCAGGGGATAAAATAAAATGTTGAACATTGTTTACCATTCATTCTATTCATCATAGAGAGTGTGGTTGTATAGTGAACATCATTACTCTCAAAGAAAATATTTCTGACCAGTGCTGTTTATGCCTTACAGGTTTATATTAGTCACCACTATAAGAAAAGCTGAACAGATAGTGTAACGAGATTAATTAATTTACTTCCTTTCTGATGTGAAATAATAAATTTTATATATTTTCTCGGGACATTGGGAAAAAATGATGCTGAATATTAATTCAAATAATGTAAAATGTGCAAAAAAAGATCAGGGAAAAATGATATTGAACGTTAATAAGTTTTCAATTATTTAACGTTGTTAAATTAGGTTATTATTTTTATTTTAAAGTAACATGAATATTTCTTAAATTAAAATCGCCTTGGATATGTCTACTTTTTGCAAGTTAATGAAAGCATTAAGATATAATTTCATTTATACAAATTTCACCAATTTTGCGTGAATTATTTCGGTATGTTGGAATTATTTCGTATTTAATTATTTTATAATATTTTGTAATTAAATAATTAACCAGTAGAAATCTATACATTTATCGGTTAGCTATTATTTTACAATTTTTCCAACGGCTTAGTGGTGCGTTGTTTTATTTATCTTCAGTAAAAATAATAAAATTTACTGTTGTTAATTTACTCCGTAAATTAAAATTACATTGAATTCTATTTTTTCAATAAAAAAAATATATTTAAATGATTTTAAAATACAGTCGGTGCATTGGGTCCAACTTATAATTTAACACGATGAATAGGTACTGTCTCTCTAAAAGAGGATTTTATCTCAATACTCTTCAAACCTGATTGTAATTAAAGGATATACTATTTACCCGCAATTTTTTCAGTAGATCTATCTGTCAGACAAATCATTATTGACCACGTTGATGCAGGTAGGCATTCATTAAATAACGAACATTCCGCATTCAGTACAATGCGAACATCAGTTGATATACGATTAGATATAAGCGATAACTTTGAATCAGCATCCATGCAGGAGAAAAGTGTTTTTAATTCACGTCTCGTTTTCCTGAGGAAAAAATAAATGTATATTTTAATTTTAACATGGATTTGCGTGGTATAGACCTAAATCGATCGATAAGAGATTCCGTAATGTGGTAGTTTTGTATTATATGAGATCTGCTTATAAAAAGCAACAAAGAGGTTGTATAACTTTGTGTATATTATTTTTTATATACCAGGTGTGTGAATAAAGTAATGAGACTGACTTTTTACTTACCAACATTTTTATTTTTTTCAAACAACAATATTATCCCTTCAAAGTGTTCCCTCGGGCAGCTATAAACCGGTAGAGACGTTGTTCCCACTTCTGGTATCAGCGCTGGAAGGCTTCAACTGGTAGGGCTTTTAGCTGGTCGGTCATAGTCTATTGAATGTTCTCCAGAGTTCCAAAATGACGTTCTTTTAATACATGTTTCAATTTCTGGAAAAGGAAAAAGTCACAAGGAAAAATCAGGTGAACAGAGGGGTTGAGGAACCGTAGAAATGGGTTTTGAGGTCAAAAATTCCCTGATGGAAATGGCCATGTGATACGGGGCATTGACATGAAGCATCCATTTGTCTGTGATGTCTAGTCTCACACGAATCACTCTTTTCCTGAGCCTTTCAAGGACACCTTTGTAAAATAGTTGGTTGATAATTTGTTTTGGAGGAACAAATTCTTTATGCACGATACCCGTACTTTCAAAAAACCAAATCAGCATGTTTTTGATCTTTGATTTGCTCATTCGACATTTTTTTGGTAGAGGAGATGACGGAGTGTGCCACTCTTCGCTTTGCCGTTTTGTTTCAGGATCCTACTCAAATAACCAGTATTCGTCACCTCTGATCACACGATTGAAGAATTCTTGGTCATTGTCGATCCTCTCAAGAAGATCAACGCACACGTTTCTTCGATTGTCCTTCTGTTTCATCGAGAGGTTTTTCGGTATAAATTTTGCACAAACTTTTCGCAAGTCCACATCGTCTATCAAAATTTGATGTACGGTGAAAGTGTTTAAATTTAACTGTTTACTCATCATTCTTATTGTTAAACGACGGTCTGATCTCACAAGAACCCTCACACGCTCAACGTTTTTGTCAGATTTCGAAGTTATTGTCTTCCTGAGCGAGGTTGATCTCAACGTGTTCTCGGCATTCCAAAGATTTTTTGTGCCAGCGGAAAACTTGTGCTCTTGATAAGCAATGTTCTCCATAGGCCTGTTTCAATTTTTGAAAGGTCACACTCGCGGATTCCCCAAGTTTAACACAAAACTTGATTGCACAACGTTGCTCTAAATTCCGATTCTCCATTTTCGTAACACAACAAAAACTCAACTTCACTGTTGACGTTATCAGAAATAATGTGTTAGCTGAATGGAGTTGAAACTCGTACTAAGCATGTGGAAGGGATGAACAAATCGGTCTAGAACAGATCGTTAGACACAGCGTTGCCAGATCGCTCGCAGTGTTTCAAATTTCATTACTTTTCTCACACACCTTGTACCTTAATGTATTATATGTGTGTATGTTTGCACCGCGTGCGGGCGCATATCTATAAAGCCCATATTTATAAAGGAAACGTTGTTGTTAGTAATTGTTTCAGCGATACTATCAGTGATACAAAAATACCTAGTACGTCAATAAGTTTGCTTTTAATGCAGTACTGGTGCACGAAGGTAACGATTGCTGAGTTCTGTTAACTGTAGTAGGAAAAATGGGGTATCAGAAGGAGAAGTTTGGGACATCTGATAATTCACCCAAGTGCAATATTGACTAGCTGTGTTGTATTTTTGTAGTTGGATAATAGTTTCTCCCGTTATTAGTAGTCGATTATTTTACATAAATTAATTACTCGTACGTCACAAATCGACAGATGGAATAGAGTGCAATATTAAGTCGAGATAATATTGTGTCTTTTAGATATAGTACTGCCTGAAGGGAATCTGTTATTGACCATAAACATAGAACACATATCAAAGATAGGTTTCTGTATTAAATTAATATGGATTCAAGTGTACCTTTAGGACTTGAAACATAAAATACTTTACAGTACGTTAACGTTTAGCTATTTCCGTTATTTAACTTGTTTTTTTATTTATATTTCGTTTTAAATGACATCAACTGCTAGGATTATTTTTTTATGAATACATGCAGTATACTGTAAAGCTTTAAAAATAAATTTTTACGCTACACAGCGTTTTTTAACGATCTGTAGAAACTGATTTGTTAAATGTTACTTCGGTTGATCGCGGTTCATTTTTATTTTAAAAAGTGTCGGGATGGATCAAAAGTTTAACTCTTGCTTTCTCGAAAGTTACCTTGTAATTTGAGACCAGTTATTCTTTAATATTGTCGGCTCCCCGACATATTCTGCCGATCGCAGTTCTCCTGTTGGGTCTAAACAAGAATTCATTCTGGTGGCCGAGCGATATACTCGTATAAGTAGACTTATTGCATATACAACGGACACAGTTACCTTAAGATTTCAATTTGATAAAGTTGTACTAAATCTCAAGTTATGTATCAGTAAAATTAATAAGTTTTAAGTTCCTGAAATTGATGCCAAATTAAATTAAACTACCAATAATTTATCAATATGGTCCGACTTAAAAACAATTAACAAAAACACGTTGTGAAAAAGAATTATTTTTTTAATTTTTGTATGCCATGTATTTCTAAGTAGATTTTTAAAAACATACGTTTTATAAATTATTTTTATTCAAAATAAAGGGATATAAATAAACTTCTGCCTAAATATATATATCAATCAGGTTATTGATGGATTGGCAACTTAAAATGTTTATATAATTACAATTTATTACTTTAAGAACATAAATAAAATAAGACGAATAAAAATAATAATTACAACAGTGATAATAATAATAATATTAGTAATAATAATAATAATAATAATAATAATAATAATAATAAATTCAATAATAATAATAAACTGTGATTACATACAAAACATAATTTAAAATAATCGTCAGGATTTAGTTACAGGTAGTTAAATATTGAAAACCAGAATTCAGTTCCATTGAGAAAAGACATTAGCATGATCGGTAATGCCTTTTACTTTTAAAGTGATTTTAACAACTAGTCTTGTATTAATAACAGTAATACAATAGATAAGACAAGTGTAAAGTTCTTTTATTGCAAATACCTTTGCTCTTGACAAATAAAACTACCCTACAGCTTATGGATGAATTTAATATTTTACCATTTTCACTAATTATTTTAAAAGTAACTCACCGAACCATATCTTGTTTTCGTGTACTGGAATTACTTGTGAGGTCACCTTAATTTCGTCTAACTTGTACGGACTAGAAATTCGCTTCTTCACTGACCTCGCAGAATACTCTCGCTTCAAAATCGCATAATTACTCCTGGCTTAGAACTCTCTCGCAGACTCTCCTCGCAGACTGATTCCAGCTGATCATCCTCGGAATATTTATATTCCTATCCTCTCTACCTGTAGGACCGAATCCAACTCAAAGCGTGAGAATGATCATCCCTCACATTTTCCAATGAGATTCCTACCCTGGTCCGGTAACCCCTTTTCACTGAACGAAATCTGTATAGGTGTGTCAGCAGGCAGTATTACAAAGGATGATTGTTAAACGGACCTGGGAACTTTACTAAGAGGGTTTCTTTTAGCCTCTTCCTGGATTCCTCTCATTATTATACTTTCTACCACTTTCTTCTTAATCGGCAGGAATCCGTTACTCAGGTCCGTTATACAGGTCTTGTTACAATATTATTTTCAAAATGTTACCCGAGTTGTGTAAAGTCCTGCAAATATCGTACAATATTACAGATCAAAACATTTAATTTCAGCTAGGAATCATCATCTGAGTTCGTTACTAAATTAATCTAAACATATTTAATAGATTATTTTCTCTTATCTTTTATTAATTTTTCATTTAGCAATGAAAACTTTATTATAAAGTACAGCGTTAGAAGGAAGATTTATTAATTATTAAATGTATAAAATTATAGAATGTAGTAGTACAGTTAGGAAACAAGCCAGTTCTTTATTTGAGTAAATATTTAATATACACTTCATGTAGCGTAGAGTGTTACGAAATGAGAAATAGTCATTATGTTTTATTTTGAAGTTCAAAATATAAATTTAAATTACTTTAACGAGGTTAAGTCAAACAATTCTGCGGTTTTATTCAAACAACTGCAAATAACAATATACTTTTAATATAAAAGCTGTTGAAATTTAGTTTAATTTTATTACGTGTAAAATTAATATAAAACTCCCAAAACGGAAGGTTTTAAATGCAAATATAGTATATATTTATTACTAAACTTTATTTAAAATTATTATATAAATTAATTTTAGTTGCAAAATTATTTTGAAGCGTAATCTTGGGAGTTTATTATCTTTTTATTAAGGAAAACATTTATTTTTAAAGAGAAACATTTTTATGAAATTTTATGAATAAATTTAATTTAGTATTTCTTCAGCTACGTAGATTGAATTATTCTGTCGTTCTAAAAAAAATGTTAAATTAGCCTAAAACGTGAGAAAAAAATTGCATGTAGATTATTTATCGGTTCGTTGCGGTAAGTTTAATTAATTCTTGTGCTTTCTTTTTTTTTCATTCTTTCATATGACATATTTTGAATGATTTTCTATTGTATGATATCCTGTCGTTAATACTTTTAATCCATCTACATATCTTACATTACTCAGTTATCAAAATGAACATATTAATTTTTAGTTATTTTTTTTATATAACAATTTTCAATGGATATTCATTTATTTGAAAAAATCTGATGTGAACACCACCTGACTTTCATATACGCCTATTAAATTACATATACACATTTTTTTAAAGTGAAGAGTACATAACTTCTGATATTTTTCATTGTTATTTTTTTATTGTTATTATTGAATTATTATTAATCGTAAAAGTTTTTGTATAATCGGAGGTTAATTAATAAAATTTAATTTTAAAAAAATAAAATAAAAAAATTAAAGGAGATGAAGTTGTAAGACCAAATATTTCATTAATTAAAATTTTACTTGGCTGTATCTCTGGAACCAATGAATAAGTAGCACATGGTATATGGTTGAAAAGCTCTCAGTGAGAGCTTATTACTGGAGTTATGAAAAAGTCCAAAATTCATTTTTTTTTTTTTTGATTTTGGTCTTTTCTGAACACTTTTAGTCCAGTCGATTGCAATAAAACGGGAAGGTGCACAACAAGATGTTATAACAGTCCTAAATCCAAAATTTCAACACCCTACGGCCAATCGTTTTTGAGTTATGCGATCGATATATATATACGTGACGTATAGACGTCACGCCGAAACTAGTCAAAATGTATTTAGGGATCGTCAAAATGGATATTTCCGTTGAAATTTGAAAAATGAAATTTTTTGCAATCACAATGCTTTCTTTACTTCCTTCAAGGAAGTAAACTATTTTACGTATGTAAATCTCAAAAATGATTAGCCGTAGTATGTTGAAATTTTGGATTTGGCACTGTTGAAACGCTTAGTTGTGCACCTTCTCTTTTTATTGCAATCGGCTGGACCAAAAATGTCCAAAAAACCCAAAATCCAAACAATTTGAAGTTTTGGACTTTTCTTTAACTGCAGTAATAAGCCCCCATTGAGAGCTTTTCAAGGATGTATCATAAGAGGTACTTATTTTTATAGGTTCTGTGTCGTACTTCAAACACAATATTTAAGGGGGTATTGAGAAAATGATAATAGATAAATCTTGGCAGGTAAACTAACTACTCAGTAGTCGCAAAGGGAAGAGGGCAGAAGAGGTGATGGTTCGGCGGCAACGGAGAGTTGTAGATCTGACGGTTTCGGTCACAGTGAGTGCTCCAGGTAGAGCCCCTGATGACGGTATTCCCCTCCCCTTCTGATGAGGTCGGATGATGGTGTGGAGGGCGGCCATCGTGTTTTGAAATATCAGGGAAACGCAGGTTACGTCGATCCCTACCGGCGGTCGAAGACACGAAGAAGTCTAAAGCTAGTGACGGGGAATCGTCCACTACTTATGAGGCCTCTAAACTAGAGGAGTGTGTATCACGGTACGATTCCCACATAGAAGACTGGGGAGGCAGGAAGAAGGCGAGAATGCGGGGAGTAAGGAGCATCTTTATTAAGAAGAGGGGTTTTGCCCAAAACATTTCAACGGTGTTGAAATTCTCTGTCCTGTTGGAGAACATTGCCGGATTAGAGGGAGGAACTGATCTTGCCTGGGATGTTGACTTAGCGGCCGGGGTTGATAATCCGTAACAACTGCAGATGTTTCGGAAGACCCCTTGAATCCGGGACTTGGTCGGTGTGGGCAAGTTGAAGGTGGGGTAAGTATTAGTGAAACAATCGTCTACCCTTTCCTTATCGGGAGAAGACATCGGGTATCAGCTTGAACTTAGGCGTGTAGACTACGCCATTGTTGTTGACTCGGCGACGGTGGGCCAGGTGGTGGCCTCCTCTATTTTTTGGTCGGTTTCGTAGGTCATGACAGATAAGCAAAGTAGGTTGGTTTGCTTCTGTAGTCCAACTGGGAGAGTTGGCCTCATTTTAAGAAGTACAGTGGAATATGCAAGCCACCGAGATGGGAGGAGGTATTGTGTGCACCATCTGCGTTCATCATTGGTGCCACAGGGGATCCTCTCCTGTGGCACCAGGCAAAAGAAGCGGCCAGTGGGTGCACCGACAGTGGTCGTTAAGGCGGAAGGCAGAACCTATGCTGATGATCTCCTCCGTTCCATCAAAGGAACTTGTCACCGGTTGAAGCCGGGGTTCTCACCGCTTCTAAGGGCTCCGGGGAGAACCTACATATCCGGATGCGAGCTGCTGATGGCGCCGCAGAACAACTGCATCAGGAGATCTCTACGAAGATGGCAGGCGCCACCACAATGCTGTCATGGAGGGGGGTTGGAGGGGAGGGCTCACATCCTGGTTAAGTATGTGGACGTGCTGACAACAAAAGAAGAATTTATTGCGAAATTATAGAAAGATGACGGATCGAGGTGTGAGGCTTCACCCGTGTCATGAGTCGCGGTGCCTGTCCTGGCGTGGTGTTTGCGGGGGACAGCCTTGTCCGGGAGAGGTGGTAGGCTCCGGCGTCCCACCATCTGAGACTCCCTTGCAGCACCTTTGGTGGTGGGGGGGGGGGGAAGTAAGACCGCAGTCCCGGTAGGGGATCCCTTTGAGGGTTCCCCATTTGTGGTGAGGCGTCAAGAGGTAGTCCCAGTGGGGGTTTCTCATTAGAGGCGAAGCATAAAGACCGAAGTCCCTCTGTCGAAGGGTCGAAGACCCTCTGTGGGCCCCTCATTAGAGGCATGACATGACAATAAACGACCAAGTTCCAGCGGCCTGGGTAATGCTTTGTTCCTGCCGAGGTATTTTGAGGCGATGGCACCCCTAGGAGCTGCGTTTATGCTTGATTGCGCGTCCGGCTCCGGGGGGCGTGAAAAATAAAGATGCTATTAAAAAAAAAAAAAAAATGTTTATGAAGTTTCATTTTTGTGAACGATGAATGCAGTTACTTTTAAATGATTGCTAAATAAAAATACAGCTAATATCATGAACTGTTCAAGTTACAGATTATTTTACAATTAACACTCATATATATTACAACAGTTTGTATTACTGCACTGAAATCTTGAATTAAAAGTAAATGATATTTTAATACCGTTTACATTTCGTAATTATTTTCTCAGAAACATTTATATCCCTTATCAAGACGAAAAAACGTAATATTAGATAAACCTAGATTACGGTATGTATGAGCTCTGCCTTTGTCCAATAAGCATTTTTTTCAAGTTAGGATTTTAGAAACCAATATTTGAATAAAATGTTTGTTGCCTTAGACATATATATATATAAAGTGTTCATGCTCGCGCACGTGTGTGTGTGTGTGTGTCGCGCTCGCCCGCTTGAGAATTTCTGTTATTCTATCACCAAGTAGTTTTAACTGACCTGATATAAAACACCTCACATTGAAAATAACACTTTTATTCTCAAATATACATTGTCATAATAACTAATCAAACTGAGGAATGAAGTGGTTACTGTTGAATTTTTTTGAGATTAATCTAATGCTGTAAATCACTTTGTCAAATGTACGGAAATAAACATAATATTCGGCCCTTAAATAGACTCGTCACTCTGTTTTCCACTCGTATATAGATTGTATAGTTAAAACTATTAAACATAGTAAAATTAAATTATAAGTATAATAATAGTAAATGATAATGGTGCGTAAAATAAATATTCCTTTGAGTTTAGATTATGTAAATTATAATAGTTGAACTGAACACAATAATTATGCAAAGAGCATTCAAATCAGTCGATATGAGTGGTTGGAAGAACAGCACGGTAAATTGGAATCTATAGTGGTTGAATACTGAGTGGCCGATTAGTATTGAAACTAGAACCTACATCTTTTTGACCTACAATGTGTCATAAATAACTATTACTCTAATATTACAAGCCCTTTTATTAAAGAAGAAAAATTTATATTACAAGAATACTTAATTTAAAATTTTCAATAGTGCTACAATAAAAATTTACTTTGAAATATAAACTAATGTTATATAAACTTTATTACATTGTTTTATGTAGGTAATACTGTTCTCAATTCTTATAAATTTTTAACGTTTTTAGTAATGCTATGAGTTTCCTTTCTGTTGAATACTCGTGTGAATTTAAATATTTTATACAAAAGATTTTGTAACATATTTTTAATTTTGTAATTGTGGCTTCACACTTTTATCTTTAGTATTTACTAACTGCTTAGCCCGGTTTCGCCGGGCTTCACAGCCAGGCATCACTTCGCTCTGCTCTTTGGAGCGTAAAAGAAGATTCATTTTTTGTAAACTGGTTTATTTATTGTAATTTTGTAAAAATACATAATTTTAACATTAATTATTAAATTCACAAAAAATTTTGCAAAATAGTTGTAACTGTTTTCCCTACCACCCATGAGACACAGCCAAATGTGCGTTTTTTTTTTATTATCTTGAAAATTTTTTTTTCAAGACACTATTCATTTTTGCATGCCTCACATTAACTGCGTATTACGAAAAATTATTGTAATAAAAAGATTTTTACAATCTGTTTTTCCAGTAATTTAATTATTCATTTAGATTTATTATTGTTACTTCATAATTTTAACATTAGCCCTTGTACTGCTAACAAATACTCTGTTCGAATTTTTAAAATTGGTCATATCGTCCCGAAGATATAAGTAAATTTCTGAAAAATAACGGATAACCTAATATCCGGATAACTGAATGATCCAGCGTACATCTTTTTTATGCAAACGTTAGCGTTCAACATTGTAAAAAATAATCAGTTTAAATTTTTTAAATTGGTCATATCGTCCAGGATACATAAGTAAATTTCGGAATAAGAGAATGACTAGATAACCGGATAATCGAGAGTATAAAAGAAAAACATAAAAACTACCCTTGCAATAAATAGAAAATTTTTGCCGAATTAAATTTTTTTTCATACCTACGGGGTCCTTAATCTTGCATTTCAAAGAAACAAACTCCTTATATATATATATAGGTATAAAAGGAGTTGGTTGTCTCTCTCTCTCTCTCTCTCTCTATATATATATATATATATATACACTTTTTTTTTAATGTAATATATAACAAGGTGATGGGGATCTTCTAAATATTCCATGAATAATGAATATGAAAAGGATGATTGTCAGAAGAAACAGTTTTCCAGTTGTAACATGGTTAATTCGAGGAATTACGTTTTGGTTATAGTTCATTCCTTTATGAAGAAAAACTATAACATAAATAAAGAAATATATTACTAATATATATCGATTAAAGAAATAGACATGTATTAAAAGTATAAATAATAACAAGTACAAATAATAAATATACAATAATACAACAAGTATACATCTGACCACTAGGAGACGTACTAACGAATCGGGATTTTCCGCTAGTGGTCGGTAAATTCCGTGCCAACAAGCTAAGGGAAACGGACACGCACAGAGACAGACACATATACAAATGCCCTTTAGTAGGGTAGGATGTCTTGTTTCGTCCGATATTTTCCTAATTCTATCATTTTCATTTTCTTAATGAAACTTTTATACGATTTCATTCAGAATTATTGAATTCTTAATTCAATAATTTTTTTTATTATATATAAATTACGCTTTTTTTGTTGTTGGGAATCCCATTTACGGACGCCTAAACAGTGTCGGGCTCACTAACAGGTGCCGCAAGATGTTATTAATATGCGTATGTAAACCGACTAAACCGTTACCCCTGGCTACCATCATTCCTGGAACCGCTAACGAAGCATTCCTTCTGGAAGGGGGGTTACACGCCCACTCACACACTCATACGTCATAGTGCAATCGCATCATAATAGAAATGTCAACAAAAACAGCAAATCAGTCACAGAAAATCAACAGCAATCATGATATATTACCATCATCAAGATACAGATAAAAGATTATGAAACTACATACTACAAACTATATACAAAGAAAAAAGACACACAATATATACAAATACAAGACAAGAAAAACTCAAGAAAACAAGTCTCACAACAATATAAACATAGAAAAATCATTAAAAAAACAGCAAAAACATAATAATATGCCTGAAAAGATTCATTCATTAATATTACACGATCTCTGCAACAACACAACACCAAAAATGCATACATCGGACAGCAGAAAAAAAAAGCAATATCTGCAGCCAAACAGCAAAACCTCACAAAATGCAGAAGATACAACATACTACATACCACAATATGGCCCCATGGAAAAGGGAATTAGCCCAAGATCAGAAAGACATAATGTACATCAAAAGCAAAATACTGAAATATATACGTAAAAAAAAAAATTACATCATATCACTCCAGCAAACTACATCATAAACTAACTAGGAACATATACATACCCCTTATACTTACTACCTCTTTTTTTCCCCTACTCTCCCCGACCGGATATCCAATTAAGTATACTCAGTCGGGGAGAGTGTCCTTCTACTCTCAAAAGAGGCGTCCCCCACCCGCCGGCTATACGTCCGGCACGACAGGTTGGCCTCCCCGGTCTCGGATCTTTTGTTTTACATTGCCTGCCTCTAATCCCCCGCTTTAGAGCCAAGGTCCGGCTATGCCGTCCCCCAGCGCCTCAGCAGGGAACCGGGACTCGGTCTTTACGCCTTTGGCCTCTAATCGACAGCGCCGACCCCACAAAGAGCCTAGGCTCCCGCAGAGACGACCCCGCCGACCGGGACTTGGTCTTTTATTTTAACCCAAACTCAAACTCCCCTGGAGTTCACCCCATTCTCAGGTACCCCCACACCAAGGCGTACAGGCCCTCCATGGAGTGACTGTCCGCCCTACCCTACTGTTTATACTCCCATTCTTCTGTTCATCCTCTTTGGCCCGCAGGACCTCCCCGGCGAACCTGCGGAACCATTCCCAGTTCTCATTGTTGTACCCCAACCGGTTTATGAGATTTTCTGGTGTAAGACCATTAATTACTATTTGACCTCTGTTAACGGCCCATCTTGGACATATGAACAACGTATGTTCGGCATCGTCGTTCTCTGGACAATAGATGCACTGCGGGGTGGCTCTCTTCCCGATCCTATGCAGATACTGACCGAAAGAGCCGTGCTTCGTCAGTAATTGTATCATGTAAAAATTGACATCTCCGAGTCTATTGTTATTCCAGGTTTTAATATTAGGGATTAGGCGTCTGGTCCATTCTCCCACTCTGGACCCTGTCCACTCATCTTGCCATTCTTGTTCTATAATCCCTTCCATCTCTTCTTTCGACATACCGCTGTGTCTGAGGGTTCTGGCTTTTATCTGAAGGTCTACGGGTAGGACCCCGGTCAGTACGCACAGCGCGTAATACGATACCGTACAGTAACTAGCAGCTACACGCAGCAATGCCAGTCTATGGACACTTCTCAACTTCTATTTATTTCGCTGTATGTTCATTGCCGCCCCCCATATGGGAGCCGCATACAGTACCGTCGAAGTGATAGCCGCGGTTATCAATCTTCGAATAACCATTTTAGGTGTGCCGTGATTTTGAAATAATCCTCTTAATCCCTTTACAGCAGGAGTAACTCTCCCACAAATCATATCAATATGCTTGCTGAATCTTAAACTTTTGTCCAGAAGTACCCCCAAGTATTTTGTTTCTTTTACTTCATCAATTCTCTGTCCTCTGATAATTGATAATTATACTTACTACCTGCGGACGCTATCAGATACGGGAGCGGAGTGTCCGCAGTCTCTTCACGTCAAGGCGACCCTCACAAGTACGGGGGAACCCCTAGTCGCTCACTCGCGAGCCTGTCCACCCTCACCTATTGTTTCGTGACTCCTCCCGTGCTTGGAGGTTTCTCATCATGATTTTCAAATACGTAGTGATAGCCTTCCAGTTTTCTTTCTTTTCTATCATTATCAGCTCCTCGAGCTGGAACATCACTTCCCTGCCTAGTACGTCAAGTAGCTCTTCCTAAGTCCTTCGTATGTCGGACAGTGGAAGAACACGTGGTATGGTGTTTCCTCCTCCTCGCGTATCTTACAAACAAAACAAGCTGAATAAAAACAGCACATTATTTTTTTGTGAAATATTATTTTATTTACTGTATATATTATGTTTAAATTAACTTTAGTGTAAATATCATTAACTAGAAATTAAGGCGATTTTTTTCACAATAAAACTAATTAATCTTTATTTAATATTTTTTAAATTCAGTTAAAAATTATCTTAGCCGATCTTCGTGACAAAACGGTAGCATCTCGGCTATTTATGTGGTAGTCCTGGGTTGGAATCCCTTTCAAGCATGACGTTTTTCATATGCATTAAATTTCATTTCCATATTACCACGTACAAGCTTTCGAAGCTTCTGTAGGGATATAATGAATTAATTCATCATGAAAAAAAGTATTTTAGCGTTGGTTATTATTTTTTGTATTTACTATGTAATATAATTTTCGTTAGTATGATGTACAAAGAGGGACGTTATAGATCGTTCTCCGGGGAAATAAGTAGAAAAAAAAAGAAAATTGTATGTTAAACAGTATTTCACTTCTTTTACTAACAAAAAATAAAGTTATAATATTTAAAATTTGTTTTCTTATTTTAATATGATTTCACATTAACAAAGTTTTGTATGTATTTTTTATAGTTTTAATATGTAAAATAAGAATGCTATTTCTAAGAAATCTGTATCTAGTAATTAATTCCTTCGTGCTAAACCGTAGAAAAAGATTAAATATATTTTTATACACCTTCATGAATTATAGTTTTAATGTTTCCTGGCGTACCTTGCAAACTGTTTATTTATCATGAAGATATTCAAATCATGTAACTGTGTCTTGTAAAATAATGTAAAGAAATATATTTTTCAGTTACCACAGATATTGTTCATTATACATAATATACCTTATTCTACGTATAATGAACAATAAAAGGTTATAATGTATACTAAACGGATGTTGATATAAAATACTCAAGAATTTTCTTAACAACGTTTTACGTAAATTAATAATAAAATATAAATACAATTTCATGTTGTTAAATGAACTAAAAAATGCGCATTTCAGGGCTATCTTCATAGAAATTACAACTGAATTAGTTTTTTTTTTTTAATATGAAAACCATATTTACGAAGTAATACAAATAAAATTTTACCGGGATTTTTTAAAAATAATACAAATGCAATAGTACAAGCAAAAAATAAAAGCTGAATAAGCTCAAATTATACCCTGCTCTGAAATTCTCTCCTTAGACTGACCACAACACCCTCTAATAAAATTCAAATTGATAAAGTTTTATTTCAAATACATTTATTAAATTAAAACAATATAAACTATTATTCGCAAAATATTTTTTAAAGGTTCATTTTCTTTATAATTATTATGAAGTTTGCCAAAGTATCCCAACTGTTAAGATTTTTTTTATTCTGGACATATTTTAAATTTTTTTCCTGATGAACGTATTTCACGACCGTTTTCCTAGAAATGGACTACGGTCCATTTGTCTTTACTACTAAAGACTACTTCCCTTGTCTTTTCCAGTTAAAATAAGGGAAAGTGTTTTTATTAAATTTTTTCTTTCCTTTGCCATATATATCCTAAATTTTATTTATTATATCAGTAAGATAAATTTATAGATGGTTGCTTGTTCAGTGGCTTTATCTCACTGCAAAAGCGAAAACATTGACCTTTATATATCTATTTCTTTAAAAAAAAAGTAGGAAATAGATATGTAAATAAGAAATTAAATATTTAAAAATTCCTTTAAGTAGATTTAGATGATTTGTCATATGATAAAAGAAGTAAGTAATGTTTGCTTGACGTCATGTAGATATAAGCGAGGGTACGCACATATCTTGAGTGCGTACTTAACCATTTATATATATATATATATATATATATATATACCTGGACTCCCGAGCGTACTTTATGCACATGGTTGGAAGAAACTTTCAAATTTATATGCTCCTTCAACCACCAGGCGCTGATTTCTTTCCTCTTTAATTTCTTGTTCTCGTGAAACCCGGCTATGTTATGATTAGCGGTTCTTATGATCGTCATAGATTCGATTTATTCTTAGAAAGAATAATAAAAACGATTGAAAAAATACATGGAGAAAGAAGAAAAATAAATAATGAAAGCGGATATTACATACAAATAAGAAGAGAAATAAGGAAACGACGAACAAGCAAGTATAAAGACTTTACAAATACTTGGAAAAAAAACTAAATTTCAAAAGACAGAACAGTGATAACTATACTAGTGTGAATATTAAATATTTTACAGATATTCGCATTAAACAAAAATGAATTAGTCATTTTACTTCATTATATTTCTGTTTTCCCATGTTGACAGAAATGTAATGGAGTAAAAGAATTAATTTTTTTCTTTAATCAATATCATTAATTTAAAGAGGGTTAAGCTGTGACCGAGGGAGCCTACTCCCTCGATCTTAAAAGGTTTCTTGGGATAACACTAATGTATCCAGAAAATTTGAAAGCAATCGTCGGTTGGTTCTCACGAGATGCTGTTTCAAATAACAAATAAACAAAACAGATGAAATTTGCATTTATATATAAGAATATCTTTAATATCGAAACAAACTACCACAAAACTTTTTTTCTATTGTCATAGAAAAAGAATAGTTTGATATGTTTTCAGCGAGTCTATAAAAACAGAATTCCATGGTTGATTCACTGTACCTGGTTTTAAATTCCCTAAAGTAAACGAACGGGAATTTATATTAAAGAGAACTGAGGTAAGATTGAAATTCAACCTAGCTTTTGAAGTTTGGGTGGCCTTCCAGTTTTACTACTAAAAGTAACCTGACCTAACAAAGATAAATTCTACATTAACGTTTGATTACACAGTACAATGTACGGTAATGGTAATAATATTATGTCTAAGAAGAATTTACTTTAATTAATAACTAAGGGAAATTTACATATTTATCAGACTAATAATGTGGTATTTTGGTTTTCCTTTGAACAAAAAGGGAAAATAATTTATGTTTTTCTTGTAATTGTATTTGTTACGTAATACTTTGCACTGAATGAACAATTTTTAATTTAGTTTATTTCGAATCCCACTTCGTATATTTTTTACGTATTTAAATTACGTAATTTAACCCGTTCTTTTCCAAGATATTGGTAAAATATGAGGATTGTTTTGTAAATGAAGACACTGATTAAGTTGTAATATAATACAAGACAATATATAATGTAAATTAATGTGATAAAATTTGTTTATATTATACGTACTTTGATTCTGTTCAACTTAAACCATAAAAAATTATTTTAAAATGGCAGATCATTTGAATACAATTTATTTCATAGTGTAACTTATGTTTTGATATCTAGCTACTTGCATTTGGATTAATTGTGATGTCTTCATATGAGAAAAAGATCTAGTGCAGACCTAGATATCTTCTATCTGCTTACGAAACTATTTTATAGTTAAATTAATCTTGCAGACTATTATATTGAGCAGGCTAAAAGTACTGTTTGATAACTTTTACTTTCGTGGCATCATAGCCTCTAGAGCTATGCTGCAAGAAGGAAAATATGTTAATCATTCAAAAAATTGTATATAGGTTTCTGCATTTCTCGACGTTTTATGATCCACGGGCCACAAAAGAAAAACAAAAAAGTGAGGGTAAATGTACGTACGTACGTATGTACGTGTTGGCGTGTTTTAAGCTTAATAACTTTGACTGGATTGTTGAAATTTGGTTCAGACTCTTGTACGAGGGTTTTTTTTTCAAGGTCCGATCGGTCACGAAATTAAAACCACAGTGAAAATAAACAATTTTTATTTGCAGCAAAGTACTTACATAGTTACGCTAATTCTCTGCATACTCGCCACTCCGATTTAGATATTTTTCGTAGCGCGGTACCAACTTTCCAATATCCTCGTCATAGAACGGAGCCACCTGTGTTTTCAGCCATATTTCTACGTTGGTCTGCAGCTCGATGTTTGTGCCAAAACGTTGTCATCCTAGCCAGCCTTTCATGTAAGCAAAGAGGTTAAAATCGGATGGAGCCAAGTCCGGGCTGTATGGTGGGTGATCAAACACTTCCCAACGAAAACATTGTAGGAGCTTCTTTGTTACAGCTGCAATGTGCGGCAGAGCTTTGTCATGGAGAAAGACAACACCTGATGACAACATTCCTTCTCCGCTTATTCTGAATTGCCCTTCGTAGACGTTGAAGAGTCACGCAGTATGAGGCTGCAGTGATGGTGGTGCCACGTTCCATGAATTCCACCAAGAGAACTCCATTCCGGTTCCAGAACACAGTAGCCATAAACTTTCTGTTGGAGAAGGTTCGCTTGAACTTCTTTGGTTTACTGGGAGAATGAGAATGCATCCGCTGTTTGGATTGTTCGTTTGTTTCTTCAGTTTGAAGATGGACCCGTGTCTCGTCCCCTGTGACAATTTTGTTAAAAAAATCTTCTCCTTCATTGTGGTAGCGCTGGAGAAACGTTAGGGAGGCGTCCATTCTCATTGTTTTGTGATGGTCGGACAGAATGTTGGGAACCCATCTCGCACACAGTTTGCGGTACTGAAGTCTCTCACTCACAATGGTGAAGAGAGCTGACCTTGAAATTTCAGGAAACGAATCACTCAATACAGAAATTGTGAACCGACGATTTTTCGAATCACCTCATCCACTCGCTCAACGAGATCATCGGTTGACACTCGCTTCCTTCCCTGACCGCCTGCATCATGAACATCTGCACATCCTGTTTTAAAGTTCCTGCACCATTGTCGCACTTTGCTGTCACTCAATGAAGTTTCACCGTACACATTACTTATTCGTCGATGAATTTCAGCAGCATTACACCCCTCAGCCTGAAGAAATCGAATTACCGCACGCACTTCACACTTGGCGGGAGATGCTATTGTTGTAGACATGTTTACGTGCTAGCTGCGTGTTCAGAACTAAACGAAGTGACGCGGCGTTACTGAAGGCCATAATAGAGACGCTACGCAACACAAATGCGCAAAGGTTCATCCGATTTTGGCGCGGGTTTTTATTTCGCGACCGATCGGACCACGGATAATTGAAGTTACAATCTGTTGATAAAGGTTTGAGGCCAATATCTCCCGGACATGAGGTAGATAGTATCTTTGTGGTAAATTTTCTAAAAATTTTACAAACGAAATCACACTCGGTACATGCTTTTCTTACCCCATGAGAAAAAAAAAATTGTCCAGAAATTTGTTCCTTCTTCAAAATTCGGAAAAAAACTATCTTTTTATTTAATCCTTATTTTTAACTGACTTTTTTATTTCTTCCTAAGAATAGTAACAGTGCAAGTTCAAAAATTTTATGTGGATATCTCTTTTTTACAAATGAGAATTACATGAAATCTTATTCCATTAATAACTTCTTATATTTTTTAAATTGTTATTATTGAATAATTTTTTTTTTTTTACAGAGGTTAATTAATATTTATAAACCAATATATTTAAATAAAAAAAGTTAAAAAAAAGGAGATGATGTAGAATTCGAACCACATTGGTTCGAATTCTACAAGGATCTTACAAGGGACATTCCCTTGTAAGATCCAAATATTTCATTAATTAAAATTTTATTTTGCTATAACTCTGGAACCAGTGTAAACAAGTATCACTTATGATATATCGTTGAAAATCTCTCAATGACGGCTTATTACTGCAGTTAAGAAAAAGGCCAAAATCCAATTTTTTTTATCTAGGACTGTTGTAACATATGTTACTGTCCTAAATCCAAAATTTCAACACACTATGGCTAATCGTTTTTGAGTTATGCGAGATACATACGTACGTACAGACGTCACGCTGAAATTAGTCAAAATGGATCAAGGGATAGTCAAAATGGATATTTTCTTTGAAATCTGAAAACCAAATTTTTCGCGATCACAATACATCCTTTACTTCGTAAAGGAAATGTAAATATAATAGGATCAAATAAAAAAAAGTATTTGGGGATGGAAGAGCCGATCAAAGTTTAGAAATATAGATTGTTCTAAACTTTTTTCATGTATAATTTTTTTCCACTACATAAAAATAAATAATCAATGTCAGGAAAATGCAACAAATTTGTAGTCTGCTTTTTTTCTATTAATGTTTATTCTTCCACTTTGCTAATCACAGAACGTCAAAAATTTGAAAAGATTCTACTTGTATGATGCTATACAATGTTCATGGGTAATTTGGTTAGCTGGCATTTCTCCCGTCACCACCCCATTCGGTCGCCCTAGAGCATAGACCAAATGTACTGTGCCAATGAACGGCTACTGAGCCTCGAAACAGATTTGCGACCTCGTTATCCTAATTGCTCCTAATGAGCTCCTATCTTGCGTGAGCGGTTAAGCTGGGCGCCGTACAGCACCCGCCTATGTGTCCCTACCGCTCACTTGTCACATTAAAACTAAATCGGGGAGGCGCACCCCTTGTTACAATTAAAACAATAAAAGTTACAAATTAAAAGACGGCAATTTAAGCCGCCACGCCTCGGTCGCTGTTTGCCAGCTAGTGTCTGTCCACCATTTAAGCGCTTGGAGCTTTATTGGCTGATGGCAGCCATTATTTCCAGGAAGGTTTTCACCGACACGCTACAGGAATCAATAATTCCCCATTAAAATTAACTTAAATTATCGATGACGGTTGAACATCGCAACCTCATCGAGGAACTCCCACACGGTCCGACAATGCGGCTCACGCCACATTGACTCGCCGTTTATGAGCGGCCAGTTTTCCCCCTGACCTCTAAGTTCCAGGGTGGCCCGGTCTCTGGCCCCCCCAAGAGCAGGGCAGTTGAACATTAGGTGTTCGTTCGACTGGACCTCCCCACAGACGCACAACTCATCAGCCGCTAGGCGAAACCTGAACAGATATTGCATCAAATTCACGTGGTTGGTGAGCACTTGGGCACCCGCCGCCCTTAAAAATGAACTTGAGGCATACCATCCCCCCAGATCCTGTATAAATCTATACAGAGGTCTTCCCTTAGACGTGGTGTGCCATTCATGCTGCCATGTCTCCATCGCGAGGCCCCAAAGCCTCTTCCGCAGGCGGGAAATGGGCAACTGTTCGAAATTTAGACCCGGTGCATTGTGATCACCGTTCCGTTCCGGTTCTAGCCCGGCCCGAAACCGTATCCCAAATACCTCGGTTTCCCGACCTCTTCGCAACTTCCACATGGCTGCTCGAACTTTCACCACTAAATCGATTGGGAGAGCCTTTCCCAATACGGTAGTAGCCTCGTAGGAGGTTGTTTTAAAAACACCAGTGCATACAATTAAGGCTCTGCGCTGGGCACTCCTTAAATTTAGAAGCAGTGCTCTATTTCTATCCAACCTATGCGCCCAAACTGGCGCCGCGTATGCAATCATAGACTCGAAGACACCTCGGTACACTAAGTACATTTGGCGACCAGAAAGCCCGTAGTCTTTCCGAGCAATCCTTCCAAGTTTGTGCATCACAGAGACGGCGTCCGCCGCAACTTGTCTAATGTGGTTGCTAAAAAGCAACTTATCATCAAACAAAACACCTAGGTACTTATGAACCCTTACTTGGCTGATTACACAGCCTTTATACTTAATGTGGGGGTTTCGACTGCATGATAATTTGTCTGCGCCCTTTAGAAGCATAAACTTCGTCTTGGGCACAGAAATCTTTAAATTTTGCATGTCCATCCAGCCTTCGGCGGTTGACAAGACCGCCTGCGCTCTACTTTCCAGCTGTGGTCGTGAATTTCCACGAACTAAAAGGAGACAGTCATCGGCGAAAGCCTGGGCCGTGACTCCTTCTGGGAATGTCAACCCCAGAAATCCATCGAACACCAGGTTCCACAGCAGGGGACCGAGAACGGAACCCTGCGGGCTTCCCCTGGTGACGGATTTTTCCACAACTAGGTGCGCATCTTTAAACAGGGCCGTACGGTTAGACAAATAGTCTCGTACCACGGCCTGTATGGCTTCGGGAACATCGCGGCGTTCCAAAGCATAGAGGACAGAACTCCAACACATAGAAGGAAATGCTGCCTCTATATCAATAAAAATAGCCAAAACATATTTGCAGTCGGCGCTTTCCACCTCGGTAAGAGCATTTAAGATGCAATCCTCGGTGCCAAATGTTCATGGGTAGAAAAATGGCATTATTAGTTTGGATTCGGTATCCAGTACGTCAGCGGTAATTACGATGTACAATACTCATATCGAAATTCTAGACGCATCCATTCCAAAATCATTACAAATATCTCCAATGTTTCATAGTTAATTAGCGATTAATACGTAATTGCAGATGTAATACTTCTAGAATAAAATAGAAAATTTTTATAATCAATGATAAAATCCAACGAAATTTCTATTAATATCAAAGTTTTATGTCATCAGTTTTATTACACATAAGAAACATTTTTTTTAAGAGATTAAAACGTAAAAATTTATTTGATTAAAGTGCAGTATTTTCAATTTTATGAAACTTGTCATTGTTATTTTTAGGTTACAACAATCAAGAGCGTACTTATATTATTTAACATATATATATATATATATATTTTAATTTTTTATTTACTCTTTTACTTTTAAAATTTATGTTTCTTTTCTGATAGGTTTAATCATGAATTTCGACTTCCGATTTTTAAATTCTGTGTATTCTAGAAAAGTACTATATTCATTTTATTTCCCAATAAGAGATAAAATTTTGTAACTATGTAGTTAAGTGATAAAAAATAAACAAAAAATTTAATTAATTTTGATTAAAGACGTTACTTTTGATACAGAAAAAAGTAATTAAAAAGGCTCCAATTACAAAAAAAAATTAGAAAATTTGATTTTTAAAGAAATATCATTTTACCTGGACAGATAACTTGTTAAACTAAATACACTTTATTTTATGAATCAAACTACGGACCTTTGGTTTAGAAATAAAAGAATAAATTGAGCTACACAGGTGATCTGTTTTGAACATTTAGAAATTGCTGGGTTATAGGATTTTTTGTCGCCTAAGGATTTGGGTGATGAAATTTTGTAAAACTGCTCTTTTCTCGTTTCTTTTTGGGTTATATAAAAATGTATTGCCTCGCCAGATGTCAGCCTTCTTTCTTCTTTACAAGCAGAATTTAGTTTTCATTCCCTTAGAGAAGTGTAGATAAAATAGTTCTTCTGTTTTAGAAAGTTTCCTGTCTGGAAGATTTATTTTATTTTGTACGTGTTTATTAATAATTATCAACCGGATAACTATTTTAAACTTTAATTAGTTAAAAAGTAATTATTAGTTCTACCAATAATATAAAGTCTAGATAAAATTGTGTATAAAGAAAATAATCTATATTTTAGTTTATTTACTGTAAGGTCAATATACATCCCAACTCAATTTATAAAATGATCTAATTAAAAGTATTTCAATTTTGTAATGAACTGCATTTATATATATATACTTACGCAAAAAATAAAATAATAATTTATTAAACTAGGCATGCTGATATAAACTAGTTTTGTTAAGAAAGAAACAAAATTCATAAATTTGCCTTTCTGAATATTATTTCTTTTAAGTATTTGTGTAAATTTTATTTATTTTTAATTAATGGATTGTTGTTCTTTTGAAGTAGTTAATCGTTATTTTCTACAGTTTTCATTTATTTTTCATTAGATATTTTTAAAATGGATGAAATTAATTTTTGTAATAATATTGACTGGAAACCTTTTTTTATATAAAACAATTTTCATATCTTTACATATAAATTATTATATTTTGTGTGTATATTCTTTTTTTTTTTTGTTTATTCGCTTAAAATTCACAAACCGTTGGGCCGTTCTAAATGATTTTATTTTACTCCTGTTATTGAATTTGGAAGATGGTTTTAGGCTTAAATTTATGTGGGGATCTTCTCATTATGGGATAACCAGTAAGATTTAAGCAAACGCCTTTTTTTATTACACTGAGTAGTTTTTGATGTAGCGGTATTTTTAAACGCTGGCTAAATTAGGTTTTGTAAATTATAAAATTATGACGCCTCCAAATTAAATTTACGAAATAGATTGATTTTTATTTTTAACTAGCTCTACCCGCCACGCTTCGCTGTGGCACATTGTGGTTGTATGGATGAGAAATAAGAAACAAAACAAAGTATACGTTTCATAGAAGTTTAATTTTGCAATACTTGTAGGTATACAATATTTTTTTTTTGTTTTTCCACTGTCTGCGTAGATATAAAGGCTATCTGGTTTGCCGACTCGGGAACACGCAACATACAGTTGCCCATGTGAGAAGCAATCCGCATCTTAATATAAACCACACAATTCTAAAGATTGACCTTGAGCTTTATTGTTGTGATTTCAAATGCGATTGGGAATTGCAATCTTTTAAATTAAAATGGTGTATCGGTCGGGATTATAGGTATTCGAGGAATGAGGACTTCTTCACTTTTGAAAGGCCCGTTAACATCGTTGCTTCCACTACGTTATTCATCAATTTCTTAACTGCAAGTCGCGTGCCGTTGCAGAGTTCTGGCTGATTAATATTCCGCAACAGGATAATTGTCATTTTTTGATCGAACCGTTGCTAGAATCAATCTAATGTTTTCCCAGTTCCTCCTGGCGCATCCAAGAAGAAGGTCCCCCCAACTCCGTCATTTATCATTTGCATTATGCGTTCATAAATGCCTTTCTGTTCAGGCGTTAATTTGGGAATGTTTGATTGGACATATGACTGTAGATCACCAATGTTGTAACTCTGTTCATGGCGTAAATCCACATCAAATGAAGCAATCGCAGCTCGGGTGAATGCTGGCATTCCCAATTGACTAAGAACTTTATTTGCAATAGCTAAACACTTGTCTTCAATATTTATCAACGCTTCGTTGTAAATGCCTTCTGTAAATTCCACGGTCATATTGGTATTTTCTAGGCGTACTCTATGCAAAATATCCTCAGCCATATGCGATCGATATCTTTCCCATAACTCTGTGGGAGATGAAGGGAAGCAAGCGGTCAATATAATTGCGAATAATGCGCGAATTTGGTTTGGATGTGCAGTGTTGCACGCGTCATTAATACATATATCTCACTGTTGGTCGTTTTCTAATAAATTCAGAGCTTGGTGAAAGGCGCAGCTCAATCGCGACACGATCACACAAAAGTACCTCGATTAAAGTGAATATTTAATTCAGATTGTATAATAATCTGAATCAGATGCAAGTGGATACGTTTTTTTTTTTTTTTTGTTAATAAACAATGTAATTGGGAACACGTATTGTTTCGCATGTGACTGCGGTTGTCGTTAGCTAGTATGGCGAGTGTTCCCCTCGATTCCGGCAGATGGCGCAGTCACTGGTACACAACTGACCGTTAAAAAAACTGTTTTCTCGCGGTCGCGGGTATGTGACTGATGCGAAAAATAGATAAAAAAACAATCTTTGATGCGGGTTATATATCGTGCTAAAATTTGAGCTCAGTCGGTGCAAAACATTTTGAGTTTTTGAAGCCGTACACAAACGAACTTATTATTTTTATATATATAGATTTATTCAACTTGTTAACTGTTAAAAAAATATCAGTAGTTTAGCGGAAATCTTCATTGTATATTATATTAAATGTTTGATTTAAAATACAATGCTTGTCCTTTTTTGCATTTGATAATCTAGTTAACTGTTGTAATTTTTATGCTAAAAATTACAGCTTAAAATAAATATATTTACTTCTAGTACTATCAGTGTGCATGCATGTTGCTTACTGCAATCATTGTACGCTCTACAAGCAAACTATTCTGGTAGATTTAAACATAAAAGGTGCTTAAATCTACAAAGAAAAGTTCATCTTTGAAAATATTTTATTTTTTCCTTCGTTTTATTTCTTTATTAGGGTTTTCCTAAAATTGATAATTTATTAAATGTGTATTAAACATTTTTTTCTGATATTCGTACTCGCAGTAATAACATAAAGGTAAATTTTCATATTTGTTAAATTACGTATTTCATAAATCACATAGTTTAACACAAAAAAGAAATGAGAAACTGCTACACGTTTTTACTACCTAAATTTTCTTTGAAAATGAAAAAGTCTGACGTTCACAAAGAAAAGGGGTTTGGATTAAGTCTTACTGCTATCCAATAACGGAGATGTCCAAATAAATTTATTTCTAAAATCATCTTCGAAATTCAATAACAGGAGTAAAATAATCATTTAGAATGGCCCAACGATTTGTGAGCTTTAAGCAAATAAATTAAAAAAAAAAAAAAAACATACAAAATAATAATCAATATATGTAAATATATGAAATAAATGTAAAAAAAAAAAACGTTTCCAGCAAATATGATTACGGAAATTAAAATCATCCAAATTAAAAATACCTAATAACAAATATAAAAAACTGAAGAAAATAAAGATTAATTAATTTAAAAACCAACAATCCATTACTAGAAAATAAATAACTTATACAAAAATAATTAAAAGAAATAATTATTATATACAGAAACGTAAATTTAGTTATAAAAACGTAAATTTATGTCGTAAATTATTAGTTATAAATTTAGTTTAGCTGGAAACAAACCAGATCACGGTTTCTCATTTCTATCGCTCCTTTTTATTCTCCTTCATGGGTAACATTTCGAGTTAAACACGAGTCTTTGTTGTTTTTAGAACGTTTAAGGTTTGATTACTGTAGGCTACTCGATCACAAAGTAGGTTTTGTAGGATGTGTTGGTTTTTCAAATACGCAAGACAACGATAAAAAAACAATCGTATTGCTTTTAGAGCAAAGGAGACTGACAAAAAAAATTATGTCAACAGAACAGTAACAGTTAGGAATAAATATAAAAGAATATTGATCTACAAGGACGGAATAAATAAGAGATTATTAGTATTTATTATTTTTAATTTATTTCTGTTATTGTTTAGTAGATTTTAAAATACAGTAGAATTATCTTAACCGAATTAATTATGCATGTAATCAGTTTGGATACTGGAAAACCAATACCGCAATAAACACTGATTAGATAAAAATTGAGGTTATTGGTTGTAATATAATATAATTCTGGATTTTATTTTAATAACCGGAAAAAATAAGTGAATATTTAACTAGAATATCTAAAAGAAAATTATTTTTTTTTATGTCGGAAGAGATGTTACTGAAACAAAAATAAACTCATAAGGACTTCTGAATAAATAAAAACGGATTATTAGTGTAGAAAAATGGAAGAGTTACTCGATAAAAATTTAATAAATAATTTTTCAATTATAAAAATATAATTAAAAAATAATGGATCATTAAATATAATATAATAATGGATAATTTAAATGTAGGTGGCGAGGGAAGGGAGCCTGGACCTTGTTGGCTGACTTAATTGGTTTTAAGCGGAAGGCTGAAAGCCGGTTATTTTTTGTGTATGGATAACGCTATACAATTTCAATAAAAAAAAATACGCAACAAAAAACTTTTACCGCATCCGTTACTGTTATTATTATTATGCGATTGATTTTTAATTTAAAGATTATTAAATTGAAAATTTTGATATGAAGTACAAAACAGAACATAATTAAACGTAAGCAAAAGTATGTAATATAGTAGTCAATATTTTGTGATAAATCATCGTCACTGTAAAAACCGTAAACACTGAACATTGTTGTTAATACTCTACGTGATACCAAATTCTAATCAAAAATCTGATGGGACACCACATGACTTCCTTGTAAGCCTATTAACTTACATACACACTTTTTTTTTGTAAATGAAAAGTACATAAAATTTTATTTCATTAACAACTTATTTTTGCTCAATAAGAATATTATAATTACAATCGGCTCTCCTGCGGAGCCATAAGTAAGTTTCCTGACAAAAACACGTGATAAGAACGTCCTTAAGGAACCCCCAAAATAAATAAAACACAATAAACAGTTGCAAGCAAACTTAAAGTCAAATGTGAAATATCAAGCTCAGTCATAAATCACATACCATTAATTTTTGCACCATATAGTCCACAAAACAAACATTAATAACAAATAGAAATAAAAGGAAACAGAAGTAACAAGAAATTAGATACGACACCACTAAACTTGACGGTGTTAGATTCCAAACCGTTACGCAGACCCTAAGTCGAGTACATGGGCTCGTTTCAACCGTCGGACGTCTCTGTTGTTATCGAGTAGGTTAATTGCAAAGTAGTTTACATGATTCTCAAGCCTCTGCAGGTATTTGACATTGCGGTGTCGTGCAATCTCACGAACCGATGAGAGCTCCAGATAATCCTGAATCTCATCATTCTGCGTGAACCACGGAGCTTCGGTAATTAACCTCGCTACTTTGTTCTGAAATCGTTGTGTAATTTCCACATTACTAGTACTAGCCGTTCCCCACAATTCTGACCGTACGTTCAGACTGGGCGCAGGATAGTCTTGTAAATTAAGATCATGTTGGATAACGTGAGGCCTGAGTTCCTCCGTAGCAGCCAATGAAGTTCCTTGTACCTTGCGTTTAGCTGTTTCCTCTGCATCCGCACGTGACACTTCCAGGTTAAACTCCGATCCAGGTGAGGTCTCAGATACCACACAGTCTCCCTTTACGGGATCAAAACACCATCGAAGTACACAAAACACCTCTCCGCATGGCAAATGTGACGTCCCTCGACTTAACCCTGATTAACCTTAATCCTCCACTTTTTCTGTCATTAATAACTTCTGATTTTTTAATTTTTTTATTATTATTGAATTATTATTTATCGTAAAACTTTTTTTTACAATCAGAGTTTCTTAACTGTAATAATTAGTCCTGACTGAGAGCTTTCCAACTATATATCATAACTGGTACTTATTTTTACTGGTTTCAGTGTTAAAGCAAAAATGAAATCTTAATTAATGAAATATTTGAATCTTAGAAGGGGAAGGCATTCGACTAAGACTTCATCTCCGTTTTTTTAATTTTTTTTTTAAATTTAAATATACTGATTTATTTTAATAATTACTAACCTCTGATTGTAAAATAAATCAGTATATTTAAATTTAAAAAAAAAAAAAAATTAAAAAAACGGAGATGAAGTCTGAGTCGAATGCCTTCCCCTTCTAAGATTCAAATATTTCATTAATTAAGATTTCATTTTTGCTTTAACACTGAAACCAGTAAAAATAAGTACCAGTTATGATATATAGTTGAAAAGCTCTCAATCAGGACTAATTATTACAGTTAAGAAAAAGTCCTACCTCCGAATATTTTTGATTTTGGCTGTTTTGAACATTTTTGGTTTAGTTGATTGCAATCAAAAGTGGAGGCGCACAGCTAGATGTTACAACAGTTCTAAAGCCAAAATTTCAACATATATAATCGTTAATCGTTTTTGAATTATGCGAGATATACCTAGAGACGTCACGCCGAAACCAGTCAAAATGGATTCAAGGATGGTCAAAATGGATATTTCCGTTGAAATCTGAAAACCGAAATTTTTCACGTCACAATACTTCCTTTACTTCGTACACGGAAGTAAAAATGGGAGGTGATTAACCAGTGACTTTTTACCGGCTTGACTTAATTTTTTACTTTAAATTTTATTAAAAATAAAGTTTAAATTAAACTATTTTACATTTACATTTTATTAAAATTAAATTTTAATTTTATTAATAAATAAATAAATTGTTTGTATCGGCTCCCGAATTATTTAGCAGTCAATTTACTAGATAACACGATCAGTGATTTTTCAAGATTTCTGAAGGAACAACATTCTCGGTTTGCCTTATCGTTTCAATTAGGTGACTTTATTGTTTGGCTGTACGGAGTGCTCTTCTATTTCATTTCTTTCATTTCGTTGTTATCGTTAAGTCACCAGCCGCTGGGTTTGTGACTACTTAATGTTAGTTCAAATACAGATCTTATTTACTTATTGTTCAATTATCTTGCAGAACCGATTGTAAAGTTGCTATGTCGTTAAAATACAAAAAAATAAAAAAATAAAATTAAAATTTTATTTTAAAAATATAATTTGTTTAAGTTTACAAATTGATCATTAAAGGTTTTAATAATAACGATAAGCAGCTATATTAAATTTAAAAAACGAATATTATCTGACATACGAGTAAATTATATTTTACAATAAAATGTCGTTACTAATCTTTGGAAAATTTATTACTTGAGAATTTGAATAGAAAGGAATTTTTGATTTCTTTATAATTGTAATATAAGTTTTAAATTGAATTATTCACACAGGGAAAACAGCATTAACAATGTAAAGAAAATAGGCCGCAATTGAAATATAACGACATTCATAGAATAATGAACGCACCCCGGGTTAATAAAAACCCTTGAGAAAGTATAATTTGGGTAAGATTCAGGGCTATTTTGATTACTAGCAGTCAGTATAATTAGAAATTGATTACATTATTTCCTTCTAATCACAAAAAAAATATATTTCACCCAAAATTTACGTACACAAAAAAATTACAGTTATTTAAAAGATGTTATGCACCATCAAAATAGAAAATCGCCCAATTCAAGATATTACGTCAGTACGGAATACACTTTTTTCTTTTTTTTTTTTTTTGTCTTCAGTCATTTGACTGGTTTGATGCAGCTCTCCAAGATTCCCTATCTAGTGCTAGTCGTTTCATTTCAGTATACCCTCTACATCCTACATAACTAACAATTTGTTTTACATATTCCAAACGTGGCCTGCCTACACAATTTTTCCCTTCTACCTGTCCTTCCAATATTAAAGCGACTATCCCAGGATGTCTTAGTATGTGGCCTATAAGTCTGTCTCTTCTTTTAACTATATTTTTCCAAATGCTTCTTTCTTCATCTATTTGCCGCAATACCTCTTCATTTGTCACTTTATCCACTCATCTGATTTTTAACATTCTTCTATAGCACTACATTTCAAAAGCTTCTAATCTTTTCTTCTCAGATACTCCGATCGTCCAAGTTTCACTTCCATATAAAGCGACACTCCAAACATACACTTTCAAAAATCTTTTCCTGACATTTAAATTAATTTTTGATGTAAACAAATTATATTTCTTACTGAAGGCTCGTTTAGCTTGTGCTATTCTGCATTTTATATCACTCCTGCTTCGTCCATCTTTAGTAATTTTACCTCCCAAATAACAAAATTCTTCTACCTCCATAATCTTTTCTTCTCCTATTTTTCATAAATATTACACACCAGTTTGTATAATCTATCAATCGCTTCCTCACCTGCACTGCGCAGTAATTCTACAGGTATTCCGTCAATTCCAGGAGCCTTTCTGCCATTTAAATCTTTTAATGCTCTCTTAAATTCAGATCTCAGTATTTTTTCTCCCATTTCATCCTCCTCAACTTCCTCTTCTTCCTCTATAACACCATTTTCTAATTCATTTACTCCGTATAACTCTTCAATATATTCCACCCAGCTATAGACTTTACCCTTTCGTATTATATATTGGTGTACCATCTTTGTTTAACACATTATTAGATTTAGTTTATGTACCCCAAAATTTTCGTTAACTTTCCTGTATGCTCCGTCTATTTTACCAATGTTCATTTCTCTTTCCACTTCTGAACACTTTTCATTAATCCACTCTTCTTTCTCCAGTTTGCACTTCCTGTTTATAGCATTTCCTTATTGCCGATATATCCTTTTACTTCTTCATCACTACCATTCTTATATTTCCTACGTTCATCCATCAGCTGCAATATATCGTCTGAAACCCAAGGAATACACTAAACACATTATAACAGCAGTATGTACTTTAAATTATTTTTAATAATTTTCTTAAAACGCAATCCACACTTGTATCTGCTTTTTTTTTGTTTAACCTCCGGGACCACTGTTAAGTATTGCTTCAGAGGATGAGATGAATGATTTGTAGCGTGTGTGAAAATGCCATACCTGACTGCGATTCAAACCCGGGATCTCCGGATGAAAGGCGGAGACGTTACCTCTCGTGCCACTTAGACCAGCCCACACTGTATTTGTATAGTACCCATATCACATTATTTATGAATTCGCTGTTGTTGGTAATGAAATCGTTAAAAATCCATTCCACATTTCATCTATGCTGGATATTTTGCATGTTTGTTGAATGTTGCATGTACTGTACTATTGTAGATGGTGATATTTGTCTGCTGTGTTTTATTTACATAGGACCATGATAGCTTCATCGGACGAAAGTCGGTACTTCCTTGTCGAATCAAAAAATTACTCGAATATGGAATAAAAATGTCAGTGTATCCTATGTTTACGTTACTACTTCTGTTTAAGTTACAAATATTTAATCCATTATCTAATTTTTTATGATCATTAAAAAACTTTCACAAGTTTAAAAGTCATAATAATTTTACGTATTCATAACACTAAACTAGGTACTTAGAATTTTTACAGTAGCTTTAATTTGTTACCAGGTTTCCAGTTTCAATTAAAAACAGATCATTATAGATTAAGCATTAAGTTTATATATATTTTTACATTTTTTAGTATTTTTCCTGTTGCTTAAAATGGGAGAAATTCAAAATAATCTCCTCTCCGATTATTTCCCTTTATGATAGCGCGTGAACTTGAACAAATCATGGCTTTACTTTCTTCTCTTTATTTTTCTTACCAAAACCTCTTCATCTGTTCACTATGTTTCTCCTTCGTCTTCTCAGATCATCTTCTTCCTCTCGTTTCTCTTCTCCAATTTTCTTATTTCTACTTTCATCCCTAAATTTCCTTCTGTCCTTGATTTCTTCTTCTGAGATGTTCAGTCGTTCCAGGTCATCTTGTGTTTTTTTCATCCAAATGAACATAAATTTACTCGCCTTGACTATGTTGAAAATCTTCTTAGTCAGAACATCTTCACCCATCCTGCATGTTCCTTAGAATTGTAGATGTCGTTTCCTAAACTCGTCTGTGATGAAGTTTGTGTTTTCATATAATCTCTTTGTGGGTCGCTTGATCCAAGTTCCGTCTCTGAGGACAGCACCGTGGATTTTCCTGGAATTTTCCGTTCTTGCTTCTCGATGTCATGAATTTTTGTCATTTTTCTAATTAATGTGGTTTCTGCTGCGTATAACGCCTCTGGCACGACAACTGTGTTCTAATGTCGGAGTTTCGCATTACGAGACACTGCCCTTTTGTTACAATGATTCCATGTAAGCCTTTACGCCTTTTGCAGTTTGAGTATTCTTTCTGTGTTGAATATTTATTGTATTCAGTCTCGTGGGGTGGATGGTTTCTGTCAAGTACTTGAAGGGGGGTGCTTTGAGATTTTGCTGTACTGCGGGAATTTTCCAGTTAATATATACACATATATATATATATATTTTTTTAAATAAATTTGAAAAAGAAAGATACTATATACAAAATTGTCATCCGAACGCTCTTTAATTTTCCTATATTTTAGTTATCCTATATTAAAGAGCAATGTTTGTCAGCAATTTTTTTTTTATTGGCAGTCGGTTTTTTAATTTTAATGTTTATTTCTTTTTACACATCAAATAGATAACAAATTTACAGGGTCCCAGTAATAATAATAAATGTAATTGGTAATGTATTTTCTGAGTTAATTTATATAAATATTTGAAAGTCTTTTTTATAACAGATTAATTTGGTCAACCTTTTTATAAGTTGAACAAGCCGAATTGGGACATGACATGTGACGTTGATGTACTCCGCTCTTCGACCCTAACAATGCCAGAAAATTCACAACCGCATGTAATCACTCAACAAAATGAATGATAATTTTAACTATTGAATTTTTCTTTTTACAGAAACAAATTAATAATTTTTATAAATTTATATACAATGTCAACTTTAAGTGGAAATATTTTGACAGATAAGAGTAACAAATTATATACTTTATTTCAAATGTGTGCATCTGCATATGTTGACCTGAAGCAGTTCAGCGTTTACAACGTGTAACTGCTACGTAATACATTGCACAAATTTATTATATTTTTAAGAAAACTATTTCCCTTTTGTTTTTGTATAAATTATGCATGATATTCTTTGTTTCTCTGCATTTTTTATTATTCAATGATGTTATTGCTTGGGATGTCGCATATAAATTCGTTCTAAAACCTTTATCTGTCACTCTGAGGGTTGCACTGAAGGTTACTTTTAATAAAATACATTTTTACTCATCAGAGTTTTTTTTAATAAAGAAATGAATGATATTACTGTAAAAACATTTGTCTACTTCTTGTTAGTACATATACGCGCGCGCGGACACACACACCGAGAGAGAGAAACTAGAATATTGTTGTTCGAGATGGAATACAGCCATTTAATACTCGAAGCAGTAGCGAAATGAGTAGGTGCTTAAAACTAAATAAATTTTTTACGATCAATTTAATTTATTTATTATACATATATATATATATAATTAAGTGTACAGGTGTACAGAAGTATATTATCATAGAAGTATATCGCTGCAGTATAAAAGAGGAGAGATTTTTTATGCTAAATCGTCACCGTGGAAAATATTGATAAAGAAATTAATGAAAGAAGATATTACAAATGAGAAGCAAACATTAACTTTCTGTTTTTCAATGTTTCTTTTCGTTTTTTGTTTTTTTAATCGGAAAAAATTTATTTTAAAAATTTCAAGTCGCTGAAAAGCTTGTATGATTTTGTTAATGTGTATTTATTTATTAATTTATGTAAATTATTATTAATATATTTTGTTATCTGTTAAATTATTGATTATTCGAAAAAATAAAAGATTTTTTTTTTCAATGTTTATTTCTGACCTTTAATCATTAATGTTTTATTATTGAAATTGTTGTTAAGGACAATAATTATTATTTTTTTTTTTTTGCCTTCAGTCATTTGACTGGTTTGATGCAGCTCTCCAAGATTCCCTATCTAGTGCTAGTTGTTTCATTTCAGTATACCCTCTACATCCTACATCCCTAACAATTTGTTTTACATATTCCAAACGTGGCCTGCCTACACAATTTTTCCCTTCTACCTGTCCTTCCAATATTAAAGCGACTATTCCAGGATGCATTAGTATGTGGCCTATAAGTCTGTCTCTTCTTTTAACTATATTTTTCCAAATGCTTCTTTCTTCATCTATTTGCCGCAATACCTCTTCATTTGTCACTTTATCCACCCATCTGATTTTTAACATTCTCCTATAGCACCGCATTTCAAAAGCTTCTAATCTTTTCTTCTCAGATACTCCGATCGTCCAAGTTTCACTTCCATATAAAGCGACACTCCAAACATACACTTTCAAAAATCTTTTCCTGACATTTAAATTAATTTTTGATGTAAACAAATTATATTTCTTACTGAAGGCTCGTTTAGCTTGTGCTATTCGGCATTTTATATCGCTCCTGCTTCATCCATCTTTAGTAATTCTACTTCCCAAATAACAAAATTCTTCTACCTCCGTAATCTTTTCTCCTCCTATTTTCACATTCAGAGGTCCATCTTTGTTATTTCTACTACATTTCATTACTTTTGTTTTGTTCTTGTTTATTTTCATTCGATAGTTCTTGCGTAGGACTTCATCTATGCCGTTCATTGTTTCTTCTAAATCCTTTTTATTCTCGGCTAGAATTACTATGTCATCAGCAAATCCTAGCATCTTTATCTTTTCTCCTTGTACTGTTACTCCGAATATAAATTGTTCTTTAACATCATTAACTGCTAGTTCCATGTAAAGATTAAAAAGTAACGGAGATAGGGAACATCCTTGTCGGACTCCCTTTCTTATTACGGCTTCTTTTTTATGTTCTTCAATTGCTACTGTTGCTGTTTGGTTCCTGTACATGTAAGCAATTGTTCTTCTATCTCTGTATTTGAACCCTATATTTTTTAAAATGCTGAACATTTTATTCCAGTCTACGTTATCGAATGCCTTTTCTAGGTCTATAAACGCCAAGTATGTTGGTTTGTTTTTCTTTAATCTTCCTTCTACTATTAATCTGAGGCCTAAAATTGCTTCCCTTGTCCCTATACTTTTCCTGAAACCAATTATTATTTACTAATTAAACTAATTATTATTTTTTTTAAATATTTAATTAATACTTTTTATTGTTACAGTTGTTTTTCTTTCATTGTTCAATTAGCAAAAAAAAAAGAAAAATTATATTATCTAAATTTTGGCAATACTACTTTGTCAATAACTTTTATTTTAACATTTTTAATTTTATTTCGTGCAATTATTGTATGTAACGTAAATACGACTCACGTCAGTGCAGAGGTATTACAATCATGAGTGCGTGACATCGTATATATCAAATTTACAAATAATGAATAATATATATACATATATATATATATATATATATGTATATATACGTTTCTTGATTAAATTAAATAATATTTGCTTTGAATTTTTTTTTTTATAATGAAACGTAGAAAAAAAATCGTAAATATAATTTACAATAATAAATTGTAGATATCACCGAGTTCGTTAAATCTTCGTCGGTAAGAGGTGACGAAGTCAACGAACTACGTTTACAGTTCTAAATATAACTTAAAACCTAACAGTGAAATTAAAATAGGGGAAAAATAAGCGTGAAAACATTATATTTCAGTTCAATTACATTAGTAATAAAAAATACTTTCAAAAAATACCTCGAATTTTGTTTTCCAAGTTTTCCAAACTTTTTTCCATTTGATGAACTGCGGGACTCAAATGTGTCATTTTATACATTTTTTAATGTACCTTTACGAATAGCGCCGCTAGATAGCAGTACTTGATAGTAATAGGAAGCGTACAAAAACTTGATAATGTACTTGAAATAATATTACATTTTAGTGCAGCATAATTTGAATTTTTTTCCTAGTATAAATAAACCAAACTGTTATTTGTTTGATAATTTTACTTCTTAGATAAAAACTTCCTACTTTTTTAATAGAAATATATTAAATTTTAAGCTAAATATAAATGACTTTATATTTTAGTAATACGTAACCAAGATTTTAATCAAAAAAATTACATTAAAATTAAGTAAAGTAAATTTTAACCCAATATAAAATACTTTGTCATACTATTTGAATATTTTTAATTCTATTAACAAAATACAATAATTGTCTATCACTTCGTGATTAAAGTTACGGAATTTCAATAGTTATTGACAAATTGTTAGATGACTAAGTTAAATTTTGATTGTCAAGTGCCAAGTTAGATAACATAATTATTATTCAAGTTCTGATTGTTATGTAAATCAAATTAAATTATTATCTCAAAATTGACGTGCCGGAATAATTCTAAAATAATCAGCGATTTCTAATTATTAAAATACGATATCAAATATGGTTAGAAGTTGAATTAATTAAAAACTGATATAGGATAATTAGTATTTTTTTCCGGCATTAAATATTATTTCATTATTTATTTTCTTTTTCTTTTTTTTGGTGGATAATTTCGCAAAATAAGCGGTTTTCCGTGGGATATGGAATTGGAATTTTGTAGTGTATTAAAAAAATACCATGCTTGACCGGGATTCAAAGCGGGATCGCCGATGTAACCACTTCGCCACTATGATCGGTTGATTTATTTAATTTAATTTATTACTATTTTTTTTTTTTTTTTTTAGAAACTCTTTACTCGTATAAACCATTAGAAATTATCGCAGCAAACGGATTTTATTCTCAAAGTCAATAATTACCTAAGAAAATTGGCAATTAAATTACAATATTTCATGTTCATTTTTTCTGTGTATAAATATTTTTTTTAAATTAGTTTTTCTTAATTTAGTTTTTCTGTGTATAAATTAATTATTTTCTTAATTTATTTATCATCGTAAAGGAAAATCCTACACAGTTTATTCTTTTGAAAAAATTAAATAAATAGAAATATATGATTTAATTCGTAATACTTTAAAATGGAGTCCAGCTTTTTTTTGTCCTCAGTCATTTGACTGGTTTGATGCAGCTCTCCAAGATTCCCTATCTAGTGCCAGTCGTTTCATTTCGGTACACTCCCTACATCCTACATCCCTAACAATTTGTTCTACATATTCCAAACGTTGCCTGCCTGCATAATTTTTCCCTTTTACCTGTACCTCCAATATTAAAGCGAATATTCCAGGATGCCTTAATATATGGCCTATAAGTCTGTCTCTTCTTTTAACTATATTTTTCCAAATGTTTCTTTCTTCATCAGTTTGCCGCAACACCTGTTCATTTATCACTTTATCCACCCATCTGATTTTTATGATTCTCCTACAGCACGAAATATCAAAAGCTCCTAATCTTTTCTTCTCAGATACTCCGATCGTCCAAGTTTCATATAGGTATTAAGGTACACTCTATATATATACTTTCAAAAATATTTTCCTGACGTTTAAATTAATTTTTGATGTAAACAAATTATATTTCTGACTAAAGGCTCGTTTTGCCTGTGCTATGCGGCATTTTATATAGCTCCTGCTTCGTCGATCATTAGTAATTCCACATCCCAAATAACAAAATTCTTCTACCCACGTAATCTTTTCTCTTCCTGTTTTTATATTCAGTGGTTAATCCGTTAATCCATTATTTATACTACATTTCATTACTTTCCTTTTGTTCTTGTTTATATTCAAGTCGTAGTCCAGCTTATTAGAAACAATAAATCATGATTTTGTTATAAACCTCCTTTTGATATATGAATTTGCACTTCATTTTAATAATTCCGCTCTTTTTCTTTTGAAAGTAGGTTACATATTTATACAATTTAATTGGCCTAATCGAATGATTTTTACTCAGAATTTTTATCAGGAACATCAAAAGTCTTCTTCATTTCATCGTAAATTTCATCCGGATACGGATTTCACGTTATTATGATCCTTGTAACATTTTTATATCACAGTCGTCTTGAATTTTGATAAAAAAACTAATTTGGAAGAAACATTAAATTTTTTTTCGTAATTAATTATCATTTATGATTTACTTTTTATGAGAACTGGTTAGTTATATCAACTCTGGTGCACTAAAAATATTTATTTGTAATTTTTTCATCGGCAACTGTTAAATGGGATTTTACATGAGGTTATTCAACGGGCGTTCATGATCTACTTTTAACATAGAAAATAATTACATAAATATCCAATGCCGGGCATGTTAACGTATAAAAACTTCTACTTGTTAAGATAAATTTTTTTTTTTTATCTCTGGGACCATCGAAAGGTATTGCTGCAGAGAATGAGATGAATGACAAGTAGCGTGCGAAAATTCTACGCCTGACCGGGATTCGAACTCGGGACCTCCGAATGAAAGGCCGAGACGCTACCCATCGCGCCACGGAGGCCCGCAGAATAAAAGTTATGACGATTTTCTCTCTTTAAGTCCTATTATTGTAAGGAGAGGTTAGAGAGTACTCGATTGAGGCCTGAAATTCATAATTATGGAACGAAGAGTTGATCTTTAATAAAAAAATCCTCAGCAACGATGAAATATAACTTGCAATAACCACAACGGTTTTAGAATTAGATTTTTCGTTAAACTTCCTTACAATACAATTATGCTGGCCTTGAAATTTTTCAAAGCGTATTGGTGAGAGGTTCGTTCATACATCCTTACACAGTCAATGAATATGTTTTTTTTTTATAATTTTTACTTCATGTGTGTTATAAATGACTTGCTATATTTGCGTTATTATTATTGTGATAGATAATAATTAATTGTTATTAATTTAAATATTGTTATGACTATAATTCCTATCTGTTTGTATAATACTCGTATTATATCAATTTTGCGATGGCAATGTACAATTATATAATATACAAATAAAATTACATTTTAAATATATATAATAGACAATTAATTAATTAAATTAATATGATTTAATTTGTATGTAATACTTATCTCACATTTATTGAAATAATACAATTTTTACAAATATTCGTTGTTTAATAAATGAACTTGGGCCGGTATGAGGGTTGTAACAAATTTTTATTTTTTTTGCTTATTATATGGAACAATTAAACATTGTTTATTATTTATTATTGTTTATCTATTGTCTATTACATATATTAAAAATGTATTTTTTTTTAACAAAATTCTATCCTTTTTAACAAGAGTCTTTCCTTTTTTGATATCAGTATCGTTTTGTTAAAAACAGCTTTAATTATATTACACAAATTTTTATTTTTTGAGCGGAAAAAATTATATCTGCGAGACTCCAACTGTACGGTTCACAATTTTATTGTAATTTTTTTTTGATATCACTATGTTTTGTTAGATTATTCTTTTATTTTTTTTTTATGAATTACTGATTGTTATTCTATGGATTTATTATTAAAATTTATTGCCTTAGAACAAACAAATTGAATTTCACAGCCAATTTTTTTTTTTTTTTTTTTTTTATTTATAGTCATATCATTTACTTCATACCATATTTTTTCCTTTTTTAGTAAAACTCGTATAATGTTCTTTACGAATCGAAAATCCTTGATATAATATTACACTTATTATTTAGTGCAACCCTAGATTTGTATCGCTAAATTCTATTTTACCAAACGAATTTATTTCTGTTTTATTTTTATTTTTTATAAAACTAGTATAATCAATTGTAAAATAATAGTCTTATTTTTTTTAAATTACTGATGGGAATTGAAAACATTGTTTCATCTTCAGTACTTTTATTTTTGTAACTTAATTTACTACTAAAACAAGCTATTGTATATTATCTTTTAAATTTTATTATTTCAAGTACATATAAAGTTTTTTTACGCTACCTAGTACTATCATGTACCACTATATAATGGCGCCATTCGTAAAGGTACATTAAAAAATGAATAAAATGACATATTCGAGTTCCGCGGTTCATCAAAAGTTGTCTAACAAAATTCGAGGTATTATTTGAAAGAATTGTTTGTTACTAATCTAATGAACTGAAATACAATGTTTTCACGCTTATTTTTTTCTGCAATTTCATTTCACTGTAAGGTTAGGTCATGTTTAGAACTGTAAACGTAGTTCGTTGACTTAGTCGCCTCTTATCGACGAAATTTTAACGAATTTCGTGATAAAATTTTGGAAATTTGTTTTATTCATTATAATTAATAAATGAAAATATTGTTGCGTCTTCAAGGTAGAACAAGTATATTTAGAGATAGCACACAGTAAAATCTCTTAAAAATGTAATTTATTTACTTTAAAGGGTTCTTTGATGCCTCAGAGCCCTGAGGGACACCCGATCCCTCGGGGCTCTGTTCTGGGACCTGTGTTGTATTCTATATTCGCTTCGGACATTCCGGTCCTAGATGATTACATCGTCGCCACGTTCGCTGATGACACTGCTATCCTGGCCGTTAACGAAAACCCTGGCCTAGCCTCGCAGACCCTACAAAGAGATCGTGTGTGCGTGAGGCAGAAAATGTGGAGGATTAAGGTTATTCAAGGTTAGTCGAGGCACGTCACATTTGCCATGCGGAGAGGTGACTGTCTCGGTGTGTACTTCGATGGTGTTTTGATCCCGCAAACGGAGACTGTGCGGTATTTGGGACTTCACTTGGATCGGCGTTTGACCTGGAAGTGTCACGTGAGGATGAAGAGGAAACAGCTAAACGCAAGGTACAGGGAACTTCATTGGCTGCTACGGAGGAACTCAGGCCTCACCTTATCCAACAAGATCTTAATTTACAAGACCATCCTGCGCCTAATCTGGACGTACGGTGTAGATTTGTGAAGAACGTCTAGTACTGGTAATGTGGAAATTATACAACAATTTCAGAACAAAGTAGCGAGGGTAATTGCCGAAGCTCCGTGGTTCACGCGGAATGATGAGATTCAGGATTATCTGGAGCTCCCATCGGTTTGTGAGATTGCACAACAGCGCAATGTCAAATACCTGAAGAGGCTTGAGAATCATGTAAACTACTTTGCAATTAACCTACTCGATAACAGCAGAGACGTCCGACGGTTGAAGCGAGCCCATGTACTCGACTTAGGACTTGCGTAACAGTTTGGAATCTAACATCGTAAAGCTTAGTGGTTTCGTATGTAATTTCTTGTTGCTTCTCTTTCTTTTTCTTTTTTATTTGTTATTAATTTTTGTTTTGTGGACTATATGGTGCTGAAATTGTTGGTTTGTGATTTATGACTGAGCTTGAAATTTCATATTTGACTTTAAGTTTGCTTGCAACTGTTTATTGTGTTTTATTTATTTTGGGGGTTCCTTAAGGACCTTCTTATCACGTGCTTTTGTCAGGAAACTTACTTATGGGTCCGCAGGAGAGCCGATTGTAATTATAATTGTTATTGAGGAAAAAAAAATTACTCTAAAATAACTGAAAATGAACAGAAATATATATACTATTAATAGTAAATACAATTACGATTTTAATAAGAAGTTTACAAAACTAATAGAGTCTAAGACAGAATTTACATTAAGAAAGCAATCACAAAATCAACAATTTCTTTATGCCAGAATTATTCACTTTAAATGTTTACAAAAAGAACTACGTTACTAATGAATATTGTCGCTTTGATCCCTGTTCACAAAGAACTCAACAAAGAGCTTCTATTACTTAGCCATTGTCCAAAATGGAATACTCGTGACGCAATCTTCAATCGTTTGTTCTCACACACTCACTCCAAATATTCGCGCACACTGTGATTGCATTATCAGAAACGTATTCGTGTTTATCGAACGCTGTACTGAACTTGTTCTGCGCTGGTTTTCGGCGGTATTTGTATTTCCTGGGCCTAGGGCCTGAACTGTAGTACCATACCCGATCCGCCCTTTTGTTAGTTCAAGCGTAATCATTTTTATTGTCCGCACCTTCTACGCTTTTCTGTAAATCCTATCTAGAAAGACCCCTTTGTCGTTTCTCCTAGATTTTTCTTTCTTCATTTTCTCTCTTTTCCTTCTTCCAGAATATTGCAATATTATTAACGTGTATAAATGTTCTTCTTCTCTAATTTTCCTAAAAATTTCCTTTTTTAATTCTCTTCAAACCAATTTTTTTTACAAAATATTTTTTCAACACTATTTTTTTTTGAAGCTTCGATTATTTTTTTTCTCTTGTCAATGACAATTATTTGCTCTCATAAACTGATGTGCTTTTTAAAAATATGTAAAAATATTTCTTTGTTAATTCTAAATATATTTTTAATATCGGCAGTTTTCTTTTATGCATAAAGGTTTCCTGGGTTACACCATTCGGCTTTTGTTATCCTCTTTACTCGTCCGTCTTTGTAATTTTACAAACGAAATAAAATGCGTTAGCTTCTGATGTATTGTGTTCTATCTTAATATTTAACTCCTCATTATCCTCTTTACTGTCGCTTTTCATTATCTTCGTTTTATATTTGTTTATTTTCAATTTAAATATTCGCTTCCGGCAATGAATCTATACTTTTCATTACTTATTCTAATTCGCTTTTACTTTCTTTTAAAAAATAGTATTATCAGTAGATCTTAAAAGTTGTTATTTTTTTACATGGACTGTTAATCTGCTCTTAAATATTTTATTTTATTCTTTATTGCTATTCAGTGTTCAAATTGAAAATCAATGGAGATAGGCTACATTCTTGTTTTATTATTTTCCGTATTTTTATCTTTTATTTTTGTCTTAAGTACTCTTATTATAGATACTTGCTTATTGATACTAATTTAAATTAGATAAGATGATCGAAAAGAAAGTTTATTTAAGTACTACATACGTAATGCATGAAAGTAAGAAATGAAGTTGCAGTACAAGATTTATAACAGGAGATTTAAACAATATGTCAGAGTACACTTTTTCTCTTGAAAGCGTTGAAGGAAGTTCGGAAATCTGAAAAGGAAATAGGTAGAGGAAGTCAATTGAAAAAATAACTGAACGATTTCATTGTAATTTTATAGCTAAAACAGAATGGAGATGAAACTTGGTAAAGCAAAACAAACTTCGATGAATTACTTTTTCATATTTTAGTATTATTTTTTGATAAATTGAGAGGAACACGTGTGAAATTTTAAAATAAACTAAATAAATAAAGAGAAGAAAAAAATAAATCAAATGTAAAAAAAAGGAAAACAGTGATGTATTAAAACATAATACATGTGAAGACAACATGAACTAACCAAAATTAAATCACTAGAAAAATAACCGTGCTGAGACAAAGAAAAAATTATAATTCTATAACAAGCAGAAAAAAAAAATTGACTTAAATCTTCAATTCATAACTGAAACAACTAGGCAAACTTCAGAAATAAATTTAATCTAGGTGGACAGGATATATCTATTACACAAAATATAAATAAAAATTTAAAAAAATCTAAGAGAATGTAAATAATTTAAAAGACCCCTGACAATAAAAAATCTGCGTCACACACACATATATATATATATATATATATATATATATATATATATATAGAGAGAGAGAAAGAGAGAGAGAGAGAGAGAGAGAGTGGGAGAAGGAGCGAGGATGAGCTAAAAGTCACTTTCCACTATTATTAATAAAGAAACAGTTAATAAAAAATAATTTCTCAATGCTAAATTTTTATACACATAAGAACAAAAAATATACATTAGGCAATAAAATTTTGTTTATTGACATCAAGCCGAGTTGATTCTATGAATCGACTTCTTCAAGTTAATTTTAGTTTTTCTTCCAAAATTCGCTATAATTTTCAACCAATAATTATTCTTATCATGATTTAACGGCCGTTAAATTTGAATTTAACGGCTATTTAAAAGCATATTTATTCAGACCATATGTTTGAGAAATTCCTCTATTATGAGGAATAACAGTTTTTTCATAAATTTCCACTCTAATGTCAAAATCATCACAAAGTGCCTAAAGTATTCTTGGCTGATATCGTGTACACTTAAATTTCTTTAAAATCTGTCGTTGGGTGTTTAATGGAAGACTTTCTGGTCGTTGTTTGAGAATTCTTTACTAATGTCTCTGCAATAAGTTATTTGACACCTACATGACAGAAGCACCTCCAACGGCTCGAATATTTTTTAATTATATGATCAGCTTTTAGATCTCTAAATCAGATTAGCTACAGCTCTACCTTTCATTAGAAATTCTAGGTAGGAGTCTCGATCAGGTATGCCATTTTTCATGCGCTCAAAAATTTAATTTCATTATCATTCTTCGGCAGGAAGCTGTTAAAAACGGAAATGCCAGCTAGAATAAAATGGAATATACAATAGTTAATTGCTTTAAGGTTTTCTCTCCAAGTCAATAATAGACATTCAACACATCTATTCATTATTCGAAGGGAGCAGATTGTAGATATTTAAATGTATCAACAATAAAAATAATATATTCATGCAACGAACCACGAGTTATTATTGACGGTTATTATTGCATGAGATTCGTCATGATAGTGTCGTTATTTTTTCACCAAAATTTGAACGTAAAAATTCATGTTGTTTTTGTACTAAGATCGGTAGTCTCAATACACATAACAAATTTAAGTAGTATTAAGAAGCTGATATTACCATCTGCAAAATACTTAAAATTCTATAAAAATGTAATACATCATCTGTTAATAGAAGTTAAATAACGATGCCCTTTCTTTTTCCTGTTTTTCCTCCGTTAATTACCTTTTAGATATTACTTCACAGAATGAATGAGGATGATATGTATCGATATGGATGAGCGTAAATGAAGTGTAGTCTTGTACAGTCTCAGTTCGACTATTCCTGAAATGTATGGTTAATTGTAACCCAACCACTAAAGAACACCGGTATCCACAATCTAGTATTCAAATCCGTGTAAAATAAACTGACTTTACTAGGATTTGAATGCTGGAACTCTCGACTTCCAAATCAGCTGATTTAGGAAGACGCGTTTAACGCTAGACCAACCCGGTTGGTAAATAACGATCCCCTGGAAATATATATCTAAACATTTCCTTTTTTATCCATTTATTTACAGAAGAGAGCGCGCGCGTCCGCGTGTGTATTTTACGAAAAAGTATTTTCCTAATATTTATTCTTCCCCAAAATAAAGTTCTTATTTTGGACAAAATTAAATATTTACATTCTGTTCTCTCGGAACAATAAATAGATATAGTGGATGTTTCTAATTGACTTTAAGGAGAGAAAGCCCAACGGCGATTAACTCCTCCGTAATCCGTTTTATTCTAGCTGGCATCCTAAAACAGGTGTCGATGGATGATAATGAAATAAAATTATTTTGCAGTGTGGGAAGAAATGGCTTGCCTGACCGGAATTTAAACTCAAAACCTCTAGAGGAACGCAGAGAGTTATGATTCGGCAAACGAGAGAGGCAGGTTTTGAAGTAATAAAATTATTTTTAAATCCATTTGTTAATTTATACTCGTTATATTTTTGTTCATATTTTATATGATACATATTAAAAGATGTTTTTTTGTTGTAAATTTTTAATTTCTACACTATTTTCTAAAGATTGGTATATCATATTACTAAATACAATTAAACCCTAAATTTAATTACATGTTATCTCATTTTATTTTAAGAGAAGTTTGACTGAAATAATTCAATTTTATATGATAAAAAAAGCGTATAAAAAGTTCAGTTTTAGTTTCCTAACGCTTCGGTAAATAAACTAAATTCTTCCAGTGAATAAAACCTTGTTACAATTCCTTATGTACTATAGTTTCTATTAAATTACATTGACAATGACTTCGTATGAAATACTTCTTTACAGGTAAGTCAAATTTGTATATATACTAGTACGTATATCTATTTTATTTTTAAAAGTTTGTCGCTAACTTTAAAATTAAATTAAAGTTCTTATAAAATTAAAACTTTAGTTTTCTTATCTATTCTTTTGCTTTTCTTTTTGTATTTCACTATTAAAGTTCAGTTTTTTTTGTTACTACTATATTGAAGTAATTAAAAACATTTTTTAGACTGTTTTCTCTTCACCAAGTAAGCAGTTTTCTATAATGTAAATATTTTGTATTACCATCGCTTACTATGGTAAATAAAACCAAATAAAGTCTTACTTGATATAAAACTTTATATTGATTACTGATATAGAAGTCTAAACAATTTTTGTTTGCTGAATTTCGAGATTAGTACTAAGTGAATGATTCCTTATCTTTATTGGAGAAGTGAAGTAAGCTGGAAGTGGTAAAACGTAAAATAACAATTTACGTAAATGGGAATGTAAAAGACATAAAATTTATAATTTATTTGCAATATATATTAATTATAGAGTTGTGTTATTAGAATCTACGGTTTAAAGGTGATTAAATTACCTTGTAATTATTTATTACTGATTAAAGAATAATGCGCATCAGAATGTTTTATGGTTATTTAATTTTAATTAGTAAAAAGCTAGATAATTTTTCAAAATAACAACGATATTAATGTTCTCTATATTTTTAATAATGGGTTTTTGTGTAAAGTTTTTGATAATATTTATTGTATGCAAGTAGAATTTTTTACAAACGGTGACAGAGAAAGTAATCTAAGATAAATGTATTTTCTATGTTTAAAAGTCTTAAAAAAAAAAACACCTATCGTATAAAAATGTTAATAAAATAATATTACAATTTCAAGTTGAGAGAAGGTAAAAAAAAAAATCTCGAATCATCTGGTAACTGTCTTTCTGTAATCCTCCATTTTTAATATTTTTTCTCATTTTAAGTATTAATTTTTTTGCTTTCATATAAAAATACCTTTTTTTAGTAGAACACGTCATATGAAGTAACAATTTGTATCTCATAATTCATATTAGTTTCTGTCTGACGTATGCTGAATATATTTGTTACTTGAACTGAAAAAAGAAAAATTAAAGCATGTTAATTAATTCCTCTGCGGTAATGAATTAAAACATCTAGAAATGGAACTAGGTCATATAAAAACTTGACAGACAAATACACTTTCAGTTTTTGCTTACACGAAACCTACGTATTCGGTTTAGAAACTCTTTTTTTTTTCATAAATAAAAAATTAAGATGAAGATAGCGGAGTTTTTTTTATTACCGTTGGAGTTTACATTCATTATTTCACTTACATAAATATATATAAAAATGGTGATGTAAAATAGATTTTTCACTTCATCATTTCGTTTGTATTACATTAATCATTTTAAAAAAAGTTTAGTATCTGAAGATGATTATTTCAAGAATTTTAAATCCATTAAAATTGAATGAATCTTTTAGTAAATAAATAAATAAATTGCTTTTTTCTGGGTCACAAATTTTTTTAAAGGTTAAAAATATGATACGATTTATTATTTAAATAGAAGTTAATTTCTTTTCTGAATTCTAGGAATGCATATCTTTTCTTTTATAAAGAATAATGGGTATTAAAAATAGAGGGTAAATCAAGTGAATTCTTAGAGAATGACAAGAACATTTTTTTATAATATGATTGTGAGTAAAGAATTGGGAAAAACTGATGTAAAAATATGAAGAAAATTCTAAGAGCTATGCAGTATGAGTAATCGAATAATGATGAATCTGGTATTTACTCAGGTTTTTCTTTGTATTGATTTGCAATACCTGTAATGTAGAATATTTTATATGAGAAAATGAAGGGAAGTAAAAAGAAGAAGAGAAAAAGTCTGAGAGATAGCAGAGAGTCGGGTAGATATGCAGATAGAAAGAGGGTAGTTATGAAGTGACAAAGAAGAGGGTGAGTTAATAGGGAAGCGGAAAACCAACTCAAGTTTAACAAATGCGAGTACAGTCTGTATTCATATGAAACAGCGACTGATAAAATTGCTTATACAGCTGAAATTACGTTACTATTTTTAAAAATCTGTTCTAAAAAATATTATCTCCAAATACAGACATTGGGATCTGCTTAAAAAAACTAAAAAACAAATTAAGTAATTTTACTTTTTTTTGATGTGCAAAAAATTTACAGACGAAATTATTCTATCTAGATTAGAAAACTACTTTTTTCCTTTTAATAACCAGTCTATTAGATTATATAAACATACTACTAATAACATTTTTATATTTATATACTAATCTTTTCGCATGATTTTTGTATTTACACAGCAAGCAAAGTTACTTCTGTAAGCAAGATGTGAAGAAGGTATGTTTCACATACAGAAGTATTTGAAGCGTACCTTCATATCTTGCTTACTTCTTCTTGCATACTTCAAAACACACTTCTGTATGCATATTGATACGCAAGCTATGAAAATATGAGCCCCTGAGCTAAAAAACCCGGCGGGTCTTATATGAGTCCCGACGGGGCCGTCCCTTCGAGGGTGTCCCCGTTAGTCGCGAAGCACAAAGGACCGAGTGCCGGTTGCTGGGTGATGGAGGCCGGGATCGGCATAGCCGGACCTGGGGTTTCCCTCACTTGGCGGCTAGAGATAAAGGCACCTCCCGGAATCGTGTTCATGCTTAATTTGGGGGTCTGATTCCGAGAGGCAGGGTTAAAAAAAAAATGAACACGGGAATATCTCGACAATTCTAGAGAAATGTACAAACAGCTGATTTTACAGCTGATTTTTTGACAGACAAATAACCAAGGAAAAGAAATGTTATCATTTTAATTTCCCGTCAGGCGCTGTAGCAGAGATATAGCTTTAAAAGAGAAAGTATTGTGATCGGTAAAATTTGGGAATATGCGGTTTTCACTGGATCTTTACTTTTTGACACCTAACGAACCCAAAAAAACGGATGAAAATTTTCCGGGTATTCGTATGTGCGTGTGTTTGTTCCATGTCGCACCCTAAATCATCTTATATCTTCAGAACTACTCGACCGATTTTGACCAACTTGGTCAAATTACTACTATATATGAGCCATGACATTTTCCAAAAATTCCGTTTCGACACGTCGGAAGGCGGAGGTAGATTTCACTTTATCAAACAAAATCAATCGTGGAGTATATTTGATTTAGATTCAAATTAAGAAAGTTTTAGATTAATTTTTTCCAGGATTTTATTTTTGTATTTTCTTGATTTTTTTGAGATATCTTTTTTCCGTAGGGGAATTGAAAAGCTCTGTCAACCGCCGTCAGGCCCACACTGACGGCAGTTCAGGGCTCCCACCCGCTAAAAAACCTCTCCCTCTTATCATGCAGGGGCTGGATCTAAACCGTATGATATGTACAAAGCTCATATTGGGTGTGAAAGGTTATAAATCTTAAAAAATTCTTAAAAATCGAGATTTATCATTATCCTGAATTTCATTTTTAGATGATGTTACAATTAAAAAAAAAAACAAAAAAAAAACAGAAATTTTAAAATCTTTGATAACCGATAAACTTATATAATTTTTTTTTTTTAATTTTTCATATCGATAAATAATTAAAAAATTAATCTTTTGGCTATTTTAAAAAAAAGTTGTGTAACTGGATTTGTGCCATAAAAATGTGTGGTATACTGCCGCATGAGCAGTCACATCGAAAGAAAACATAAAAATCCCCCATGCAATAAATAGAAACTTTTTACCGAATTAGATGTTTTTGTATACCTATGGAGTCATTAATTTTGCATTTCAAAGAAATCAGCTCATTTATATATATATATATATCGATTTCTGTTTCGTTTTAGGCAATCCAAACTGAAAACACAAATTTAAACTTTGAAATATGAACCACTGAAATTGAGATTTCTGACGATTTATATTTTCTCATTTTTAATTAATTTATTTATTTGTTGACCCATTACAAATTTTTTCTCTTTATTTATTGATGATCATTGTTTAACAATCGAAATGGCTATCTAATTTTAAATTTTAGGTAACAAAATTTTTTGAACGGTTTTTAAATACAATCTTGTTTTCCAATTTATTTCAAAAAAAAAATTTAATAGTTCTTTATTTGTATTTTTAAATTATTTATTTGTAATAAATAAAAATAACTATAATATTATTATGTTTTAATTTACCCAGAAAAACTGAATTAAAGTTTGTAATATATCAGTAGATACACGAGTGCTATACAGATAAATATTAGTATCTTAGTAATTTATTATATTCTAGCGGAAAGGAATTTACATTTTATTCCAGTTGATTGATTTTTCATTGTAAAAATGTTGACAATGTTAAATATCTGTAATAACACATTTCTACTCGACATTCACCACTTTCCGATAATCCCAAACGGAATAGATTTTTTCTACTTTTGAAAGGTACTTCCTCACCGACTTATACGTTCTAACTATATCCTAACTCCACCTATATTGTAAGATATCCATATTTCCTACATTTTTAAAAATCCCTTTTCCTGATATTACGAGTCAAACGTGCTTTAGTATCAATTATGGTGAAAGTTATATTGCCCTTATCAGACAGTAGGAATTCAGTCTGTTGTAGTCAACAGTTTTACTGGTATTGTAACAGGACTAGTATAACGGACAAGGGCAACGGATATCTTCCAATTAAGAAGAAAGAAAGAGAAAATAATAAAAAATTTAAAAGGGATTCTTTTCTTAGAATAACGGGTCGTTAAGTAATTTGTTCTTTGTAATACACATAATAGCAACTATATAAGCTCTTGTCGACCAGAAGGATTACCGGATCGGAATAAAAATTTATAGAAAAACGAAAGGGCGCGGGTAAAGAAAATTACTACGCTTCAATAATTAAAAAGATGAGTCTGATACTGCTGCTGCAGGGTAGGATGTATAAACATGGCGTAGTAACAAGAAATAACAGAGTAGTTTCGGAAGCCCGAGTTCGACAAAGTTGCGGTGACGGCGATATCAGTAAGGGTTTGGTGACAACGGGAGAAGAATACGTCATAAACCATAAACATTCAATAGTGGACAATGGGTGAATGCAGGAAGTAGTTCGGTGAGTTACTGATAAACAGTTGTGAAAGTGACAGTTCTACACATTCGTTAAGTGTAGGGTAGTTTTATTGTACACAAAGTAAAAAAGTATTTCTATTATTATTATTATTGTTATTTATTTTGTTTACATGACTTTAGGATAATAAATTGTATTTATAAGAAATGTTTAGTTTGTTAGTATTTCAATATCCTGGTTGAACCGCAAACAAGCGACAGTATAAATTATCGGTTCCAATGCAATACGTGGTCAGAATCCTACACTGTCGCTCGGTTTTGTGTACACATAAGTTGTAAGGCGGTGTAGGCTCATCAAAAAGGCCATGCTTTTTTTCAGCAGTTAGGAGGATATGTTTTGCCTGTTATTAGAGTACTGTAATAAAATTTAATTATTTTTAAATCTGAATTATAATTTTTTTTGAAACTAAAATGCCTCAAGAAAAATTACAGAAAAAAAGCAACACGTAGTTTTAAAAACATTTTATCAGGACTTGTGTAAGCATAACAATTATAAATTTGGTACTAGGAGATTAAATGCCTTAAGAACCTTAGATTATTCAAAAATCTCCCAGTTAGCTGTAGGGATTTGAAATAAGTAAATAAAATTATTAAAAAAAAACTACAATAAATAATAATTCAATAATAACAATAATATATATCCATATGAAAAAATATTAAAAGTTATTAATGAAATAAAATTGTACATACTTTTAATTTTAAAAAAATCTGTAATTTAATAGGCGTACAAGGAAGTTTATGGTGTTCAAATCGAACTTTTTTTTAATAAATTATATTTTAAAATAATTGAATGAATTTTTTAAAATTTCATATATTAAAATATGTTGTCACAATTTTAACAACTCGTTTTTTGCTGGCAAAAATATAATTTTTTATTTATTCTTTTGAGATCATAGTTTATTAGAAATGTCAGGAGCTAAAGCAAATAAAAATTATTAAAAAAAAACCTATAAATAAGAAACATTTTTTAATTTTTAAAATTGGTGATTTCTCTAAAAAAAACTCTGAATAATAAAATAATTACAAATTTAAAAAAAATATTGTCATATATACTTTCTCAGTGACCGATAGTTTTCATTGTTACGCACAGAGAAATTCACAAAGAATGTAACAAACATTAAGGATATATTCTACTGGTGAAAATAAAAATAAAAAATTTATGTATATTCGAAAACAAGAACGCTTCGTTAGCGAGTGTGGACTGGCGAAAAATTTTCCCTGATTTCTTTGTATTAATGATATTCGGTAAAATTACGCCGATAATTCTTTGGAACTAAATTAAGGGTTCTCAATGATTACAGTCTGCCTTAAAAAAATTAGCCCTCCAAAAAAAAAAAAAAAAATTGGTAGCTAACTGTATTTTTAGTAGTTTTTGAGAAATCTGTAGTAAAAGAAAAAAATATTAGGGTCGAACACTATTTTATGTTCGGTGTAAAAACCTTTGTTAAATGAGTAATAAAGACATAAAAGTTTTAAACAAAACTTATGCAAAATTTGATTCCAAGTAAAATAATATGAATACAATAAAAAAAATTAAATACAAATGAAAAAATTTTGAAGTTTATTAATAACAAAATATCAAAATGTGATAGATTTTAACAATGTATTAAATTAAACAAAAATTTCGGTTAAAAAAGAAATAAATTAAATAATTTAGAAAAATAAACAATCAAAATTTAAAAAATCAAATAAAACCGCACAATATAAAAATTTCTCGAAAGCTTAAAAAATGCCGTTCTAGGATTTTTTTTCAGTTTTTCAAGTGAGATTTCAAATAAAACACATTAAATATACCCCTTAATTTGCTTCCAAGAATTACAGTCCGGCCTAATTTTACTGAAGGCACAGAAATGTGGGCGAAAACTTTCGCCAGCCGATATTCCCTAACGAAGGGTTTCCGAACATATGTTTACATTAATTTTCTTCTTTATTTTCACCAGTAAAACAGTTTCTGAAAATTTGTTACATTCTTCGTGAATCATTGTAGATCGTAATATATGTAGATGTTATAACTGGATACTGTTACATATAATATCATTAATGTAATTGCTGTTAGTTGAAAATGAAGTCGATTTAAATCAACATCATGCTGGCGGCTATATCAGTCTCCTGTGTTGCACTATTAATATTCATCAATCTGTAAAGTTCTTACCGATTTACTTATTTTCATACTATCCTTTTAACGGACTGAAACATTATACAGAGACAGATGCAGTTGAGATAAATGTGTCAATTACAGTAGCCTTCTATTTGTTTAATGAAAGAATAAACTTTTAGAGTGCAAAATCAGGCCAATATTACCATTTTCACTAAATATACATGTCTTAATCTATCTACTTGCTTCAAAAAGAAAAAAAAGTTAAGTCAATACACTTAACTTTTAGAGGGTTAAAATCTCTCTGATAAAGAATAAAAATCTTATAAATTAAAAATAGTTCAAAGTTCACTTAAAATTATTACACTGTCTAAAATCTGTGTTTCCAAATTTTAACTATTCTGTAATAGAAAATAAATTTAATCGTTTTAATATATCTCATTAACATCAAAGTATTGACAATATTACTCACAGTTTTAAAGTTTAGTATACAGCTTGTCGTTTATTTATCAGAATATTTGGAAAATAAAAATCTATTACTTCTGACCTGTAAATAAAAAAACTATATTTATTCAACTAATAACTCTTTTGTACTACAACATGAAAATATTTAAATTTTAATTTAAATATGATTGCGGAATTTAAATTCATATAGTATTACGATAACTGAATAAACAGTAATAGCTATTAAAGCGAATTTTATAATAAAAACGAATTTTCTATCACAGGTTTTTAATGTTATAATTTTCATTATATTTTTACTGCACAAAAATATGTACAATATTATTGTTTGTAAGGTAAATAAATTTTTTTATAAAGATTTTTAAGGTAACTTTTTAAATGAGTAATTTTTAATTTACAGGTAACAGAGACTTGATTTTATGCTCCTAAAAGCTTCCTTTTTTCATAAATAAATTACATATTTTAACTGATAATAATTATTTTGTAATAATATAATATAAAAAGTACTGTTTATTTGTAAGTATTATATTGACGTTCATTAGAACTTCATGAAACATGAATCCTATCAAAGGGGATTTGTTTAATTGAAAATTCAAATAATAAAGTTTTAAGTATACAATAAAATATTTACGTGCATGAATGTATTGCAAAAACTTGTTACATATGATTTCATTTGATATATTATTTTTTTTATTAATTTTGCTTTTGACACATGATCAGAATTACTTCTTTGAATATTTTCTTATTACAGTATTAAAATATTCATTATATGAATATATAACAGTTATGAAAAAATGTTATATGTACTTCATCACGCTTTGTTACAAGGAAGTATTAACGATGTTTGAGTTAAGTATGGGTAATTTCATGGAGCTCAGCATCGACAGCAGAGTGGCGCAGTGGAAGCGTGCTGGGCCCATAACCCAGAGGTCCGTGGATCGAAACCACGCTCTGCTAGATTTTTTTTTTTACTGTTTTTATCCTCTTTTTTTTTTAAATTAATTTAAAAATAATTATAACTTAGAATTTGATAAAATTTTAATCAAATATTTCTATTTAAATTTTTTTAAGTGATATTATTTTGATTGTTTCTGATCGGAATCAGTATTATTTCTTTGAACTTAGATATTTAATGATTACGTTATTTCAATATAATTACTATTACAGTAAAATAATTAAAATAAATTTATTGATATAATAGTAATAGACCGCTATAAGAATAATATTATTTATTTTTTGACAATTGGTTATTGAATTAAATATCATGATTATATGTTTCACTTCTCAACTTTCTTGATTACTCCCTCCAAGAAAAAAATATTGAAATATAAATTTGGCATGATTATTATCATTTGTTATTTCTATAATAATCTGCAGTTGTATTAACTGATAAATTATGAACTACTTTTAAAAAAAAGGCTGCCTAAACTGGACGAAGAAAATGAGAAAAATGAAGTATTATAAAGTTAATATTAATTAATGTTTTATACAAGTGTTCTAAATGAAATAAAGTATACAGGAAAACACTTAAAAAGAGTATTTAAAAATTATTTTTTCGTAATATTTTCTTTATAAAATTAAACTATAGCTGTTATTAAAATTATGACTGGAGGATGAAACATATCTCTTCTGATTTTTCAGCTTAAAACTTGTATTTTCGTTAAATACTTCAGCTCTAATAGTTATAGGGTAACCTGATATAAAGCACAAGTCACTTTCGTAGTTGATGTAGAAACATTTTAAAATATTTCAAGCATTCCGTGTCTCGTTTACTAATGAAATTGATTTAGTAGATAGTTTCTCATTCCCTTCATCAAATTTATTTCAACAAGTGATATCTTTCTGTTCGCCCAAGGAACTGACTGCAGAGTGAAAGACTTACCTTTCTTTCACAGAGAGCAACTCTGACCGCTGCCTTTTGTATCGTGGGTATAAAAAATGTACGCATGTCTTAGTAGATAGTTTCTCATTCCCTTCATCAAATTTATTTCAACAAGTGATATCTTTCTGTTCGCCCAAGGAACTGACTGCAGAGTGAAAGACTTACCTTTCTTTCACAGAGAGCAACTCTGACCGCTGCCTTTTGTATCGTGGGTATAAAAAATGTACGCATGTCTTAGCCATAAATATGGCAGTGATAGGTTGTGTAATATATTCCTTATTGTTGTCAGACATTACCTTACATAAATATATATATATATATATATATATATATATATATACACACAAAGAATGCGGCATTGAATCGGACGAGTTGGCAACACCGAATAGTCTACCATTGATGAGTGGGGAGAATATAAAAAATTAATGTTTTACCATTTAGTTACATGAAGTCATGGAATGGTGCAACGCTGTATTTTTTCTGATAAAACGTATTATAAAAAGAATTAGAGTTACATCATTGAGAATCATTTTAACACTTCTTGTACTGATCGGGTGTCTATCCACGCTATAAAAATACGGGTTAAAAACTTCGATAAACAGGTCGACTCTGAAAAAAAAAACTAGAAGCGTGAAAAGTTTGTGCAGCACTGAATATATTGCGGGAGGGGAGGCTGCTCTAGAAGAAAATTCTACCCAGACGACATGATAGCACGCAGTAACACAAGGAATTTTTTGTTGCAGTGTAAGGAGATTTTATACCAAGAACTCCATTACCATCCACGTAACATTTCGATCTTGCATGTACTGAATGATGTCGACCACGCAAACTAATTTGTTTCTTTTAATGAATGGTGAGATTCATTTCCACCTTTCGGGTTTCATCAGTAAACAAAACTTTCGCTACAGGTCATCCTGGCCCTCGTAAGAAAAGACACACTCCGCAACCCCCTCCGATCCAAGTCCTTCTGTGCTTTACCGGAAGTCATTTTTGAAACATCTACTTTTGAGATATTCCAGTACGCCTCGGCCAGGATGTTACCGATGCGAATACTACGAATGACATTCCCAGTGGTGTTCTACTATTTAATGAACTTAAAACAAAACACATTTTACCTAGTGTTAATTAAGACTGAAACGACTTAACTCAACAAAGGAACAGAACTGCCTACCGTAGAAGGTAAAAGTGAGTTCAACACACAAAACGAAACATAAAAATATTACATGGAACAGTAACAACACAGTGACATTGAGACAAAACAAAATAAGAACAAGAACAACAAAAACATAATTTATAAAACAAAATATCAACAAAAAAGGAATACAAGAGAAATCCAAGCAGGACTCTAGAGCCTCCTCAGCAATCCTTTCATTGGGCAAATACACTATAAAACTCTCCATTACTGCCCTCTCGGCCTGGGTCCTCCAGTTTGCACGGAGATCCAACGCAGACCCGATAAGGTCAAGTCGACAGATGGTCTCCGTCCGCATTATACGAGTTAATGCGCTTCGAGCACTCATAAAGAACATGGCATGTCATCCAATTGTCCACACTCAGGACACATCACAGAATTTACCAGGCCGAATTTCTACAGTCTGTCCCTAAAAGCACCATGGCCGGAAAGAAATTGCGTCACATATTTATTAGGGTGTACCCAAGAGGCGTCCCGCAAACCAAGAACATTTGGAAAGAGATCATACGTATAACGCCCACCTCTGTCTCATCCAATTTAGCCTGCCACAAGGCATTACCATGTTGTTCAATTACTGGAACTTTATCCGAAGTCAACTCATCGGACTTCTTAGCAACATATCGCTGCTGCTTCTCACAAGCAATCAAGTCTGTCGTTTTCACACCTGCAATCATCAGGACTGTCTCCCGTGAAATAGTACGGTAACCACCCGTTACCGTCAACAATGTTAGGCGTTGAGCCCTTAATAATATGTCACGATAACTTTTATATTTTAGCCTATCCGTCGAAACAGGCGTCGCATATGGCATAATAGCTTCGCACACCCCTTTAAGCAGAATGCTATGGTTTTAAAATTAAGACTCCAATCAGGATTGACCACACGTCGAATACCGAAGAAGGTATTGCAGGCCTTCTCCGCGACGTATTGAAGGTGCTTTTTAAATTGCATTTTCTCATCAACAAACACCCCGAGGTACTTTTGAACCTGAACATACTTTATACGTTGGCCTGCCATCGAAACACGGACTCGGCGACTCACTTCCAAGCAGCCTTTGAGGAACATTATTGCGGTATTTTCTGGGCTAAACTTCACCTTATGTTGATAACCCCACAGCTCAAGCATCCCGCAACCTTGAGTGGTTCGGAGTTCAACCTCCCTCCCCGAGCTTCCTTCGTCAGCATAAACCATGCTGCAACACCTGCTGGGCAAACTCAGCCGCAGGAGAGTATTGAACTCCACCGCCCATAATAAAGAACCCAACACGCTGCACTGGGGACATCCCTTTGACAGCGTCTTGCCAACCTTCAGGCTGCCCTCGCAAAGCAGCACATCCCGATAACTGAAGTAACTTTGCATATCTGGCAATTCACTTGCAGCACATTCCTTTTTTTGGAGTTGGTAAATAGCAGGTGGCCCACCTACCACAATAAATTATTAAATGCTCCCAAAATATCCAGGACATATTTCATCTCACTGGTCGTTATCACATTCATGAAACGAAGTATGGCGTTCACAGTACCATTTCCGGGAAGAAACCCGTACTGATTCTCCATTAACAATCTTTGCGAGGCTAACCTCTCATTTATACGCAGACACAGAACCTTTTCAAAGACCTTACCAATAATTGGAAGCTACGTCAAGGTCCTATACGAAGTGACAGCAGGATCCTTTTCGCCACCTTTAAACAAGAATTTTACAATTCGCTTCTTCCAACACACAGGGAAGGATCCAGCAAACAATAATTTATAAAAACTCTCACACTCACCCCAACCGAGCGAACAAGAAGCTCCGCTGTTATTCAGTCAAAGACTGGGGCCTTGCCCCTACTTAAACTACAGATAGTTTGACGCACCTGAGCCTCGGTATTTTCTAAGGACACTGCAATCCCGCGGAACTGAGCAACCTCTCGCTGTACCCGCAGATGGTATGTCTAGTAAATTTGTCTCCAGCTTCATTATCAGGTCGTCAAGTAATTTGTTTAAATTTTCAGAAGTATCCGAAAAATTGTGTGTGTGTGTGTGTGTGTGTGTGTGTGTGTTTGTATGTGTGTATACACCAAACCTGTTTGAGAGGGCAGATAGAAGAATGTCCTTTCGTCGTCTGTGTCACAAGACCCTATAAACTACACCCCAGGGATCCCTGTTCCCCACCTCATGAACAAAGGAACGTCAGGATTCCCTTTTCCCAGTCCGGACTTTATGAAAGTAAAAGAGTGGCTCACATCCTGGTGAACAATTGTTTCCTACTTGAATAAGAAAGCTCACAGAAATACGGAAGAAGTACCGTACACAGGTGGGGATTATGCTATAAAGTAGTATACTTTCATTGTCATTAAATAAATAATAATTTTTTTACAGTGTTCTGTCTCTTTAATTGATGAATATGCCCGCGTAACTTCGGTAAATATTTGAAAGTATAAAAAAAAAATCTAAGTGAATGATCATAAATTAGTGGTGATCAGATAGGAAAAAGCCTGCTTTATTTGTGTTACTTCGATGATTCGATTTAATGTACAGTTATGATTAAATTAAACAACGCTCTAAATAGCTTAATGTAAATGGCAATTAAATAATTTATAGTTTAAGAAGAGTTTTGAATGTTCTTAATACTTTAACTATTATTGCTTCACTTGCCTACTTCTAAATTGAAAATTGCCTTTCCTGTTTCAAACAATAAACAATCAAACATTGTTTTAATGTAAACACATTTGGATAGCTTTCTAGAAACGTTTAACAATCGCTTTTCGGTACGTTATTCGAAACAGTTTCAGATCAATTTTAAAGTAACTATATAACAAACAATATTAAATATTATTTTCAAAGAAATTAAATTATTGTAACATTTTAAAATGGTTTCAATTAATAAAATTATAGCTTTGTCCGGTTGGCATTAATTAACCTTTACTGATTGTATTGTAACAGGTCGTATGGATAGATAACGCATGACTATAACCGCACAGTTTCATTCCGTTGGGATTAAAGTTATTGTTACATTTCGTGACCCGATTGCGCACAATTTCCATTACAATACCATTGGGATACTGACCGCGAGTCTGTAAGCAAAACAGATTACCTACGTTTCCTACTATGCATAGTTGAATATATAAAATTGATCGATATTAATTGTTTAAATAAAAATAATGTTTTTTCGTTTATTGGAATTTTTTGTTGTAATTTTTGGCTTATTTAGAATTGTTAATTAATAACTAATTGGTTACTGTTTACAATTTATAATGAAATTATTTTGAAAAGTACAGTCGATTTCATATTACTATTTAGTATTCTATTTTTTTAAACATTAATAATTTTATTGTCCTATTGTCAAGTAATTGGATCAGCAGTAACGTTGTTCAGAGTCACTGATAAAGATTCATTGAAACCAAACTGTGGTTGTTTTCAACATTTTATAAGGCTGTTAAATCTCACCTTAAAAGAATATTTCGTATTTTTAAAAAAAATATGTTGTAGCTGTTAAGATATGAAAATGAATTTTAAGAAAACAGAATTAATGAAGGAAGAAGACGGTATCGCAGTAAAAGTTTATAAGAATTAACCGAGCAGAATAGTACAAATAATTGGTACCATTGTAACAGAAGATTACAAAAGTAAAGCGGAGCCAGAATAAATGGAAATAGGAAAATTATTTTCCTGGAAGAAACCAGGAGAAGCGTAAATAAAAATTTTGCTAGAAGGACCAGTATAAAAAATTGCGAAAAGATGAAATATTTAAGATTATGGCGAGTTAATAGGGAATTGAAACTAACAGGAACTCAAATTTTAGCTGGAAATAGTAGAAAAGGAAACGGATATATATAAGTGACTTACCTTTTTTTTTAGAGGCGAAGGAACCCCATTTACGAGGCGCCGAAGCAGTGTCGAGCAAGCTGTTACAGAAAATGCGTATGTATTCCTGCGCACTACCGACTAAACCTCCACCCCCGGTGACTCCACCTCCTGGAGCACACCTAACAGGAACTAAGACGTATCATACACATTGATCCATTCATATAATCAAGCCAACAAAAATGACAACAAAAAAAAGCCAACATGCGCACAAAAATCATGAAGACATGACCACATGACATAACTTATCCATCAAAGCACACTCAAAAGTTAATTAAATTTCCACAATCTCAACAGAGTACACAAACTCACACCCACCATCTAACACACACACAAACACACACACACACACACACACACGCATCCACACACACACACAACTCAACTACTTACCAACTTATTACTTGCCCACACGACCGTCAGCATAATCACTAAAAAAGTGAGCAACGCCCTTAGGTACGGGGAGCGGAGTGTCCATGGCCTCAAAAAAAAACGCACCAAAGCGACCCCCCTCATGCTCGAGAGGACTCCCAAGGCACTCAGCCGCAGACCTGTCCAACCCGGTACCCTCCAACACCTCATTCCCTTGCAGGCTGCGTCAATGCTCGTCGTCTCCTACGAGTTTTTCTGTGTTTCTAAGTTCTAAAACTTTTCTGTTATAATTTGTAATAATAGTCCACTCCTTCACACCCTGAAACATTATCTGCTGAAAATTCTCAGGTCTGAACATGTCCACCCTACTCAGGGCATCCAGCATGCACCTCCGCGCATAAGGTACTTAGCTAATAGCAAATATATTCTTATATACCAAATAATGATTAGTTATTGGGAATTATCTTACCGAAGTCAGAAGAAGAAAGTAATTTATTAAGTAATTTTAAGCCAGAAAAAGTAATTTATTTGTCTACTGAAAAGAAAATTTTTTACAAACTTAGTATTGATTTTGGATCAATCTTGCATTTGGATGTCAAGAAATAACTTAAAAAAAAAAAAATAATAAGTTTTGTCGTAAAATTTATTTAATCAATTAAAAATTTTAATGGTCACTTATACCTACATACACGAGGACTGTCACTTCGGTCCTCTGATGATTTTCGGTACAGTTATGTGCTGGATTATCTTTCTGGTACCGTCAATTTCGTTTCATCTCTTCTCTTCAATGTATTCTTTTTTGTATTTCTTATATAAAAGAGAATTTCCTGACTGATTCATAATCAACGTACAACCAAAACTATTATAGGTAGAGACTTGAAATTTTCAGGGTACCTTCGTATCTTTAACTAGGCTTCCACTAAGAAAGTATTTTGAGAAATTTTAATTTTAAAGGGTTCAAATTGATAAAAAACTAAATTTCGTGTTAACAGCGCTATCTGTTGGACGTAAAAGCAACGTACGCTATACTAAATATTTTACGATTCCATTGCAATTTTTCCGATATGTGTGTCCGCTATAAACTAAAAATCAACTGGACCGAATTACGCGCGGGGAAGAAGGGAGAAAGGGAAATAGGGAAAAATCGATAAAGGTAAAAGGGAAGAAGGAAAAAAATACTTAATGGAAAAATGGAAATAAGAAAAAGGGAAAAACGGGGAAATGGAAAGGGAAAATAGAAAAAGGAAAGGAGGAAAGCGGAAGGCGGAAACGGAAATGGGGGAAGAGAAAGGGAATTAAATAAATTTAATTAAAATTAAAATGAAATAAAATAATATTAAATTAACTTTAAAATAAATAAATGAATAAAAATGGAATTAAAAAAATTAGAATATGTAAAGCAAATAATTGAAGATGTCAGATGCAAAATAATTGGTTGAGATTAAAAGCGTAGGTAAAGCATGGAAATGAATTAATTCATTACATCTGTCAAATAAGTAATATTAATATATCGTGTGCGCGCGCAGAGCGACAGAATGAGTGTGTTAGTGCTCCTGAAGAATGCCGTTAAATTTTACAGCTGTATTTCTGTGTTTAAAATAATGAAAAAAGTTCATAATAAGCATGTGTCCGGAGAAGGCTTTGTTTTAAAATTAGGAATAACAAAGAATTTTACCATGATTTCTGCTTACAGGCAAAATTAACCTATACCGAAATTCATCGAAAACCAACTGGAATCGAAAACCGGTGAAGAAGGGAGAAAGGGAAAATTCGGAAAAAGTAAATTGGGAAAAGTCGAAAAGGTAAAAGGGTAAAAAGGGAAGAAAGAGAAAATGGAAAAAAGGGAAAACGGGGAAAAGGAAAAACGGTAAAAGGAAATGTAAAGGGAAAAGAGATAAAGATAGAGAAATGAGGAAATGGAAATGGGGAAGAGGAAGCGGAAAGGGAAAGAGAAACGGGAGAAGAAAAGGGAAACGGGAGAAAATGGAAAGGAAGAGCGAAGCTAGCCATGACCCTCTGTTCGTGACGGGAAGCGCAAACAACCATACAGCACGGGCTCTAGTTGCGATGGGGATGCTAGGTTTGGGGTTGTAATAAATTTTTTGTTTATCTTTATTGGACTTTTTTATATTGAGCTATTTTAATTCATTCATAAAATGGATTTGTCTAACAAATATTGTTCAATTTTCTTATCTTACTTTTTTGTTTTTCTTTATTTAAGTTTTGGGCAACAATTCATTGTTTATCGTATCTTCCTTCAGTATTTTTCATAAACATTTTTATTTACCGTTTTATCTGGGATTTAAGAAAATCTAAATATAATATTTTTGATTAAATATTTTTTATTTAAAAAAAAATAAGTTTGCTATTAAAAAAGCATTGTGAGTGAAGTTAGATCTATATTGTGGTCGAAGTCGTGGTGGGGTACGTTAGTTTATATTTTAAATATACGCTAGTATATATTTAAAGAAATAAATAAATATGTTTAGCTTTAAAAAGTAGAAAAATTATTTCTATTGACAGTCAACATTTACTCTAAACAATATAAAAACTATGTTGTCAAAAAAAAATATTAAGGAAATTACCTTAAAAAAACGGGTCAATTGGTTATAGTTTTATTAGTACTCTAACATTCTCGACCTCATAAATGCTGCCTTGCATGATTTTTTGCTTCTTTTTTTACCCTAGAACTGTATCTTCTTGTTTTCCTCTAGTATGAAATACAGAAAAAAAAATTTGAATGAGTTCCCAATAAAATATGTTTTTAGATTCAAGTGAAACGATACGGAATTGTTGTTTGTACTAATAATACAGATTACCTATCCTACTTTTATTTTAAATTAATTCTAGTTAGACTTAGTTTATTGACTGATACGAATAAATTTAATTGTTGTTTTGCATTATCTGTCTTACATTATTCTTATGACTTTGACGCTCGTAAAACATATGAGATGTATATGGCATTATTTTAGAGTTACTTTCTCTGAGAGTAAAAATGTTCATTATTTTTACTTTAACCAGACCCTGTGTTAAAATGTAAATTTATCCGTAATACTGTTGACCGTAATACGTACCAGCTGAATTTTGGAAAACTTGGTTTGATATCTTCGTATCCAACCGTATACATTCGGTTCGGTAAAGAAAGCAAAAAGAAACCACTTTGCTGCTCTCGTTTTCCTTTATGCTTATTGTATACCCATGTAGGTGACGTCATCAGGAAATCGTATATCGTATAAGTTCATCTGTAGACATGTCACCTAACATAAAATAATGATGAAAACTTATAATTTAAACTGATCAGTTATGTTTCTTAAAATACTAATTATTTTATTTTAAATATTTATTGATATCAATAAATTATTCTCCTATGTGGTGCTATAGGAGAATGTTAAAAATCAGATGGGTGGATTAAGTGACAAATTAAGAGGTATTGCGGCAAATAGATGAAGAAAGAAGCATTTGGAAAAACATAGTTAAAAGAAGAGACAGACTTATAGGCCACATACTAAGGCATCCTGGAATAGTCGCTTTAATATTGGAAGGACAGATAGAAGGGAAAAATAGTGTAGGCAGGCCACGTTTGGAATATGTAAAACAAATTGTTAGGGATGTAGGATGTAGATTGTAGAGGGTATACTGAAATGAAACGCCTAGCACTAGATAGGGAATCTTGGAGAGCTGCATCAAACCAGTCAAATGACTGAAGACAAAAAAATAAAATAAATTATTTTAATCGTTACAAAGCAGCTTTGTGATAAATTTTATGGTATTTTAAACCTGGAAATACGAAAGAAAATCAGAATCTAAAATAAAGACGTTTGCTTGCATACCCGACCTTTTATATAGCCCAATAACACTAAATAGAAGTTTAGCTATGAGTTTTGTTTTTCACGACCTCATTTTCGTAAAAGTTTATTGTACGGTTATGTTGTAGTTTTCCAAAATGTTTTACTGAAATGATTCATAAAACTACCTTCCGTGATTTACTTTTTCATGCTACATCAGTACAGTAAATAATAATAATAATAGTATTTCTGTTTATTTTTACCCTGTTATGGTAAAAAGGTAACGAATTTGGGTGTTATATTTGTTTGTACCCCTGTAATTCCAGAGCAGCAGAAGTGATCTTTATAAAATACAGTAGATATAAATTATTCTTCTTAGTTGTACACATTGTGTATATGATGATTTAATTTTTTTAAAAATGGGGAAAAATGTATACTTTTACTTAATTGAAAACTCAGAACTGATTGAAACTTATCAAGCTAGGTATTAAATTAAACTGAAAGTGGATCAAATGAAATGAAAATCTAATTACAAATATTAGTCTATAAATAAACAGAATATATTAATTTAAATACATTTAATGTGATTTAAATAAATCGGTAAATATGATAATTGATAATTTATAAGAAAAGCTAATTTAACGTAAATATTAGCTGAATTTCGGGAATTTTTAAAATATTAAATTTAGTAGATTACAAAAATATTTAAACTGTATAAATTAAATTTAGAAAATTTTAAAAGAAAATCTGTATTACATTAATAATCATAACTCTTCGTTTACTTACTAAGTGACTCCCTATTTAAAAAAAAATTAAAACTTTTACTTTTGTATTCGTAAAATTCCAAGTATTTTAGGTTAAAATATAGTCTTTAAAAATATAAAATAAATTAAAAAATTGTTAAAAACACAGATAACACTTCAAAAAATAATGCTTTTACAATAATAAATTTCTATTTTTATAACTCGATGCCATGTTGCGAAAAATTAGTAATCCTTAACTTGTGCTAAACTGAGAAATCGAAATTTTAAGCTGCTAATATATCAATATTGTAGTCAAGATCTAATATTTTAATAACATTTATTATTTTATGTAACAATAGAAATAAATAAAGAAAGTTTACTTTATCTTGTTTTACTATATACTTTAAGTAAGCATTTTTATTAAGCTATTTTATTAAAGAAAAATTGAAAAGAATTTATAATTTTGATTAGATATTTCTTAAAGACGATTTTATAATTGTTTTTAAAGTTTATTTGTGACGGTTATAAGTATAGATATGTCTATAGAAATTCTTCACAAATGAAACGAAGCCGTTTTAAGATAACATAAAGGCGAAATGTTTTGTCTTGATAAAAATAAAAAAATATACAGATAAACGAATGAAAAAGGTTGCTACTGAGCTAAGGAAAGACTTCCAAATTTTGGGAATAGTACTAATTTTTAATTTTTCAACTAATTTTATCTGAATTTTTTTCGAAATAATAATATCACAATAATATCGACATATATTTTTATATAAATATAATTTTGCAACATACATATTTATTAAATATCTTGTCTATGTTATTTATATAGGTAAGGCTGACAAGTTACTAGAAAAAGACCACTTATGGAAAAAAACAAATGCGATTAAATATTTTTTGCAGTTATGAAGCAGTTTACTGGTTTGATACTTCTCTATTCCTTTCAGTTTGTTGAAAATTATTTAACTTTAAAATATTTACTATATCGGTCCTCTCAATTATATTTGATATTTTCTTATCTTTTTATTTTCTATCATTTTTACCTTTTATTCCTCCATCAAACACTAAAGTAACTAAACCTAGATGTTTATACGGTCAATCAACCTATTTGTCTTCTTCTGTTTGAATTTTATTAACCCACAAAATTTTCAACATTATTTATTGGATATTTTATAAAAAAAAAGTCCAAAATAAACAAATTACTACAGCACAAAACAATCCTTAAATGAATCTGGATATACGATATACAGCTCTGTACACATCATATCAGAATAATACTGAAATATTTAAGAGATTTCAGATGAAAATAATTCGAATCATCATAATACAGAGATATTAATACTTCTATAGAAAAGGAATAAATTAATGTACATTTTAATTTTTTCGCACCTTAAAGGCGCATTTAAAGTATGCATATAGCAATTATTTTTACAAGAAGAGAGGTGCTATGGAAGTTTGCAGAAATGTCAGTAACAGAACGTATTGGCTGGATAGCCGATTAGTTTAGTATTTTTAAATTCTTTCCAAAACAAATGATTTGGAAAGAATTGATTATTTTTAACCCTGATTTACGGGTCAGTAGGTAGATAAACAAAAGAACGAGCTGTTAGACAAGATTAAGGAAGAAATTACACAGAAATGAATAGTTAGGGCAAGTAGAGCCGAATTTCATTTTAGATAGATTTCATAAGAAAGCTACCTATTTTAAATAAATATATCTTTTTATTACTTTTTTTTTCACTTTCGTTTTGACACGATAACTGCCGTAATTTTGCGCCAATTACTTTCAAATTGATACGTAAAATATAAAGACCCAAAATCTCCGTCAAGTTTGTTAATGGGAAAAATTGGACCGTGGGGATGGAAATGTGGGGGCTTTAAAAAAAAAAAAATATTGCTATAACTTTCATACTAAGGCATCCTGGAATAGTCGCTTTAATATTGGAACGACAGCTAGAAGGAAAAAATTGTGTAGGCAGGCCGCGTTTGGAATATGTAAAACAAATTGTTAGGGATGTATGATGTAGAGGGTATACTGAAATGAAACGACTAGCACTAGATAGGAAATCTTGGAGAGCTGCATCAAACCAGTGAAATGACTGAAGACAAAAAAAACGAATCGTTTAAAGTTCCAACTATTCTTTGGCCTAAGGGCCTAAAAATTTGTAAGTAGAGTTTTTTGGTATCAACAACCATTGGCCCAGGGGGTGGAAAAAATTGGTTTTCGAATACAAAAAAAATCATACATCCCTTAATAGGCGCAGTATCGAATCGTTTTAAAGTGGCCCTTAGTCCTCTAAACATTACCTAAAACTTTTATCTGAAATAATTTTGATGTGACCAACTCTTCAGGCAAGGGATGACCAAAATTTTTCTGTAATTGTAAGAAGTTGGGGCTTGTGTGCTAAACATGTGAAATTTTTTTCACATGCGACCATTGTAATATTGAATAAATTTGAAGTTTTTTCTTAAATTTAAGATTAAAATCTTTCTTATCCCCTACTTAGCACTGGTGAAATCTATCTCGGCCTTCCGGCATGCCGAAAGGGATTTTTTTCTACGTTTTTTCTAATAAACCTAGCCGATACAGATTATTTTGAATATGATGATAACAGAGATTTTATTTTTACCATTTTTTAAGGGAGAAGGTCAATGTAGTCATTGATTAATAGTCCGGCAAGAGAAGGCAATCGGACGCTTTATTCATTATGTAATATGCGAGAGGATGAAAATACAGTACCAATTTATGGATACGTGGGCAATTTTGGGGATTTAAAAACTACGGTCAGGCAATTTTATTTTAAGTGAGGGTGAAGCTGTTTGTTTGTTAATGGGATAAATTGATTAATTCACTTTGGTACGTATAGGAAGTTTATAGATACAAAAAAGCGTCCTTTGAATTTAATAATGAAACAAGAGATAAATATTAAAAATTTAAAAATATGACTGCCAAAAAAAAACTTTGCTTTTTAATATAGGATAATTACTAATGTAGGATACTTTCAGAGCGTGCTGATCACAATTTTGTTTATATAATTTCTATAAAGTATATATATATTTTTTTTTTTTTTTATTTATTTAAACATATGTAAATATATAGCCTATGACAATCCCGGTAACAAATTTGTACGATATTCATACGGTGGTACAAATACATATATGCATATAATCTATTTAGATTAAAGTAGCTCAACCGCTGGACCGATTTAGATGTATCACCCCGAATTGGAATCCTAATATAATGTACTTATATTATATTCCATTTTGGGCAATCGTGTAAAAAGCGCAAGCTTTTGATTTTTTGTTTCTTTTTTCATTTAATTTTTAGTTTTATTTTATTGTATCTTCTACATTCGTCTATTCAGTTTTTAAATCTCGGGCAACATATAATAATTAAATAGTCATACAACTATTTTTCAGTGTTTCATTACTGTTATTATTTTTATTTTAGTTATGCTTTATACCTAATTGATAAATTCGTTTTGGTTTATTATTTTTTTATTGTTAAAGAAGAATTAAATTTTAATGATATTTTTCGAAATGGCAATATTTTAATTCTAAGCTATCAACTTGGCAGACGACCTGTTAGGTCAGCTTACACAAGCTGGGGTTTTCTGTTTTTTCTTTATTTTTACTGTTAGGATTATATATAATTTTTGTTGGTTTATTTTATATATTTATTAAGTTTTAAATTCACACATTTATTATTTCGGAAAGAAATAAAATACTTCAACACCTGATTTTAAAAGAAAATCAGGAAAATCCAGAAGACACAATCCTCCCTGATTACAGTAAAACAAACATTTTGAAAATTGAAACGACTATACTCTACGGAGTTAATTAACAACTTAACCGGAATTCATTACCCCCTCTATTTCAGTGTTAACAATTATCTCTCTTACTGAGAAGAGACAAAGCTTGTCAGTTAATGTTCTAACCGTCCAGCACATCTGTTTATTGTTCTATTGACATATTACATCACAATATTAAATAAAAGAAAAGTAATAAATAAATATTCAATACTGCGGAATGATAATGACAAAAACATCCTCAAAACGTAATTCTTCGTTTAAAATATTCCGCACTTATATTAAATAAAAAAAATTATTAATGGGACTTACCAGAGAAAGTTTCATTAAAATATAACACCAGAGTTATTGATAAATTGTTACCAAGTTACCAAACAATAATTTGGTAACGAGTAAAGCTTGTATAAAATTTGGAAAAGTATCCGTTCGTTCTTCTTGAAAATCTTCTTTTACTTAGGTTTTTAAAAATTAATATTTTTTTCTCTTTCGTAGATGATTTCTGATAATTTGCTAAAGATTGATGTTATATCTCATTCTTATGATGAAGGTGAAAAGGAAAACGCAGGAATAATTACTATAAGACTACCACCTTGCTTTTATAATATTATTTTATTATATTATATTATAAAATCCCTTTAGGCCCGCTGGAAGGCACAGGTAGATTTCACCGGTGCTAAGTAGGGGATAAAAAAGATTTCCACCTTAAAGTTAAGAGAAATTTCAAATTTACTCAATACGACAATGGTTGGATGTGAATAAAAACTTTCTCATATTTAGCATACGATAAGCCGCAATTTCTTACAATTCCAAGAATATTTTGGTCATTCCTTGCCTGAAGGGTTGATCACATTAAAAATTATTTCAGACAAAAGTTTTAGGTAATGTTTAGAGGACTAACGCGACCACTTTAAACCGATTCGATTCTGTGCCTATTAAAGGAGGTATGAATTTTTTGTCTTCAAAATTCCATTTTTTCCACCACCTGGGCCAGTGGTTGGTGATATAAAAAACTTTACTTGGATAAGTCTTAGGCCCTTATCCAAATAACAGTAGGAACTTTAAACGAATTCGATATTTTACTTAATAAAAAATTTATAGCGATATTTGGTTTTTTGAAAAATCCCCCCACCCCTTTTCAACCACCATGGTCCGATTTTTCCCATTAACGAACTCGACGGAGATTTTGGGTTTTTATATTTTATGTATCAATTTGAAAGTGATTGGCGCAAAATTACAGCAGTTATCGTGTCTACAAGAAAGTGTAGACAGTTTTTATATATAAATGTATAAAAAGTATTTTATATATATATAAAACAATATTTTAAAAAAAAACATGAACTTTATTCAATTAATATCGTTGTAATTATTATAATTTTTATTGTTTAGAATTAATAGTCAATGCCATTACACGTACATGCAAATGACTTTATTTTAATTGGACGATGTAATATCGAACAAATCTACTAATACAGAGACTTAAGTATATAGAGACTAAAGGCAGGGACTTAAGTATACATGTTAACTTGATGAGTTCCTGATTGAAACTAAATAATTATTCTTACAATTAGAATAAAGAAACATAGGTTGTAACTGCATTACATTCTTTCGCACGATGGCTTTTCCTGGACATTAGGGACAGGGAACACACGTAGCTTATGGAATGTAATGCCCCATCTATTTTCAGTAATGTAATATATATATATATATATATATATATACTTTTGAACTCATAGTGATTCTGGGGTCTGGAGGATATGAAATGCGAAGATATGTAGAAATTTTCTGGAAGTCGATTCATGGTACCCATTACAATAAGTAGCTTTCTAATGAAATCTACCTAAAATATATTAGTAACTTAATATAAAAACCTTTTCTGGTATTTTTTTAAACAAATTGTTTACAAATAATTATAATACTTAATTACAATGAAATTCAATATAGACCATGTTGAAATAATAATATTACTAATTTTCCTATGAACTTCGCTATGAATTTTTTGGCGATTTGGGGACCAGAAAAAAGATAACTTTTATTATATTTTTAAATGATTCCTGCATTATATCTTGTACTCTTTATTAGATTTTGCTGTTTAGGATTACTATATTAGGATTAAAAGTAATTCTTCTAGAATTAATTTATTTTACTATTTTATGCTTCATTAGATTCATGCAATGTTAGTGTTGCCTCCACGCTGATCTAATATTCTAGATAATTTTCCGAAATATTTTAATATATTAAAATATTTTACAGTGATTTATTTTTTATGTATATTATAATTTATTGATATATTATTTTTTTAAATATATCATATACTGATATCTTCAAAAATATTACTTCAAAAAATGTCATAGTCAGAGGGACCCACACAAAACCCGACAATTTATTAACCCAAGGGAAAGAAACCAAGATAAAGGAACAGAGTGGATAAGAGAAAGATATTATTTATTCGCAGATAGCGTATCAGGCAAGTAACCAATTCAATGGAATATATAAAGATTTTTCCAGGCAACGGATGTCCATTCCCCCAACTATCGCTAGACCAAGAGCAAAGCATCACCGACTAAACATTTTGCTTTGACTAGCTCAAACGTATGTTGCAAATTTAGTTAAGGTTTCCTTAAAAAAGACTCACTCTCATTCCCAAATTTACGTAATGTGTACGTTTAAATGTATCCAGAAGAACGGAACTGATCAGTCAGATATTTTTAGATTATCATAAAAAGGACACCTTTTCTTACCGTTTCTTTATTAAATGTCATTTTGCTTCACCCAATGAAACCCTTTTTTTTTATACTTGGATGATTTTTTCTTATTCTATTGTTCAGCGTTTCTCACCAGACTAATCGTAAATTTCTAAAGATATAACGTGTACATAACGAGTGTTTATGTGTGAATTTGTTTATGTGAAGATAACAGGTCGCGTTGTGAGAGTTGTCAGAACTATACAAATCAACCGGATAAAAACTATTATTTTCTGCATACATCGGGTGTATTAGCGGGTGTAATGAAGATAATTGGCAATGTATATTTCGTGAAATTATTGGGTTACTAAACGATACTGATTTTCAAAATTTTTCTGTTTACCCATTACTGCACCTGATTTATCGCGTATGCGGAAGGAATTACATTAAATAACTTTTAAAACCTGAAATATTTAAATTAACAAAATTAACAAAATATTATATGTTACCGAGGTTAAAAATTAAGCGGTTGAAATCAGTATCATTTTGAATACTCGTATACTAGAATATCTAACGAATTTTCTTAATTTTTAGAACATAGGTTCTAATTATAATAAAAATATACCATTCATAAGCATTGTTGCAGCTTTCTTTGTAATAAATTGTTATCTTATATATTATCACTTTCAAAGTGTTTTGATAAATTTAACTAATGGTTTTTAGTTATTGCCTAGAAAATATATTTATCATTTATTTTAAAAATTTTCAGCCTCAGTGATCGTAAAAAATTCTATATTGTTGCACAAAGAGATTTTATTTCGGTCACAAAGTACAGCAACCTTTATAAGTACAAAGTACAGCATTCTTTAAAAATCGATGAATAGACATCAAGTCAAGCAAGACGTTCAAGGTGAAACAATATTTCATTATTTCTTATATGTCATAAATTTCGAATTAACCTTATCAGTTTTGAATTTTTTTTCATTCTCTTAGAATATTTTGTGAGAAAAAACATGAGTTATAAAACTCTGTAAACGTAATTTTTTTGTAACTTATTTTTTATTTTAAAATATTGTAAGAAAATGAAGCCCTCAAAAGAATGTTATATAATATGTTTGAAGATTTATTTTCTTTCAACAAAAATATCTCTTTTTTAAAATACATATACATTTTAAAAAGTGACTGAGGATGTAGTATTTCAACCAGAAGGTACTACCAGAAGGTATTTTCAGACCCATTGTGTAGTTAATGATAATTCTCTTTCCGTTCTCATTGCGCCCATTTTAAAATCTTTAACAAAATAGGAGGCCGAGTAATATAATTGCCTAAACATTAATACTGTTATAATCCGTATAATTATTTTAGCATATTTTCGACAAGTCCTTGAGGTTTATAAAATAAGCTTATGTGTTTGATAACCGTTACAGGTTTATGAATTTGACAAGTGTAATGAGCTTATAAGTTCAAGTATCATGAGTTTGAAGCTTTTCACTGTGCCTTTTCACAGAGTAAGTTGTGCTTTTTCACTGTCTTATTTGCATTTTGCAGTGAATACCTTCCTTTACATGTATACCCAGTTTTTATGATTAGATTTGCATTGTTGATTCTGTTGTCATGTATTTAATGCTTATATGTGTTCTACAAATCTGTGTGAGTGACTTAAATGTAGTATTTAGTGTTGTTACTAAGATTGAATTACACACACACAAATATATATATATATATATATATATATATATATATATATATATATATATATATATATACACATGGATGCACGCTTGCACGTGTGTATATTTTTATATTAACTTCTCTTACGTTCATGCTTATTCTTGTAAATTATCTCAAGAAGATTTACCATATTAGTATCAGTTTGAATCCGTTTTTCTGTTATTATTACTGGAGCATGAACTAACGAATTAAACCTCACTTTATTACTTTAATTCACATTTCTCTTGATATACTCTACAGCCTCGGTAATTTGCCGGAAGTTCGGACTGATACAAGGTGCAGGTTGCAGGAATGCTCCTGTCTTTTCTGGGACAGTCAGCTGTCCGATGGCCCTCTCCACATTTCACGCAGCGGAAAGGCCTCGTACAATTGTTCTTAGTGTGCCCATATTGCTGACACCTCATGCATTGCACGAGGTCTGTGGGCTTCCCGTGGCGTTTCGAACGACACCCTGTAATTGGCAATGTACTCCAATTCAAAAATGGTCTTATTGTTCTCCTGTGGCTCCAGGTTCACGAAGAAAGTCGATGTGGGCTCCTTAGTTATCCTGTGGCGTGCATTTATCAAGTCCTTCACCCGATGCCCACGGCCTTCGATTTCGTCCTTTATCATCTCCAGTGGAATAGAGTGGTGCAGGTTTCTGATTACAACACGAAAGGCTCGTTGATCCTTCCTTGTGAAAGTATGACCTACCAGACCGTGCTCTCGAACAACATGTGTAATCTTCTTGTACGCCTCGATGTCCCTAGAGATTATTCTCAGCTGCTTACCTCCAACCAATCGAACGCTGTAATCACTCTTGCACACGGCCGCTTCAGGCAGCTCATACAACTTCAGCACGTCGTTTATTCCGTAAAACACAATCGGAGGAGGCTTGATTGGCTCAGATTGGTTCATAACTTCCATATCCTCTACTGGAAGGCTACTAAACTTATTCGATAGTGGTAAGTCGCCATTGCTAGGAATACGACTCATTGTTTTCCTCCTTGGCACAGGTATCATCGTCAACTGACTATTAGTAGGCTGGGACTCCATGGTTACACTCCTCGTTATCACTCGACGCACGTGACAGATTGTTCGCCAAGACGTCTCTTATAAGCCTCCTGCGCGCAGCCCTCCTCGGGTCCCTATCCAACGACGGTAGAAAACCTCGGTTCCTGGACGGTGCACGATAATCTACGATATCAGATACCCCCCCCCCCAATATCGGCTCCGCAGGAAAGCCGATTGTAATTATAATTGTTATTGAGCAAAAAAAAAATTCAAATTTTTCTTACCTGAGTTGTTAAAAATATACATTTTTAACGGGATTAGATCCTTAGAAAAAGAACTTTTTAGTTTAAAACATATTTTTATTGTGTGTTAAAGCTTTCCTTTAGCAAACGGGTCGATTTGGATGTTTTTTTTCTGGTAGTTTCATTGTATATGTTTTTCCCGTCTTACGTAATTGATGATTTGTTAAAGCAAAAGATAGTTTACCAGATGAATAGAAAAATACTTTGTATTTTTAGTTCTCAATATTGTATGGTTGTAGATTGTTAGATTCTAATGATATGTAGCTGATATCAGCCAAAAGTATTTTCAATTGAAAATTAGTCGGAAAGGATTGTGTGAAAAAATATCACACAATATCGAATTCGAAAGAACCTTAACACACGCTTTAACCTTAAGACAATCAGCCACTGTTTCTCTCACTCATTTTATTTTTATAACGACTCAGAATTTTTTCCTTTTTTTTCCTTAAGGACAGTTTTTTTGTAACTTTACCCACAAAAATAATTTCTTTAATTTTTATAATTACCTTGATTTTGATTTAATTAAATAGGAGAATTTACATAAAATTATTGCAGATTTAAAATCCTTTTTTTAGAAGAAAATAAATAAATGTTTTAATAAATTTAATGATTACAAAAATTTATTAAACGAAACTTATAATTTTTCTAATTTTATTCTTATACTTATCTTTATTTTATGAAGTACGTCTTCTATTTTTTATCGTTCTTTTAATATTTATTTCGGGTATTTATTAGAGTTAACAAAAATTATGTAACTGTAGCCTTAATTTAAAAAAAGGAAGAGACTATTGATCCTAAAGTACAATAAAGAAAAGGATACATAAAGTGTGCTTCGAACTTCGACAGATAATTTTTTTTTTTACGTAAAAGTTGAACTGCTGTTTTAGGAATGTTGCCTAATCCATTTTATTTTTCTTATAACCTTGTCTATTGTGATGTATTGTGATTGTGTGTTTTGTTTTTGTTAAAGCTGTCTATTGTGATGAATAAGTTATAAAAGATGTTACCTTAACGGTAAACTCTCTCTTACCATAATAATAAAAAAATCGTTCAATAAAAATATCATCTAAATTTTACAGTAAAAGTATTTTATATAAACAAACGATAACAGCAGGAAATTAAGTTAGGTAATTTTAACATGATTAACCCTATTCGTTTAATTATATTGATAGTAAATGAAACATTATTATAAGAGATTAAGAGAGTTACTCTTTTATAAATCTCAAATAAAAGTGACTTATTTATGACCACAAATTCCTTTTTTTTGTGTGCCGTATATCATAATTTATTATGTGTTTCAATACACCGGTATGTTGCTAGTAAGTTAAGCTATTTTTGTAAATAATAAATAAATCCGTAACCCTCATAGCAATTATAATGCGCGCACACACACACACACACACACACACACACACACACACACACACACACACACGCACGCACGCACGCACGCACGCACGCACGCACGCACGCACGCACGCACGCACGCACGCACATTTCTGAGAAAAAATGGTCATACTCTTTCTAGTCTAAATAAAACATTTTACATCGTATAAACGTCGTTCAAATTGTGTAATAAAACTGATTCATTTGTGAATATAAAACAAAATAACCGACTTAGATCCCATATAAAATGATTTTGTAACAGCGATTTAAAACTGACGCCGTACAGAGCCATTTCAATGGCTACATGATCCAAAAAGGTTAAGAGAATATAGTGTATGAAAATACAGTATCTATCATCTATCTACATATATACTAGAATCCCTGTCGCGATATCGCCCACTCGATATGGTTACTTGTGTTTCCCGATGCGGTAAATTTTTTATTTTATATGTTTTAGTCAAGTAACCGGAGGCAGGTGCAGCCAGTTGCGTCACATATACAGTGGTCAGTGGCAAAGGTTTGGTTGCGCCTCCGTGTTGTTGTAAACCGACGTCCCGTTAAAAAATCGAAGTTCAAAAAACCCAAACATGGTGTTTAGATATTTATTTAAAGAGTAATTGTAACCCTAAATCTACTGAATAACTCGTTTAGTATAGTCTGGCAATGGAGAAAATTAGCAATATATGAGATTACAATAAAGAAATACCAAGCAATAAAATTAACAAGAAATAAAAACAATAATTGAGAACTATAAATTTACCTACTTTTGTAATAGTTTAATTTTTTTATTTAATTTTATTGGTTTTAGTTTTCAATTTTACTCCAATATTTATTTACGCAATTCTTATTCATAATAGTTAAATTTTATATTTTTCTAAAAAAAATTGCTTATGTATTTAAATAGAATTTTATTACAATAAGTACATAATTATTTTGCGTAGTTCATCACTCGATTAGGCAAATAAAATATTAACAATCTTTCCTCATGTATATCGTACTCGAAAATATAAAGAAATAAGATTCAAATAGAATAACATAGTGTGTTGTCAAAGGATGAAGGAGATTTCAACGAAAAAATTATCATAGAAAATCATAAGTTGGAGACGAGATGAGAGATGCTTTATATTTTACTTAGTGGAGCTTATAAAATGAACAGAATTTTACGCTTACGTTAATCCAAATAATAAACAAAACTTTTATTAAAACTGGTAAATATTTACAAGTTTACGCCTAAAGAAATCATTAAAAGCACTAAATATATTTGTATATATAAATATATATATATATATACTTGTACATACACAAAATTAAATTTGTACCTTTATCCTAGAGGATAAAAGTTATTCTAAGAAGAAAAAATAAAATGTACTAAACGTGGATTTGTGAATTTTGTTTCATCAAAAGAATCGTTTAAGAAAATAAGTTTGAATGTTTGGTAACAAAAATAAAGAAGTTATCTTCCTCTAACTTAACTTAATAGTTAAGTTACTTTTTAAAAAAACTAATTTATGCCTCATATTCTAATGAGGCAATATATTCACATTTAATTTTTTTTTAGGAACAATAAGTAACATTGTACCAGTGGCACCTTGCGTATAGGCACTGTGGAACTGCAGAACTCCTTATTTCCACTTGATATTATCGATTACATTTAATATAATGAGTCCTTTTTTCTTTATAGTTGTACAATGTATAATCCTTAACCTTAATATCAGCAACCATCCTCCAGATTATGAAAAAGATATAAACATTTTTGTATAGAACTGTGCGCTTCACAGTTCCAGCGGCGTGGTATTTGGCTGTTATACGCATGCGCACATAGGAAGCTGCACGCGAGGGAGAGAGAGCACCATCACTCCCGCATTGCCGACTCTGGCGTGCTGGTGTAAGGTAGTGTTTTTTTTTTTTTTTACTCCGTGTGTGTTGTGCATAGAAACCGTGTAACATATTCATGAATGTGATAACGTGTAGAATTAGATTATTGTCCTGCTTACAGCTATTCTATTTAATTCATTTTTTTTTTTTAACAAGAAGAATGGATTTAATTTTTAAATAAATAGATCAAGCTTGAACTGTAACAATTTAGATTAAAGGAAGTAAAAAAATGTTTGATTTTGTTTTTTTGGTTTTATCAAGATTCTGAATAAATTTTTGTTTTTTACAAGTTTGTTTCCTTTTACACAATTTTAAAAGAGGCAAAAAATTTTATGGAACAGCACCACCACTAATTTTAGCTACGAGCCGCCACTGCTTGTACTCAGATGTTTTAAAGCCATTATTGAAACATTAAACTGAGCACAAAGAACAATTAACAAGATAATTTAAAATGCATCCTCTTTTTCAATTTAATATTTTGACTTACTCAGAGTATTAGAAGTTTTCCAATTATACATAAAATCATTGCAGATTCATAATCTATTTAAAATGTGTTAGTCCAGGCGGTATCGGTTTTGGTTGGACTTTTTCTATACGATAATTAATTTTTGCTTTAATACTTCCGAAATGTCATCAGAAATTATTACTTGCAAAAAGGTAACATTTTTATTCATTACATTTTAATGATAAAAAATAAATAAATCGATGAATATTTATATATTCTGTAGATGAATTTTTAACAGGTAAAGGTATATATAAAAAGAATTGTAAGTACTAATATAACGTTGTAATAGTTCAGATGGCGCATCATGTTTTGCAGCCTCCGAATGTAATTTTAATATTATCATTCTTTGAAAAGAATAAAAAAGGAAAGCCCTTTATAATAAAATAAAGAGAAAATACGTAATAAGAGAGCATTGTACCAATGAAATTTAACTACCTCCAAAAAGTTTTAATTCACTGTGTATATTTGAACATGATATCATAGTTATAACATACACTTTATAAATTTTTCTCATTCAGAAATTCTACTGAATGATACTGACCGAGTTTCATACCTGCCAGTATGAAATTGACCGAGATTTGTTTCACGTTCGTTGAATTATACTTTGTTCTAATAAATCTAAAAGAACCTAAAAGACATGGGATAAAACACTCCTGGAGACTGTATTTCCCTGAATAAACTAAAGAAAAAATTACCCTCTTCTATCCGTACTGTAATTGCAGAAATTAACATTATAATTATTTCATTTTTAATTAATAACAAATTTAGAACCTCTAAACAATTATTGATATTAATTAAGATAAAGTAAATTAATTTAATGTAACAGTAATTATATACTGATTTGTTTCATACTATATATAAATAAATAAATTATATTAACAGGTTGCAGTCAACATATTGTATCTACAGGAATTACGATTTTATTATAATTTCAATTAGTAAATATTTAGTATTTAATTAATTAATGCTAGTAACTTTAATTACTAATAATAAGAGTAAGTAATCTTAATCTCTCTTTACTGTATACAGTAAAAATGGTTTTTTGTCAATCTGAATAGCCTTTTGAGTGGTGCGAATTTTTATAAAACGTAGTTTTTCTGAATCTACGTTCACTTATACTTACATATGTTACTTTTTTTTTTTTTTTTTTTTTTTTTGAGGCATCGACTACTTTGGTCATTAGCCCCATCCCACTTCAAAAAAAAAAATAAAAAAAAAAGGTTCTTTAATTCATATTTCCATGAAGAAAATAAGTGATCAAAATTTCAATCTTCTAATTTAAAATCCAACAAATTACCCCCTAGGCTTTCCTTTCGGCCATCCTTTCTTACGTTACATATGTTACTAATCATATGTTACATATGTTACTAATCATATAATCATATGTAACATATGTTACTAATCTGTGATTTATGACACGGGATTTTCATCATATTTGGCCCAATTTTCAACCGATTTGCTTGAAATTATTATTTTTAAAATCAGCAAACTATGTTTCATAAACACAAAGCAAAACAAATAATCTCGCTAATAAAAAACGCGGTAGAAAAGCGCAAAAAAAATTCTGCAATTAAATTATCGTAATTTTTGTACTGTTTCAATTTTTTGTTGTTACAGGCATAAAAAATATCCAATCGTAACGGTTTTTTTTTTGGTCAAAATCTGTTAAATATCTTAAATATACTGTAATGTTTTGAAATTTTTTTCACAAGGGGTAGCATAAGACTATGAAGGGAGGCAATCAGATACCAACATATTTTCGCGGAGCGCTATCAACCGCGGATCATTGTGATGTAAAAAGGTATTACTTTTTACATTCTCAGTATGTAAATACTAAATTCCCAGTGTGAACCGGAAAATATAATCCCATATTAAAATATTGTGTAATATATAAATCGTGCATTATAACGTGTATATATATATATATATATATATATATACAGGCTAAAATTTTAATTTTAAAACGTGTGTATATTGGTGATGACGTTGTTGAAACATATATTTTAAATATTAAATTACAAAATAAAAGGATTTCTGTTAAAATCTCATTAAGGTAAGAAATTTAAATATATGTGTATACGTATAATATACTGGTAGAAATATATTGAATTTCAGAAAGTAGTTTTCAGAATTACTCTCTTAAAAACGGCTATTTGTAGTAAAAAATATTTTAAATGCCACCTGTAGCGTAGCTCCATTGAGATTTCTTTTTATTTATGTAAACAGAAAGACCGGAGATGAGAATGCTAAAAAAGGAAAAGAGTAATACGCTAAAAGTTTCATTTAAATCGGTTGAGTGCTTTTACAGTTACGGTACGAACGTAAATAAAATCAAGTTACACTTTGAGCCTTTTCTACTTTTTTTTTTAAGTTTGAGAAACAGTTCACCTAAAATTGTCGTTTAGAAAAGATGGTGAACATTGTTGTGTATTTTTTTTATAGGTAATTGTTATTCTTTATTATTTTTTTTTTTCACTATCCCAAAGTTTGGAATTTGTTGAAAGAATAGAACAGTCCCTAAATGTCGATTATTAGAAATGGAATGTTAATGTTTAGTTACACAATTGTGAGTAAACTTTTTATTGGAAAGATACAAAGCATTTTTTTTTCTTACCTTTCATAAAAAGTCATTTTTGCTTCCTCTAATATGAAGTAACTTTTTCATTACGTTAGAATTACAAAAAGTTTTTTATGAAACATAAAATTTCTTTGTATCTTTTAATAAAAAGCATGTTTTCATAAATATTTGTGAATTTGATTTACATTTCCTTTTTCTATGAAAGGAATACAAGTAATTTTTGCTTCAAAAATTGAATTTATACCTTTTCGTTACTCAAAATAATATTTATTTCATATGATAATTTTACGTTCCATTAAAAACGAAGGAATTAATTATTTGCATTTTTGTGAATGAATAAAAGGTGCCTCTGTTCAGAGTCGAAGTAATGCAGGCTATATGTTACTAAATGGAATACCTCGCCATTACTCTGTAGCACTTTGGTAACGACTCACTCTTCATCAGAAAAATCCCACTTCAAATTCTAGGATAATCTGGCTTCAACGTTTTTTTCTTGCAAAGTTTTTTTATCTATTCTCACGCAGAAGCTTCGAGTTTAACTTTTATTCTATTATTAGTTTAGAAAAACTCCATCCTAATCGGCTAAGTTTAAAAAACTATTTGTCAAGGAAGGAAGTTCTCTATTAATATTTTTAATTAAATGGCAGACTGTCTTAAATAAATCAAGGTTCCAGGATCTTGTTTTTTTATTCAAATTATTGATATAAATTAAAAAATAGTTTCTCTATATTTATTCAATAAATTTGATGAGTACGTGTTATCGATCACATCGGTACAAATTAATTAAAATATCAGACTAAGAAATTAAAATACTTTTTAAAAAGGTAAACATTAAAGTAGTAATAAAATCAATTTAAAAAAATTAATCCAGATTAAGTCAAAACAATACGTTGAAGAAAAAAATTTGATGTAGACACTACATGACTTTCCTTATACGCCTATTAAATTACATACACATTTCTTGCTGCGCTTCATTTAAACTTATTTCATTCGAAAGTGAAATACCATCCTCCAATTCTTTAATAAATTGGACAGCTACACAATTGCATTGTGCTGGACACCACATTGCATCACATTTTTTTGTGGGGTCCGTATCAGCATTTTACATTAGTTTATATAATAATTTGTTTCACGTCGCTTAAGTAGTTATGTAGTGTAAATGAGAACGTGTCGAATCCGTAACCATGCACACATCAGCTCGAATCCGACTTCATATATATATATATATATATATATATATATATATACATCTTTTTAAACTTTTTTTTAATTTAAATATATTGATTTACTAATAATTATTAACCTCTGTAAACATTTTTGAATTAAAGTGAAAAGTACATAAAAATTTATTTCACTAACAACTTATGATATTTTTTCATATTTTTTTTTTATTGTTATTATTAAATAATTATTTATTATAAAAATTTTCTACAGTCAGATTTTAATAGTTATTAACAGATCAATATATTTAAATTAAAAAAAAAGTTAAAAAAAAATATATGTATATGAAGTCGGATTCAAACCAATGTGCCTTCCTCTTGTAAGATCCAAATATTTCAAATATTTAATTAAAATTTCATTTGGTCATAACTCTGGAACCAATGAAAATAATTACCACTTATGATATATCGTTGATAACTCTCAATAAAGACTTATTATTGCAGTTAAAAAAAGGCCAAAATCCAGATTTTTTGATATTGAGCTTTTTTGGACACTTTTGGTTCAGTCGATTGTAATCAAAAGGGGAGGTGCACAACTAGATGTTATAACAGTCCTAAATCCAAAATTTCAACATTCTACGGCTAATCGTTTTTGAGTTATGTGAGATACATATGTACATACAGACGTCACCCCAAAACTAGGCAACATAGATTCAGGGATTGTCAAAATAGATATTTTAGTTGAAATCTGAAAATCGAAATTTTTCGTGATCATAATACTTCCTTAATTTCGTACGTGGAAGTAAAAATCTTCAGCCAATTTTTGTTGATGAAGAGAAAACTTTGTTACCAAACGCCAGTAATCTATATCATGCTGCCTCTATTCTTAACTAATTCTCAACCGAAAATTTTTATTGTCGCTGATTTTCATTTGAAAGCTCGGATTCGAATCTTTGTGAGATATACTGGTTGAACCTTTTACATACTAAAAATTTTGTACTTCATTCTTTCTGATTTTTTGGCCATGAATAGTGCTAATGTGTGAAATAGAAGCTCGTCGTCATATTGTAAACATTCCCGATTATATTTAGAATGTAGTCATTTAATCCAAAAAAAATATTATAAAAGATGGAGGGTAATTATGGAAACCGGTCTGTCTTACTATTCTCACATGCAAATTTTTAAAAATAGCATTTTTGGAGTTGGGTATGATAACCTGTTTGTTGTAAGTATCGTTCCTACTTTACGCAGTTGATTACAAATTGGTTTCGGTAAACCGGTATCTATCTTTTGTTTTTAGTTCCTCTTGCTTTTTTCTTAAAGTAACGTGAAACAATTTTTTAATATCTGTGTAAAGTGATCTTTTCCAGGACGTATGATGAAATATATATTCGATACCGGTAGACGTCTGTTCTACGCATTTGGTGCCAATATCAACAAGCTTCTCTCTCATATTCCGCTACATATTCTGTATAATTATCCTAAAAATTAGGAATAATATAGTTTGTTATATTTGAATATTGTACTAGCTACGGCCATTATAAATACAGAATTATCAAACTATAAACGAACCGTGCGGTTCGAACTGCAATTATTTGAGTGTTACATTTAACGCTGCTACAACTAACGGCACTATTGATTGTGTATGTTACTACTACTCTCGTCTCTTGCTGACAGTTGTAAACTGTTTTTGCTTTAATATCCTGTAGTTTCGTTTTTCGTAGTTGTGACTTTCTGAAATGCCTTATTCTATTGAGAAAATGGTTGTATATAACAAAGTTGTGGACGTCCTGGATCCTTTCAAGAAATGAGTAAAATATTTTCGAAAAATTTCCATTTGCCAATATTCTAACAAAGAGTAGAGTAAATGATTTGGTTAAAAATAGGATATAACGTGAGTCAGTTTCAAACAGAATGAAATAAGAAATCTTTCGTTTGGACTCCAGGAGCCATAGCCGAAATTCAAAGAAAAATTTCTGCCAGACCGAAAAAACCTAAGTAATTTTTCACAACAAAGTGCTGTAAAATACGTATTTGTTCATGAATGAAATATGAAACTATATCGTGTAACAACTGTGCAAAAACTTAAGGGAGCAGACAAATCGAAATGCCTTAATTATTACTGCAGGCTTCTCAAAAACATCGAAAATTCACTGGTAGACCTGATGTGTTCTTCATTTCAGACGAGGAGTTGTTTCATTTATCTGGGCATGTTCATTTGCACAACATCAGGTATTGGATGGATGAAAATCCTCACCGATGTTTAAATGTCCATTTTTGAAAGAGAAAGTCAGTCATTTTGGTTTGTAGCCATTCAGTTTTAAGTGAAACTGAACCGGTTGCTCACCCGGTTTATATGTTTTCATGAATAACGACATTTATTGAAGAGTCATATTCGAGTATCATTATGAAAAGTCAAAAAATCACCTTCGCTGGTAATTTAAACTTAATTATAGAAATTATTCTGTTGCATGATATTTTTTTATTATTTTTTCTTTCTTTTGGGAGGATTATTGGAAAATTGAAGCTGTATATTAATTTATGAGTTGTGCAACATGTCAGTTTGGAAAAAAAAACATTTTATTGTGTTCTCACAGTAATTTTATTGTAATTGAATGAGACCCACATTACCGATCTGTTAGAGACCAGTTTAGAGAGATGACTAAGAAGATCAATGGGTGCAAACACATCTATACAGACGGCTCTGTCTCGGGCGATGGGTGTAGCTGTTCAATATTATTCCCTGATAAAGAGATAATATATAAGCTTAGTGCCTTACTCCTCTATATTCTCTGTTAGGCTACGCAATTTACTCTGTTTTAAGAGTTATTGAGGACCGCATAGCTTACCGATAAGCTTCATGATAGCTTCCTGACTCTAGGAGTGTACTTGAGAACTTGAACTACAGACGACCTGAACCCATCATTCAAATGATCTACGACACCTTCTCAAAAATAAATAAGACATTGATATTCATATGGGTCTCGAGCCATTGCGGCATCCTTAGGAACGAACGAGCCGATAAAGCTGCCTAGTTAGCGGCAACAAATGGCTTCCGATTGGAATTAACGTTTGAGACGAACTTCACGATGGCAGTCCATGTCAAACTATACAAACTATGTCAATGACATTACGTAATAATAAACTCTGGCTGTTGAGTTATCCCACGGCCGAGAGTTCTTTAACTTCGAGAGTCTTCAACTAACACACATGTTCGAACAAAAAAAAATACCAACACTCAACACAGGACACATTCAAGGTAAAATAGAATTAGTAGATGTAACCGAGCAAACTAGCGAAAATTACAAGAATAAACAAAACACCTTTGGTATAATTTACGGCAATAAAAAAATACCTTATTCCAAAAGAACACTGTTCTTGAAGAAGAAACGTCGTCAAAAGTAACATTATTTGCATTGGTGAGGTTCAGTTTCAATTAATATTTAAATGTGCAAGTAAACTGTTTATAGTTTAATATATGAATATGTACTCCTTACCAAGCCTAGTATTGGATGATGTTTAACTTGAGAATGGCTATGCTACTTCTAAGAGCGATTTTTATCCCACGTTATGTCACCTGTAAGTGTTTGGTTCACGGCCCTAAAGTGTATATTTTTTGTCTTCAGTCATTTGATGGTTTGATACAGCTCTCCAAGATTCCTTATGTAGTGCCAGTCATTTCACTTCGGTATTCCCCTTACATCCTACAACCAAAAATTTGTTTTACATATTCCAGATGTTGCCTGCCTGCAAAGTTTTTCCCAATATTAAAGCGACTATACCAAGATATCTTAACATGTGGCCTAAAAGTCTGTCTCACCTTTGAACTGTTCTTTGTTTCGGTTTCGCCTTGCTGCTGATGAGCTGTGCGTCTGCGTGGAGATACAGTCGATCTAACATATGATGTTCGACTGCCCAGCTCATGGAGGGGGGCAGAACTCAGGCCATCATGGAACATAGAGATCAAGGGGAAAATTGGCCCCTCATAAGCGGCAAGAGCCGCATTATCGGACCGTGTGGGTATTCCTTAATGCCGTTGATTTGTTCAACTGGCATCAGTAGTTTATTTAAGGGAAAGACTCCTACCTCGCTGCTGTGGGAAGCTACCCGAGAGTTATGGCTGGCCATCAGCCATTTAAAGTTCCAAGCGCTTTAATATTGGTGGACAGGTACTTGCTGGTATTCAGCGACCTAGGCGTGGCAGCGACTTGCTGTATTGACGAGATCAATTTTATTTATTGAATGCCATATATATTTTAGTAGTTGACGGGGTGCGTCTACGCATTTTAGACTACATGACAAGAGAGAGGTGGGACACGAAGCAAGTGGTGTGTGGCACCATGCTTAGTTCGCTCACGCAATTAGGTTAGTTCTAGGAGCTAGTTAGGATTGTCGCTAAACTGATTCGAGGGTCAGTAGCCGTTTGTGGCACAGACATTCGGTCTTATGCTTTAGGGCGACCTAATATGGTGGTGGCGGGAGAAATACCATGCAAATCGAATCTTCTTTGAACTATATTTTTCCAAATGCTTCATTCTTCATCAATTTGCTGCAACATTTCTTTATTTGTCGCTTTATCCACCCATCTGATTTTTACCATTTTCCTATAGCACTACTTATCAAAAGCATCTAATCTTTTCTTCTCAGATATTCCGATCGTTCAAGTTTCACATCCGTATAAAGCTACACTCCATACATATACTTTAAAAAATATTTTCCTGACGTTTAAATTAATTTTTTTTTGTAAACAAATTATACTTTTGACTGAAAGCTCGTTTTTCTTGTGCTATTCGGCAGTTTATATCGCTTCCGCTTTGTCCATCTTTAGTAATTGTACTTCCCAAATAACAAAATTAGTCTGCCTCCGTAATCTTTTCCTACTTTTATATTCAGTGGTCCATCTACATTTTTTTTCTACTACGTTTCATTACTTTCGTTTTGTTCTTATTTATTTTCATGCGGTAGTTCTTTCTTAGGACTTCATCTATGCCGTTAATTGTTTTTTCTAAATCTTTTTTAATCTCAGCTAGAATTACTATATCAACAGCAAATCATAGCACCTTTATCTTTTCACCTTGTATATTTCTCCAGATCTAAATTGTTCTTTAACATCATTAACTGCTAGTTCTATGTAAAGATTAAAAACTAATGGGGATTGGGAACAACCTTGTCGGACTCTTTTATTACGGTTTCTTTCTTGTGTTCAGTTTTTACTGTTGCAATTTGGTTCCTGTAAATGTCAGCAATTGTTCTTCTATCTCTAGACTTGAATCCTAATTTTTTTAAATGCTGAACATTTAATTCCAGTCTACGTTATCAAATGCCTTTTCTAAGTCTATAAATGCTAGTATACTTGTTTTTTTTGTTTTATAAATCGGTGTACCTTTTTTGTATATATTTTATCGGTATTTAAACGTATTGTTAAATTAAAACGTGATATAAATATTAAAGAGGAAACATTTTTCATTCTCTCTCAGTTTGTGTATTAATATATTATTATTATTAAGACCTGTCATGCTAAACATGTATTTTATGAAAAAAATATATTAGGTGGCAAAATGTTAGGATTCGAACCCAAAACCAACTGATCTAAAAGCCAATCAATTAAAACATCATTAGTTCAATAATATAACAATTTATCTATTCTTTTTTTTTATGGAGAAATTGTATCTTATTTCATATAATAATATTGACATTTAGTTACACACAGTATCAGAAGCGTTTGTTAAACAAGGTCCGTCCAATAAGAGAGCTATTTTATCTATTTCAGTTGTGTTCATCCCTTTCAAATACAGCTGTTATCGTATTTCCCCAAAGGAAATTGTAACTGAAGTTATTTCAGCTGGGACCGAACATCAGATCTATTCGGCCTATATTTACTGCTTCGCAACTATATAGTAAATGGGTGCAGTGAGAATTGGAACGACGTATTACGCAATTCTGTAGCAGAATCATACAGTCTAGTTATTTTAACCGCATTTTTATAGTCCAATTACTGTAACACTCATATTATATTCTGCATTTGTCTTTTATTATTTATTGAAAAATTATGTTAGTGACAATTTTACTAGAGAAATATTATCTCCTCTTTTATTACGTAAAAGTTCAGTTTTATTGTTTAATTTTTTTAATTAGACAAATGTCCTTACATTATTTATCTCTATTCAATATATATGTACTTCCATATTCATTTTTAAAGTTATCATTAATTGTATCCTCTTTTTGTATAATTTACGTATCACAGTTAAAAATAAATAAAAAATGTAAACTGATATGACATAATTATCTTTTTATTATTTTTTTATTAAATTGAGAGTTTTATGTTAATAAAAAATTTACTTTTTTTAATTTACATCTCGCTCTAATTGTTATACCCAAATAATAATAATAAAAAAAAACGAAATAAATACTTTTCATTAACGTTTCAAAATATTTTACTTCTAAATGACTGAATTAAAATAATACACATATATTATATTTATTTATTTTTTAAGTTTTGATTTATGTGTATTCTGGCATTAAAAAATGACATATCTGTATCTCAATGTACATTAGTAACTCCAAAAACGCTTCTTTTTAGCAAAAAAAGCACTACTAGATATCTGAAAAAAAAAATTAATTCAAGCAACGCAGGTTTTTTGTTTTCAGTCATTTGACTAGTTATGCAGCTCTCCAAGAGTCACTATCTAGTGCTAGTCGTTTCATTTCGGTATACCCCCTACATCCTACATCCCTAACAATTTGCTTTACATACACCAAACGTTGCCTGGCTACACAATTTTTTCCTTCTACCTGTCCCTACAATATTAAAGCGACTATTCCAGGATGCCTTAATATGTGGCCTATAAGTCTGTCTCTTCTTTTAACTATATTTTTCCAAATGTTTCTTTCTTCATAAATGTTCCGCAACACCTCTTAATTTGTCACTTTTTCCACCCATATGATTTTTAACATTCTCCTATAGCACCACATTTTAAAGGTTCTAATCTTTTCTTCTCAAATACTCCGATCGTCCAAGTTTCACTTCCATATAAAGCTACGCTCCAAACATATACTTTCAAAAATATTTTCCTGACGTTTAAATTAATTTTTTATGTAAAAAAATTATTTTTCTGATTGAAGATTCGTTTTGCCTGCGCTATTCGGCATTTTATATCGCACCTGCTTCATCTATCTTTAGTAATTCTACTTCCCAAATTAGAAAATTCTTCTGCCTCCGTAATCTTTTCTCTTCCTAGTTTTACATTTAGTGGTTCATCTTCACTATTTTTACTACATTTCATTACTTTCGTTTTGTTCTTGTTTATTTTCATGCGGTAGTTCTTGCTTAGGACGTCATCCATACCGTTCATTGTTCTCTCAAATCTTTTTTACTTTCAGCTAAAATTATTTTATAACCGCAATGCGGTTAGTTAACATAATAAATTGTGTGAATAATAAGTTCAGAATTGTTAATTTATGCTATAGATTCTGGTTTATGTCCTCGGTTTCTATGAAAATAAAAACTATCTAAATGATGTATAATGAAATTTACTTTAATTTTTTTTTCTCTGTATCAAAGTTAAGGCTGTATTAAAGGAAAATAAGTAATTTAATCTTTTTTTTTTTAAACTAACCACATATTCAGGTAACAGTAGTAGTTTTTTTTTTGTTTTAATTAGGAATTTTTATGATTTGTATTGATAAATAAGGATTATTATTATTATTATTATATTGTTTAAATGGTGTAACAATAGTAGATTGACACTTACAGCTAGATGTATTGGCAGGGTAAACGAGTATGGTTGTGTGGTCGATATATTTCGTGTTAAATCCTGTGACATAATGAGCTTATTGGAGTAGATCTTCTCGTTACTGCCCTGTTAGGTTTATATTTTATTTTTTGTATGGTTTTTTGTGTGTATTTTTTTCTTATTCATTATTTTTGACGTTCCCTTGCTTCATACGTCACCTAATACGATTAGTGCTTATACAAAGGTTCTCTGTACTGTTCTATGCACTATCTTCCGATTAGAGTAGGCCATTCTGCTTCCCTGATAGATACGGACTTTTTTTCAGGGAGGTTCGGATGGGAGATGTGAAGGCCATAAAAAAAAAACAATTATTATTATTCCTTTTCTTTTTTTTATCGTTCCCCTTTCTTTATCACCCCCCCCCCCCCGCCACCATAGCCGGATCCGCTACTAACCTTGTACACAGCTCCAGGGAGTGTCATTGCCTCAAACTACATCGGCAGGAAGTAAGGTTTCCCCACAGGTAGCCAGAACTCGGTCTTTAATCATTCGTCATGTATCTAATGAGAAAACCCAAGGGGTCCTCTCACCGGGACTCCGGTCTTGACGCCACGCCAATGGGGAACCCCAGAGGGATCCCCCACCGGGACTACGGTCTTACTTTACCCCCCGTCATATAGTTTTAAAGGGAGTCCCCGTCCAATCATCAAATGTTTTACACACGAGCGTTCCACCCCTCCTGGACGAGGCTGTCCCAACCCTAGGCTGTCCCCAAAAGCAAAGGCCGACGTGTCTGATTTCTTGTTATTGGTTCTATACCACGGCCTCCAATCGAGTGAACTCGAACCTTACATAAGAAGCATTTAGCCTCAGTTTGACGGTCTTTCCCAAGATGCCTCCAGCCCCACAATTAAAGCAATGCCTCCTTTTCTCTGGACCGCTGCAGGAACCAGCCCGATGCCCTACCCTCCCAACACTGATAACATCGCTCTTCGGCGGACCTCTTCAACACTCGCCAGGACATCGATGCAAATTCTCCCAACCTTCAGCAACTGATCAGCCAGCAGAGGCGGAACCGCCAACCTCGCAATCAAGTATATGATCTGTGTATTATTTATTTTTTTTATTCTATATTTTAATATGTAATCTGTAATATGCAAGAATAGCCTCAATATAGATGTATACATGTATTTAAAGTTAGTTATCTTTGCGTAAACGTTTTTTTATAAAATTTATGCTTGTAATAATTAATTTTTTATTGAAATCTATTTAATATAATTTTATAATTTAACGTCATATTTAATTAATTTTTATTTACTTTTGTTTTATTTTTTGACGGTACCTTAATTAAGTATTTCATAAAACTGTAAATAAAAATAAGGCCATAAGTATATTTTTCATTGTATTTTTTTGTATTGTACCTTCTTTATTTAAATAATACTTCAAACCGCCTCCTAAATTATGTAAATTACTTAGGTATTACGCTTGACCAGTGAATAATATGGACATATTTTATAATTAGCAAACGACAAATATTACGGAAGTGGAAGAAACCTTTTTAAAACATATAGGTCAACAATGTTCTTTGAGAATAAGCAAGCACTTTTACAATAAAAAAATATTTTCTGAAACAAACTGGATAAACCAATGTCAAACTTATTGATAGGTAGAAGTTAGCAATAGTACCCGAATATATTCTGCTCAATTTAAGATCATAAGATTTACAACAGACCACGGTGTACATTGCATTTAATTTTGTTTCTTTATAATTATTCAGATCATTTCTTTTTGTCTTAAAAATTTATGCTCTTTTTCATAGATTTTTTAATAATTTATTATAAATTAAAAATACCCTATTAAACTAAAATAATTAATAATTTTTACATAAAATTTTACCCTCAATTAGAAAGATATAAAAAATCATTCGTTTGACAAATAAGACACTAAAGTTATCTGGTAATTCTCCACCAAGACTATGAAGATAATGGAGCAGAATAGTTAAAATAATTTACATTTCTCAAATATATAAAGTAGAATATTTTTAAAAAAAAGTTAACAATAGCTTTTGTTTTTTAAATAAATTTTGTTCTCGGTTATTATTATTGTAAAGATACGTCTGTTGGGTGGTCTGTTTCCTCATGTCATTCATCTCGAGTTTTTTAATACATTTCAGAATTATCCCATTTATCATTGTGTTATTATACACAAGAATAAATAAAGAATTTAAAAGGAAAGTAAAAAATTATTACTGTTAATATAAAACGATTAGCAGATATACTCAACAAAAATAATTAAAAACGAGACTGTTAAATACTTGTGAAAAACGATGCATTTTAATCGATCATTACCAAATTATTAAAGTATTTTTAGCGAATTAATAAACTTCAAGATTATTTTTAAGTTGAAACAAGGGATAAAGAGATTGTACTAATAATAATAATTGAAATACATTTTAAAATCATATATCTTGTGTACTGTATATAAGAACTTCTATATGTATATATACAATTTAATATCATTTTGAATTAGAATACTAAAAAAAACTTTAAAAAAAGAATTCCTTTGGTACTGAAATAATAAAAATTTTATAAAAATAAGAAGTGGCTTTTTTATCAAATAAAACTTCAATATAATTTTTTTTTTTAACAAAAGTGACTGAAAATCCTATTTCGAAATGCGTATATTATGCAGTTTCTTCGGCCACTTCTCCATAAAATATTAACGTAAAATTTCTAAAATAAATACGGACCAACAGAATTCAACCACTGAGAACAAGTTTCAATTAAAACATTAAAATTGTACAACTGTTTCAATCTAAACTTCTTTAAACAATGACAAGTTCTGGTATATTTATATATAATTTATCAATCCTGTCTTAAAGTAGATATTCTATGATTTTCAGAAACCTATCACCCTTAAAAAAAATATTTAAAATTTTAAAACATTAATTATTTAGACACTAATGGAATTCCACGTCGAAGAAGGCACAGATATCCAGCTGATTTGTATTAAATGACATAAGAACAACAAAACGACACACCAGCTTTAACCAACTTAATATGATTAATTCTTTTTTTTTATTGAAAGATTAATTTTTAAATCTAGGGATCCGTCCATACATTATAAAGCTGAAACATTTTAAATTGATTAGTAACGATAATTGAAGCATAGACCATGAAATGAATGGTAACACACTCTTAATTTTGTTCCTTTGTCAAGTGTTTTTTAATCATTAGAAAATTATATACTGGGTGATATTTAAATATGGAGACATCTTTATACTGCATATCTGAGAGATATTTGGAGTAAGAAAAAAATTGAGTTCTATAAAGTTAAAAAAAATATTTGTATTGTGGTGGGTTTTTAATTTTTGTTCAAAATATTGAATCAAATTAAATTAAATATGACGCATGATTCAATGTGAAATTTTACAAGAAAAATAATGATAAAATCCGTTTTTCTGTTAATGCCTTCGATGTCGAGTTATAAGAATTCAAATTTTCAATGACGGAAAATCGTGTTAACAATAAAACGAGGTAAAATGCGCTGCATGAATCGTTTTATTGCATTTTACATTCATAATGCATACAATAACGAAATTTAAACAGTACTATAATATTGATAATAATAAACAATAACGAATAATTAACAAATAATATCCAGTATTACAGTATTTAATTTAAAATTTTAAATGAATGTTTTCTATCATAAATTACTAATGAAATAAATTTTGAAAAAAGCATAACATTCAACAATAAATGTTCGTTGTACAATAAATACTTCCCCTATACAGCTTGGCAGTGTGCTAACCTCAAGTAATATCTGTTTATAACTAACTTATGGTATCATGGTGGTTTACAAGCAGATTGGTCAGTTATTCTTCTTTTCAACATGTCAATATCTGCAGGTTTTGTTTTGTATATATTATGTTTAAAGCACCCCAAAAAAGTAATCCAGAGGAGACAAGTTTGGGGACCTGGCAAGCCATTCTATTGCTTCTCTTCCACCTATCCGGTGATTTAGAAATTGTTTATTAAAACTTTTCGTTCCCTTAGATAATAATGAGGTGGTGCCCGATCTTGATGAAACCATATTTTGTTATTTAATTCTTGTCCAATATTTTCCCGGATATTTGATAAAATCGTATCGGCTAACAAGTTGCAGTAAACATCTCTTGTAAGACTATCATCTAAAATAAAAGGCCCTACAATACATACGATTCCCGCCCAAACTTTCATTTTCTGAGGGTGCTGGAGCTTCCAACATCGATCTGGGATTATTATGGTTCCAGTATCGACAGGTTTGATTATTCACATGGCCATTTAACATAACAGTCGCTTCATCAGTAAATATTATTGAATTAGGAAAAATTCCGTCTGTGTAATTTTTGCATTATAATATCACTATATTCAGCTCGGGCGTTAAAATCATCTTTCAACAGTACTTGCACCAAGTGTAGCTTACAAGAGTGAAATTTATTTGTTTTAAGAACTTTTTTAACTGAAAAATAAACTGATGTCATGTTGGACAACAGCGTTTTGAATCACTGAATGAGGGTCTTCAACAAAGGTCTGCAATACAGCTAATGACTTTCCGTCAATTGTAAAAATTCTTGATCTACCGGCGCGAGGACAATTTTTTACAGTACCGGTTTCTTCAAATAGCTGTAGTGTCTTGATCATAATCAATTTACTTACTGGTTTTCTATTTAGAAATCTATATTATTAAATAAATCACATACCTCTCGTAAAGGCCGAACTCTGCCAGATACCCGTACATCAACAACAGAGCTATTCTTTCGGTTTCATTTAAAAATAAGGCATTGTTATTTAAAGATATAATATTTAAAAACTAAATAAATGAACGAGAAAACTAATAATATACTTTCATAAAAAAAAAATTGCACCACTAGGCCTACAACTTATTTTTTATTAGCATTATCAAATTTTTCCATTACAGGTAACTTGAAGTAAAAAGGTGAAATGAAGAGTTAATAAGTTGCATTGTTTCAACGTAGTACAAACTACATTGTTGTAAATTAGCAGCTGATATACTCAACTAATTTGTTTTTCTTGCTAAATTCCTTTATTTACTTACAATCAGCTTCTTCAATGAAGATATAAGCAAGTCGTACGACTGAGCATTACGTGAAAGAGGACTGAATAATCCTCAAGTAATACAAAAACGATAGTATAACATAAACAAACAAACAGTAGTATAAATAATATGACTTTGAATGTCCAGTCAACATTAACATTAAAACAACAAAATAAATAACTTTAAATAGAACAATAAACGAAACAGTAATTTTGAAACATCTAAGAAACAATAAACGTGAGCACTAAGCCGCCAAACCGTATCTTCATAACGTGCCATAAACAAGATCAAGCACACAGAGGCCTTTTTAGTCTCCTGACGTCCACGCTGTTATCTAGCAAATTCAAACCGAGATGGTTAATATGCTTATCCAATCTGGATACAAACTAAATTTGTAACATATTTTTTCAAAAATTATTTCCAGCTATCGGCCTCCGTGGCGGGAGTGGTAGTGTCTCGACCTTTCATCCGGAGGCCCCGGGTTCAGATCCCGGTCAGGCATGGCATTTTCATACACGCTGCAAATCATTCATCTCACCCTCTGAAGCAATGCCTAACGGTGGACCCGGAGGTTAAAAAAAAAAGAAAGTGTGTACGTTGTGTACAACACGCGCGCGCCAACACACACACACACATAGAGTTGTACTATTCTATTAGATAATAAAAACTAAACACTTTTGATAGTTTAACGGTTATAATAGAACTCTGATGGTTAAACAAAACTTTGTAGTTTCATAACTTTAAAGATTAATATTAGTGATGCTGATGTTAATTGTTTATTATCATACTTACGCGTTATTATTACTGTTCTTAGTTTTGTGAACACATGCCTTGTGTGAATAATCATGTGGATGTGAGATAAAATGAGTTACGTAAATCTTTGCGGGTATAAAGTTTTGATAAGCACTTAATGTTTTTGACGTATCAGCATTATAGTTTGTCTACAAGAGAGAGTTTATATGGGATCTTTTATCTCAATATCTGTTATTATCTTACTATTTAACCTTTAATTTTTCCCCCGTAGGAAAAAATTTAATTATGTAATAAAAAACTTTTATATGTGCAGATACAACAATTATTGCTTATCTAATAAGGTGTACAGTTTATTTTCATATTTTTTATTTATTTATCTTTATAATAGTTTTTTCGTCTGCTAATATTAAACTTGATGAAAGTGAAAGTTTACTTAACTGCATCTGAATTTATTTAAAAATAGAGAAAAAACTATTACTTTTTTTTTTTTTTAAAATGTAACTTGTAAAAATTTACCGAAATTCGGTAATCTTTCCGGTCATTTACGAAGAACTTAGAATTTAAATGTTTCCCAAAAATTACGTCCAAAATCAATTCTAACTTCCCAACCTTATCTATTTCCTTTTTCCAGTGCAAAAAGAAAAAATCTGATGTGGGCACCAAATGACTTCCTTGAACGCTTATTAAATTACATACATACATTTTCTGCTGCACTTCATTTAAACTTATTTCATTTGAAAGTGAGATACAATCCTCCAATTCTTTAATAAAGTGGACAGTTAATTGCATTGTAGTGAACAGCACATTGCATCACATTTTTTTGTAGTGCATTTTATATTAGTTTATATATTAATTTTGTTTCACGTCGCTAAGTAGTTATGTGGTGTAAGTGAGAACGTATCGGATCCGTAACCATGCACACGTCGGTTCGAAACCGATTTCAAATTAATATATTAAACAATTGTTTTTTTTTTAATTTAAATATATTGATTTATTAACCTAAATTAAATATATTTAATTATTAACCTCTGCAAACATTTTTGAATTAAAATGAAAAGTACATAAAACTATTTCGCTAATATCTTTTGATTTTTGTTTCTTTTTTTTATTGTTATTATTTATTGTAAAACCTTTTTACAATCAGAGGTTAATAATTATATAAAGGATTCTGTTATAAAAAAAAAAGTTTACAAGGATGTTCGTGACCAGTTCTGGAGTTTATGTGTTAAATTTTATCCCTTCCGCTAAAGGTAGATTTAATGATTATTATTACTATATCAAATTTACTTATATTTCCAAACATAAAATTATATATATAGCCTATATATATAAATATATATATAAATTTTATTCTAGAATAAATGTTTAATAAAGTTATATGCAAATAAAATACTATAATAATAGGGTTGTAGGCGAAAGGGCCCGATATGTATCATAAGTCATTCCAAAAAATTGCATAGCTATATTACAACGAATAAAAAGAATCCTGTACTAAGCTTACTAGATTTAGTGAGGAATGAAGTTGTTTCCCGTTGCCTTCTTCTTCGTTCCAGAAATATTGCTTATATAGTATTAGTTATATTTCAGATATAACTAAGTGTGTAATAAACATCATTATTCCCAGAGAAAACAACTTTATGGTGAATCTTATATCTCAGATATGTGTCAGCCGTAAAAAAGGACGGACATACGGTGAAAAAAAACAACGTTTTTGTACGGAATGTTCCGGGGTCGTATTCGCCGAACTTCAGAATTGATTCAGAACATCAAATGAGCAAAAAAAAAATAATAATAATAATATCGACATAGTTCTATTTTGCTTTGTTTACCTTTTGGACGTCACTGATGATTTTAAACAAAAAAAACTTTTTCCAGAAACGGGTAATTTTTGTAATAGATGAGTCTGAGAAATACCATTTACGCACCCTCCATAAATGGGGGAATGTCGGACTCGGACGGGTTCGGCTAGATATTATTAAGAGGCTATGTGTACCCGCACACTACCGACTAAAACTCCTACCTCACGTTTCTCCCCCTCTGTGGCTGGTCCTGCATTAAGATCCTCTGGGGCTTAAGCATTGCCCGGCTCAAGGAAAGCCAGGAATATAGAGTCCCCGTGCTTCATCACTATCGCCCTTCCGCACAAGTGCAGACGCACGAAGGCTCCACACGGGGCTGTCCTTCAACCCTTCACCCTCAGGTCACTTTCTTAGTCTGAGTTTCAGGTCTTTTATATGCAATTTTGATTCCTTGCTGGGTGATCTTCAATCCTCTTACTGATCTAGGTTCTAAATGAGTCTTTCTCCTACTCTCTAGCTTCTCTCGCTTTAATTTTCAGAATATTTGTTGCTGGATGTACTCATTTTTTTCTTTTTTTGCCTGTTTAGCCTCCGGTAATTACCTTTCAGATAATACTTCATAGGACGAATGAGGGGATGATATGTATGAATGTATAAATGAAGTGTATTCTTGTACAGTCTCAGTTCGTTCATTCCTGAAATGTGTGTTAATTGAAACCCACTGACTTTACTACGACTTGAACGCTAGAACTTTACACTTCCAAATCAGCTGATTTGGGAAGACGCGTTCACTACTAGACCAATCCGGTGGGTTTTTTGCTGGGTGTACTACCTTGTCCCATTCCGCTCTTCCTGTCAGCATGTATGGAACTGTTTCTTCCGGAGAAAGCCAGCTTAACCCGAGATCTTATATGACCACATTCCACCGCTGGCTGATAGATGGTGTGCTCAACCGTATCTTCAAGATCGCAGTACATGCGTAGAGGAGACGCTGTCCTGCCAAATCGCTGCAAGTAGGCTTCGAACTCGCCATGTCCAGAAAGGAGCCGCGTGATATAGAAACTTACCTCATCCAGTCCTCTCTGAACCCATACATCTATTCTCGGAATTAATTTACGTGTTATCCACTAGTAGGTGAGGTGATCCAGCTACTCGGCCAGAAGTAAGTCCTTAGCCTCGGTCTTATACCAAAATAAACCCGCCGGAGCATCAATGCACGCAGCCACATTGGTGAATCCCGGAAATGATGTCAATAGCATTGCGGTATGCGGCCGCAATGTTCAACGCAGCACGTTAAACCTACTTTAATTAAATTTAACAAATATAAGACAAGTGTCTTATTCTACAAAACAAAAAATTGAAAACGTCACCTTCAAAATGAAGGTGACGTTTTCAATAATCTTTTTAATCTTCAGTATCTTTGTAATTATTGTTTTGACTCTCACAAATTTTTACTCTCCCAAACTTTATTAAACATTTTATTTTGAACAAAATGACACCTCATTTATAAAAATCCGTTGACAAACAATCGAGTTATTGCAGTCAATTAACCCTTTTTTTTCTTTTCCTGTTTAGCCTCCGGTAACTACCGTTTAGATAATTCTTCAGAGGATGAATGAGGATGATATGTATGAGTGTAAATGAAGTGTAGTCTTGTACATTCTCAGTTCGACCATTCCTGAGATGTGTGGTTAATTGAAACCCAACCACCAAAGAACACCGGTATCCACGATCTAGTATTCAAATCCATGTAAAAATAAATGGCTTTACTAGTTATTTTTAACCCGACAATTAACCCGGCAGTAAGCTTTCGCACCGTAATGCAAGGTGATAATTTTTATTACTATTAATTTACTACTATTGTTTATTATTAATAATGTTTATTACATTTAGTGGAAGAAATAAAAACAGGCAAAATATTATCCCATTTTAACGAAATATTATCTTTTTAAAACGTTTTTACGGGATTATTCCGTTTGTATCCCGTTATTTGCTATTTAACTTTTCAAAAAAATAATTATTTTTTTGTAAGAGAGTAATGTTAATTAACTCGCATAAACGCAAGTTATTTATTTATGTACTAATTATATTATACAAATTTTCAAATTCCAATACGATTTTATTTTTAATTATTATTAAAACATTTCTAGACTTATATTTAATGTATTTTAATAAAATTAATTATGTTTTATGTTATGAGTACATAAAATAAATATTGCTTTAAATATTTAGTAAAATATATTACTCAATTCAATTATGTTGATGTTACATTAGGCTTTTCAAATAAATTTGACACTTTTGACAACAATGTATGATATATGGTAAAATTTAAATTTATAATTTATTATTCATTCTTTCTTTATGAAAATATTGCTACATCAATATTAATTTTTGTTTATTATGTAAGCTTAACAGATGAGATTTTCAATAACATTTTTCTTTCGTTACTAACATTTTTTTCTTACTGTTTTTACTTGTGTAGATAATACCTGGGTTATAAAAGTTATGAAAAGAAAGTTAACGTAATTTACTCCTCATAGTCGTAAAAAAAATTGAACTTTTGGAAGCGGTTTTTTTTTCACTACCGGAAGTCATGCCTGTAGTAATGTTTGAACATTTTTCAGAAATTTAGCAGTTAAGAGGTTTATGATTTTTGTTTGTTTAAATTGTGTTGATGTTTGCTGTGTTAATGTTTTGTTGTTGTGTAAATTTTATATGTAATTATTGAAAACTATTTACTTCTGACTCTTCATGCACACAATATGGCATTTTTTGTTTACAGATACAGCTTTTGTTTTCAACTTTTTGTTTTATTTTACAATACTGCATATTATCTGCATAATATATAAATAAAGTTTTAAACATAAGTTAAATCTTTCCGAAATACGTCTGCTAAAATCTCATATTCTTCCAAAAAACAGACCACTGTTTGATAGTTGACCTTGGGTTTTTATAGTTTCTCTAGAAACGGGTTTAACGAAAAAAAAAACTAAAAGTTGAATAAATATTCCATATTCATAACAGAAAACTTATTTTTTATCATAATCTCTAGATTAGGTCTGGATGCAGGGTTTATATATGAACTTTCCCTGTACCTTTTCTAGACTAATTCTTTAATCACTGGAAGAAATACATTTTGTGGATTATGTATTTAAACTGGTCAAAATAAAAATAATTTATCAATTATATTCTGCTCAATTTGGGGAAAAAATTTCCAGATTTTTGTGACGGGCAAGATAGACCTTGAATTTTTCTGAGTAGAATATTTTGATTCGTTTTCCCGTTTAGTAGAATTACTTTGTTAATTGATTAAGATTTTCCTTACACAAAGTAATTATGGATTGAAGCTTATTTTTTTTTATAAGAATCATTTACAGGTCATTAGACGTTACACTCTTAATTAGGTTACATGATGATTTACTATACCTTAACTATACCCTTCAGTAAAAAAAAACAATTATGTTAGGATTTACGTATATATTTGATAAAGAAGCTTAGTTCTTACAGAAATTTCTTTTTGAAGTATTGATAAAGTTTTCAGAAAAAATATGTTTTCTGATATTTCTACATTTATCAAAGTAAACGTATATACTCGTAAAATATTTTCATTTAAATCGGTTTAAAACACAGAATACTTTACTCCGTACTTTAAAAATGTACTGTGTCATAGTAACGTACTCTGACAGAGAATAAGGTCAGGGTTTTACTAATACTGTACAAGTTTAATTAAATCATTATACGATGGCGTTATATGTTATATAAATATGCCTAAACAATTAATAATGAAATTTTTTTATCATAAATTTTTACTGCTTTTTTATTATTTTTTTTTGCGATTTTACATGTGCGAAATAATTCTTTAAATGTAATTTATTTAATAATTTATTCATTTATGTTTTCTGTTTGCAATGAATTTCGTTATAAAAAGAAATATATTTTAATAAAATCTTGCATTTGACTTAAATTACAAAATAAATTGAACTATTACCGTTGAATTTTAGTTTTCTATTTTATACAAACTCCTCAATGTATTTACATAGTGCTGCCAATATATATACCAATAAATGAAACAAAAATTTATTTATTTTTTTGTTTCACTTTGTATTGAGTTCATACTTGTAGCGTATTCGTTGATAGAATACGTATATGTAATTAATAATTACATGAATGCATCGTATAAATAGGTGAATGTACGAGTAAAATTTCAGACAAACGTTTTACAATTTACATAATTTTGCAAATAATAATTAACAAAACAGTAAAGAAACAACAGTTCTATAGAAGTACAACAAAGTAGAAATGTGTACACTTTATACAATGATAAAACCAACAAGAAAGACTCAGGCTCGCACCCAGATCAATATTGTAACTACCAACTGAAGATCGTTGACTCTTCAAATGGATAATTGATTTTATCAATGAAAATTCCTTCAGTTCGTTTTCAAATCCTCCCCGCGTTATAAAATGGTAAGAAGATGCTGAAAACACATGATTTGAGATTAATTGATCAACTGGGAGGGGCAATATCTTAAAATACTCGGAAAATAAAGTCACAATTAATGAGGCCTCACCGAAAATCTTTCCTCAACTCGACCTCAACCCCGATCTCAACCTTACGAGTAGAGATATGAGCGAATATTGGTTCTCACTACAGTATATGATAATATTGTAAGAAAAAATCTGAACTACTAGACGCGAAGCGGCTAGCATGGCAGCCCCCTATTTTATTTATATTATCATTAAGTAATTTTATATGTTCAAGTATGTTTCCGTTGTACAATCAGAGATTAATTTATTCTTAAAGAGCCTGAAATATAATTCTGTTTAACAGCAAAACATGTCATACCCATACAACAGGCTATTAAATGAAAATTGGTCGCATAATTAGACTTAAAAAACAAAATAGTTTTCAAAGATTTATAAAATTGTTAAAGTTAATGAAGTAAAATCTTGAATGATCTGTGTAGCTAAAATGAAATTCTTCTTTTTTCTATTTGACATTTGCTAATATACTCCATTTTCTCTTGTCTAGTCAATATTGTAATCTAAAATTATATCATTGTTACATGCGATTTTTCTTGCTTTCTCACTGACATTCCCGGTTTTAGTTCATTATATCTTACAATAATTTTAACAATTACTGTTTGTGTATAGATTAAGTAATTGGTTTGCTTGACATTTCTTCCGCCACCATCCCATTCGATCGCCCTAAAGTATAAAACCGAATTACTATGTCACAAACGGCTACTGAGCCTCGAACAGTTTAGCGACCAGCGTCCTAAATAGCTAAAAGCTCTCTCAATAAGGGCTTATTACTGTAGTTAAGGAAAAGCCTAAAATCCATTCTTTTTTGATTTTGGACTTTTTTGGACACTTTTAATTCAGTCGACTGAAATCAAAAGGGAAGGTCACAACTAAATGTTACAGCAGTCCTAAATCCAAAATTTCTATATCCTACGGCTAATCGTTTTTGATTTACCCATACGTACCATACGTACGTATGTTTATACATACATAGTACGTACAGATGTCACGCCGAAACTAGTCAAAATGGATTCAGGAATAGTCAAAATGAATTTTACCGTTGAAATCTGAAAACCGAAATTTTTCGCGATCATAATATTTCTTTTACTTCGTACAAAGAAAAAAAACTAAGATCTAATTAGAACAGGACCTTGCTTTGTTCGATCAATTGATATTTCAAATATTGAAAAGAGTACCATTTAAAAATTTTGGAAAATGTGAATTTTTTTAGAATATGTCAGTCGGTTCATGACTTGAAATTTTTTTATTGAAATAATAGACAAACTGACAATAAGCGTTTACCAGACTTACCATGTTTATGCCCTTAATTTTTCGTAACGTTTTCCAGTGTTGTAGCGCTTTTATTGAATTTACACAATGTAAATCAATTGAAATTAGCAATTGAATTCAGCGAAAAAGAAAAATATTATTTAAAACATATTTTTTAGTCCTGTACGTATAAATTAAGCGGTTATTTATCAGTTTTAATTCATATTGTCGTTTATTTGAATATTCCCGGGATTTTTGTATTAATAACAATATGCTTTCATTATAAAGTTGATATTATTCAGAATTACTGAATTAATTGTTTGAGTTAGAAGTTTAATTCGGATAAATGTAATGATTTTGGTTATTCCTATATACATGGGGTTTAAATATTATTACACAACATCGTTTATTTTATTCATTTTTAATAATTATTTTGTTAGTTGCTGTTTTTTCTGTATAAATGTTTAAATTTTTAACGAAAATAAGTGGATAAATTAGGTTGTAAAAACATGGATAATCCAAATATTATTTTATATATTATAAATATTTATGTCCAACATACTCATATATATTAAAGTTTAAAACACCATTGTAGGCACTTTTTAGAATGTTTCAAAATAACATTTTATCAATGTTATCACTTGACTGTGGGTTGAATAATAGAAACTCGTTTGAAAAAGTCGCATAATACATGGTTTATATTCAACATTTTTTTACTTCCTTGTAGGATGTAAAGGAAGTATTGTGATGAAAAATTTCGGTTTTAAACTCTAATTTTAATCATCCGTGAATCCATTTTGAGTAGTTTCGGCGTGACGTCTGTACGTACGTATATAACTCGCAGAACTCAAAAACTTTAGCCGTAGGATGCTGAAATTTTGGATTTAGGACTGTTGTAATATTTAGATGTGCTCCTTTTGATTGCAATCGACTGAACCAAAAATTTCCAAAAAAGCTCCAAATCCAAACAAATTTGAATTTTGGACTATCCTTAACTGCAGTAATAAGCCTTTATTATAGAGATTTTCAACGATGTATCATAAGTGATACTATTTTCATTAGTTACAGAGGTATAGCCAAATAAAAATTTAATTAATGAAATATTGGGATTCGAATTGAACAGACTTCATCTCCTTTTTTGTTACCTTTTTTTTTAATTTAAATTTATTGACTTATTAATAGTTATTAACCAATGATTGTAAAATTGTTTTACGATAAGTAGTAATTCAATAATAACAATTTAAAAAAAAGAAGAAAAGATATCAGAAGTTATTAATGAAATAAAATTTTATGTACTTTTCATTTAAAAAAAAAAACGTGTATATATAATTTAATTGGCGTACAAGGAAGTTATGTAGTGTCCACATCAGATTTTTTCGTATGAATTTTTGTAAAATATTTAAAAAATGTAATTTGCATGCCATAGGGTTGAATATTGATTTTTATTATATTCTTATGATTTCTTTTCATTTTTCTCGTTTTAGAATAGAAACTTTTCCCAGAAATTATGATACAGTTAAGTTTCATAGTAAAAAAATATTTGTGATAAAAAATATTTTTTAGCATACCTTATTCATGATTTACGTAGGAGGATTCTAAATAAATCCCGCCAATTATTGTCATTAGATTTAAAATCTTTGTTTAGTTAAAAAAATAAAATATTTTAACGGACAAATGCCACTGAAAATGTTATTCAAGGCGCTGTTGTAATTTATCTTGCAAGCGCCTTGATTTATACAAAAAATTCTTTGTAAAGTGATTAATTCGAAACTCTTTTTTCTTAAAGTTTTCTTTGATCGCACCTGTTACTACTGCAAAAAATCAAAGTTCCCAGTAGTAAAATGTAAGCCGGACTTGTGTTTCATTAGTTAAAATAATTATTTAACCACGTTCAAGATCATAATAATTTTTTTTTTTTAAATTACATGACATCAATTGTTTGTTGAAAAATATTTTGAACAAAATTTTTAACAAAACACCTATCTACGAAATTTTCAATAGTTTTATCAAACTTTCTATTCATTTCAATTTGTTTTTTTACCATTTATAATTATTTATTTTAACTTGTTATTATTATTCTCACAAATAAACCAGGGTATATCAGTCATTCAGAAAGGTAGCGCTACTTATTTATTTATTTAGCGTATGGTACCAAGACAGAACACAAATTACAGTTAAAAATTACAAACAAACATCTATCAAATTAATATAAGCTACTGATTCTGGAGTTGCCATCAGGAAATCTTCAGGAGTCACTTCATAAGATGTCCTAGGGCAAACTTCTGTGATGTGTTTAATGGTTTGATTTTCACCACACTCGGAAAGGGGCGTCAATGTTTTACCCCAGTGTTTTATACAGGAAATAGGCTCACCTACCATGTTGAGTTTGTATTCTCTTTAACGTTGACCATGTCTTACGTGGCAAATCAAAACCCGGCGGCTTTTGAGTAATACATGGAATTTTATTCTGCTTTGTGGTCCATTCTTGATCCCAGGCGACAGTCAGGTTGAATTCTTCGTCTGTGGCAGCAATTACTGTCTTGATAGGTGGCTTTCTAGATCGAAGGCAACCATGATAGGCATCCTCAAAATCCTCAGTAGGTAGGTTTCGATGGTTCATAATCTTCCTGTACTCTCTTTTAAGAGCGTTCATACGGCGTAGATTTGGGGGTGGTATGTGGCTCAGTACTGGAAGCCATTCCACAGGCGTAGACCTGATAACCCCAGCAGTCATTTTCATAGTGCTATTAAGTTGAGCATCAATTCTATGAAAATAAGGCTGTTATGCCATATTGGCGCACAATCCGCAGCCCAGAAGTTCAGAGCCGATGTGCGTCAAGTGGAAGCCGATGCTCCCCGTGTTGTTCCACAGAGCTTATGTATAATGTTTTTTCTCGTTTTCAGTTTCTCTGCGGTTTTCATTAGGTTCTCCTTAAATGAAAGCGTTCTATCAACTGTCACACCTAGGTATTTTGGTGTCTTATTGTGTAAGAGTCATGTTTTCTGAAACAAAATTTTAAGCTCCCTATCAGTAAATTTGTTGTTTAGATGAAAGCATGGCAGCTCTGTTTTACTAACTTTTGGTTGGAGTCGCCATCTTCGGAAGTACCTTCTTAGTTTCTCCAGGTCGGCCATCAGGGCCTCCTCCGACTCTTCAAATGATCTCTATTTTGTTGTTAGCACCCAGTCATCGGCGTAGCCGTGATTTTAAATCCCCCATCTCTAAAAGTTGGAATTCGTTAATATTTACTATTGTAACTTATCGACTGGATTAATTTTTTAGTATTTTTTTCCATCGTAATAAAAGTGATGTTCATTTCGATTTTTCTTATAGGAGAACGGATAGATTTTTAAATTAAAAAATATACGCCACAGGTAAATAAAAAATTAGGCTTATTGAAAAGAGCGCCGTCATTTGCAATACAATTGACAAAATTTGCAAATGTTTACTAATAAAGAGGTATAGAGGTCCAATATAAACATTGTTGCTTATAATTATAAATATAATCTAACCAGACTTAACCTAGGCTCGCTTTGCGCGCTAACCATGACTAGCGAGCATAGGTTAAGTTTGGTTCGATTATATTTATAATTTCTCTGCAAATAACTCCAAATACCCACTGATTTAGAGGGAAAATATGCCAACAATTACATATTTTTTAATTAACTTAAAGTTGTACGGACTCATTACAATTAGCCTGAAAAATACCAGGCTGATTACAAATTGCTAGATAATTTGAAGGCCCGTTGCAAAATGTCGTGGGCTCTTTACGATGAACTTATTTTTCAATTCGCCTACGATATATAAAAGATTTCAAAAGATTTTTGTTAAAATAATCCAGAACATTGTTTCTTGAGGTTCATTTATGTACATTTATCATATTTCATCTTACGTTTTTTTTTTTTTAATAATATGTTATTGGGTTAAGTAATCACCGTAAAATAGTTATAATATTCCTTTTTTTTAATAAAATATTACTCAAATAAAATACAAAAAAAAAACATAACGTAAAAGCAATATTTAAATTTATAAATCTGTGGTTCGTTAAATGTTAAGCTCTATGTAAATACTTTAAAATGAAACTAATCATTAATCCAATGGTTTGGATGTATCGGTTATTTCTGCATTGTTTTTATTATTTATTTTTGTCGTAATTTAAGCTATTTTTTCTAGTTACTGAAATTAATTAATAATGTTCAGTCATATTGTTTAAATCTAAACTAGGATTCCGGGTTTGTTAAATATAAATGAAGTTAAATGCCATTGACAGTTGATTTGACCGCCTTTTGTACTTCACATGATTATTTTATAGAACTATTTACGTCCAAAATATCAAAATAAACAAAGCCTTAAGAAATAGTTTTTCCTTCAGTGTACACTTTATAACACTCCTGGTTTATTTTACGAGCAGTTGAAATTCATTAATTCTGGTGACGTTTGAGTTTTTCTTTTAGTGGTAAATTATACAACCAGCTAACGGTATGTTATCTTTTTGTATTAATTTAAATGTATTTTTCAACGGAGAATTAATTACCAGTTTAGTTGTATGGGACAATTAGAATTGCTTATTAATAATATTATATTTTAATTTATTATAAAAAAAGAAAACGTTTTCAATGTCCCCTACCTTTTCTATGTATGTTCGAACCTTATTCTTTAAAAAATAAAACAGTTTTGATGATTCATTATTCTTACGTTTTGGAACGTTAGTCCCTTTGTAAGTTATTCAAGATAATATCAATGAAAAGAAATCTTTTAATTAAAAAATTGTTTACATAACAACTAAGATTTTTTCGTTATTGCTTAATAACGACGTCTTACGGTAATGATATATAACCTGATGTTTACTATTGTTTAAAATATTTTTTCGGGAAGATTCTAGAAAAGTATTAGGAAAACTATAAGAAAAAAAAAGAATCAAGAGAGACTTAGCTCACGTTCGGTAAATCTAAACAACTTTTCCTTGAATTTGTTTTCTTATTTTTAAAAAGATTTTATTTGTCACTTCTTGGGGTATTTGCAAACAGCCTTTTTTCAAATGTACAACCTTTTCCGTAAAACTGACCATTCTAATTTAAATGATCTAACTTAGATTAGAATAAAATGTTTTAAAAAATATAAAAATTAAACCGTCTTCAAAAAAAATATATATAAATTACTCGTAGATAATTTAAATTAGAATAAAACATTAAAAAAATATATATAAAAATTAAACCGTATTCAAATAATCTGATGTGGACACCACATGACTTCCTTATACGCCTATTAAATTACACATTTTTTTATATATTTTTATTTTTTATTACATTTTTTTCATATTTTTTTTACTTTATGGTACGAAATAAAGGTAGTATTGTGATCGCGAAAAATTTCGGTTTTCAGTTTAACGGAATTATCCATTCTGACCATCCCTGAATCCATTTTAGCTAGTTTTGGCGTAAGATGTTGAAATATTAGATTTAGGACTGTTGTACCATCATTTGTGCACCTCCCCTTTGATTGCAATTGACTGAACGAAAAGTGTCCAAAAAAGCTCAAAATCCAAAATAAATTTGAATTTTAGATTTTTTCAACTGCAATAATAAGCCCCATTGAGAGCTTTTCAACGATATATCATATTTAAGTGGTACTTTTTTCATTTGTTGCAGAATTATAGCCAAATTAAAATTTAATGAACAAAATATTTGGATCTCACATGGGGAAGGCACATCGGTTCGAATCAAATTTCATCTCCTGTTAAAAACTTCTTTGTTTTTAATTTTAATATATTAATTTATTAATAATTATTAATCTCTGTAAAAAAAAAAATTAACAATAAATAATAATTCAATAACAATATGGGTAAAAAAAAATATCTGAAAAATCAGAAGTTATTAGTGAAAAAAATTACATGTACTTTTCATTTTAAATAAAAAAAATGTTTCCAGAGGTTAATAATTAATTATTAATAAATCAATATATTTAAATTAAAGAAAAAGTTAAAAAACGTGATGTATTTGAAGTCAGATTTGAACCGATGTGTGCGTGGTTACGGATCCGACACGTTCTCACATCGCATAACTACTTGAGCGACGTGAAAAAAAATTAACAAACTAATTTAAAATGCTGATACAGACACCACAAAAAATGTGATACAATGTAGTGTCCATCACTATGCGATTGTGTAATTGTCCATTTTATTAAAGAATTGGACGATCGTATCTCAGTATAAAATAAAAGAATCCATTGTGGGATGCTTAAAACGTTTTTCTTACTACAGAATATATACCTGGAAGATTCAAGTTTTCACAGCTCTTTAAATCTCGGCTCCACTTTTCATACCTGATTCAAATTAACCCTTTAGAAATTTTTTATATAAATAATTTATATTTTATTTTTTACTTTTCTTGAAGGCTTCTCCCTTGGGAAAGGCTGTGTCATATTACATTTTTTTCAGTAGTTTTAAGGGAGAATGAAGAATTAATGTTGATTGCGTCTCGAGCCTTTCCCGTGTAAATTTTATATATATACCTAAAAAATCCATGGAACCAATTTTTTTTTTAATAATTTTTAGTCAAATAACGTAAAAATACGCTAACTTTTTTTATCATAATTATTATCCAAAAAAAAATTTGTAATTGTATCATTCTTGGTACGAAGAAATTACAGAATAAAATCTCACGTCAATTGTGAATTAAAAATAAAGCATTTCAGGATCTCTGTTTTATCATTTTTTAAAAATATTTATCTCAAGAATCCCCCCCCCCCTGCTAAATAGTTCCCTTAGATAGTGAATCCCAAAATAGTGTCCTTCTGAAATACTCTGTATGTACATACAGAGTATTTCATTAGGCGTATTTCAGTTCAAGAGAATGTATGCTTTTCGTACGTAATCTGTACATTCTGAATATCATAAATTACCCATTCTGTATACAGTTTTTCAGTATTTACATTCATTTCTGTTTATTTTCCCTGCTATTATAGTATGCAAACAGAGGGAAAATACATAAAACTTAAAAAATGACCTTTGAATTTCTGTAATTCTCAAATTACTGAGGTCACCCTGCTTACTAAGTACAATAGACTCAAGAAAAAATTGTAAAACCCAACTTCACAAAATCGTACTAAATTGATAAAATAATCATTTAACAATTCTTACTTAATTTTTTATTTTTTGAAGTATCTAAATTACTAACAATTCGTTACCGTTTCTCAAAAACTCTGTTTAAATAAATATTTTTTGCTTAATGAATTTTTTTAAGAAGGTTTTGTTATTGTGTTTTCTTAAATTTTGTTTTATTTAATACATCTTTATTAAAAGATTTTGGCTTAAAGAAAGGTTGCCCCAGATAAAAGGATTTCAGAAACAAGCGTGAACTAGGCACTCTGTAATATGGTAATATGTATTATTTCTTTACCTTTACCTTTGATTTCAAACTGCGTTTCTTAGATGATCTGATTAATACTTTGCATATCAAAGTAATATTATCCTATCTAATAGTAAGTAATGAAAACAACAAAATTAATATTTAATTCAAATGTTAAATATTCTATGACAATAACTTAATTTTCCTTTTAAAAAAAGAGTTAGATAAAGTTATTTGGAAAATATAACCCTACCATAAGACCATCTTCCTACGGAGGATAATAAAACAGCCGTTCTAGTTAATCTATTTATGAAAATTAATATTTGAGCTGCATATACAAATGAATTTTTAACACAGAAATTGACAACCACCTCATTTGAAAAATATTAAAATATTATTCTCGGTTAAATATATTAAAATTTTGGTTACAAAGTTTTAAAAGTATTAGTTGTGGCCCCTATTTGGCATTAATTTCAAGTACACGTTTGCTTTATCATTGTGAGATATTTCTGGGGAGCTCATTTATTAGAAAAATTATCATTATAAGTTTTGAAAAATCGGTCAAAGGTTGATGGATATCAATGTGGATTGGATTTGGTGAAAAATTGACTACTGTTGGATTTGAAAACCATTAAAAAGAAATATTATCGGAATAAATGTCAATGAATCCACTTTGTAAAAAATTAGAGCTTTCCAAAAAAACTTTTTAAGGGATGGATAGAAATTGTGCTGGATTTCATTATTTGAAAGAAATTTTTTCTTCTTTATAAATCAAGGAAGGAATTTTTATACACTCCCTAAAAAGTACTTTGATTAGAGACGGAAATTTCGAAGAACTGTTCGAAGCCAATTCGAAAAGTCTGCGTCGAGGTCGTTTAAAAGTGTTATACAAAACGTTCATAAATCCTCAACTACTGTGACATTGAGTGTGAATAATTACAGTCATACAAATATATGGAGTGTAATATGATCCTAGAAATTAATTTCTTGGATTCACATCTAAATTTCTTTACGTACATGCAATGATGAGCACGGGAAACTTTCACCGGCAAATTCAGTCTGAAAAACAGGTATAACCGACAGTGAAATCCAAGAATGCTCGCATATTATTGTTAGACTAAAGAGTCTAACAATAATTACAGTTACAGATACCAAACAGAAAAATAGAAAACTACATGTTGTAGATAAGTTGAATAAGTCCCATGCAAGTAAATTTCTCCCGATGTTTTTCTACAATCTGCAAAAATATTTTGTACGCTAGAATAATAAACTATTGTAAATATTCATTATATATAAATTAGTATTGTTGTAGTGTAGGTGAAGTTTTTTATTTTATTAGAGTTGTCTTATAAATTCATTAATGTTTTATCAGCCATGATATTAAGTTGTATTTCAAAGTTTCTTTTAGGAAATGAAGTTTACCTACTGAAGCAGACTACTACAGTGTTATGAAAGTGGAGGTTAACCGTAATTATCTTCCAGTCTTTACTGCTCTTTGTTAAATTAACTAACGGTGTACGGGAAAGTTAGAACTTATATCAGAATATCGGTTGGTTTTAATTAAATATTACTAAAATCTTTTTTGAAAAATTTGAATTTGTTAAGAGGTAATACGGGAAAATGACAATATCATTTAGTAATATAATTTTTCATTAGATAATTTAATGTAATTTGTATTTAATAAAAATCATCTAAAGTTTATAATTTCTCTCGAAAACGGCTGAAAGTTTTGCTGGAAGTTGGTTAATAAGAAACTTTTAATTTAGCCTAAGACGTGGTATGACAATAAAGTATTTTAAAAACCTTTAAATATTCTGAGAATTTAATTTTAGGCATAAAGAAACATATTACATAGATTTAACATATCCTGTTCATTTTTTGAATAGAATTTGCACCAGAGAAGAAAAACTGATATCCTTGAAAAAACTTTTATCTGAATATCCTTGATTCTCGTGAATGGACAGTTTTGCAATTAGATTTATAATTTTCATTTCAGGAAAATTTTCTTTAACAGTTCACAGAAAGAAACTTGCATTCATATTTTACAATTATATCCTACAGGATTTTTGTTTAATCGATAAAAGATGAATTAAAGTTGATGATGAATAGCGAAAACATGTATATTTAAAAAATAGTAAAACAAATCACGAGAGATTGGATTTCCTGTCAAAATATTCCTGTGTCATGAAATTTAGAATTTTATCCTTTTGATTTTGCTACATTTGATTATTTATATTTTGTTAATAATAATAAAAATAAGGAATTATTTTTTATTTTAGAAAACTTGGCCTTACCGGGTAGACACTTAAGAAATTAGGCGTATTCTGAGCCTTTGAAACGAATACACGGTTTTCTAATAGTTTCATAGACGACAATCCCTTTCCTAATACATACCAAGGACACACCGATGTTCACATATTGGACTTAGCAGTAATCTGAGTTATATCCATAGTAGTGGAAGTTGAAAGAGAGGTCAAAAATAAGAAAGAGAAACGGATAGTTAGAAAGAACGACTTTGTATTCATGGAGGAATCGCTGTTCCCAACAATATTCCCCAAAATATAACTCCTTACAGGTAGACTTATCACGCCTTCGCATTTATAATTCAATGGAAGAATTGGTATTTTTTTCTCAAAATGGGAACAATATATTATTGGACAATGATACCATGTGGAACAGTTTAAATATATGAGAAAAATATTCTTTTCCCCTAAAAATTAAAAGACTTTAATACTTCGTAAAAAAAAACACCACTTTCTTAGAATTGTATATTATATGAAAATATCAAACTGAACCGAGAAGGTTAAGCAGAATCAGCAGGGATTCTGCTTAAATCCCAATTGATTCTAAGTAAAAAGTTATATGATTCATTTACATAACTTTTGCCTATAACAAAAATTGTGCTTCTATTGATTATTCATTTATGCACTTCCAGAATAGCAAACTGACGTCCAACTGTTGCTTCGTTAGTCGTTTTATCCTTTAGAGGAATCAGTTTTAAAATATCTGAAAAACGCTAAGCCTAGCTGGTATTTAAATCCAAAATACAAGTACAAATAGCATATCAAATTTTTCTCAATTACATTTGTCCTTACTATCCTTTGATAGTTCACGCGTCCGCACTGATTTCAGTTACAATTATTACAGTTAGCGAAAAACGGCTATTCGGCATTAAGTGTCCCCTTCCAACAGTTATTGGTTACGGACTAGTTGCTTTCTACTACAGAAACAAACTTTTCAACCAGTTACTATTAGCCATTCATCGGTGTGTTCATGAATGTATACTGCTTTTCAATGCTGTTGTTAGCTGATATACAAATAATTACAATATATTAAGTATTATTTGTATTTTTTATAATTAAAAACCAACTTGAACAACCCAAGAACAGACTTGTGTAATACTTCCTCATGCAGTTCCTGTCGGGCCACGGTGGATTTGAGGCATACCTAAATAGGTTCAAAATAAGATCCTCACCTGATTGTATATATTGTGGAGCGGAAGATACTCCGAAACATGTGTTCTTTGTTTGTGCCAGATGAAATGATTTTAGGGTCTTGACTGAACTAGCCAGCTTGACACCGGAAAATGTGATAGAATTTATGTTGAAAGAAACTAGACAATGTAAATTGATATCAAGTATGGCAGCAAATATTCTCAGTACAAAGGAAATAGAAGAAAAAACTGGAATACTGACTGACTGAGCTGGGTACTGGGAAGGATTTCTACAGTGCCGCCAGCGGAATGATAGTTTCTGGGAAGAGTCCTCTGAGAGAGACAGAAGAGCACGACCGGAGATCGAAGGGGTGAAGGACAGCTCCCTGCTGAGCTGTCCGCTGGTCCACGCTTTCGTGGATCGGCTCGGCGACGGTGATGACGAACGGGGACTCTGAATTCCCTGAATCCGAAGGCTCCGCCAGAGCCGTGGTAATGCTTCAATGCCGGTCTGGCCCCGGTCAGGTGAAATTGGTGGGTGGTTTATGTTTAGTCGGTAGGGCGCAGGAACACATACGCACCTCAATTAACACCTTGCGGAACCTGTGGCGAGGCCGACATTTTTTCTTTCTTTGTTTTTACTGTTAGTTTACTGTTACCTTTCAGGTAATACTTCAGTGGATGAATGTGGATAATATGTATGAGTGTAAATGAAGTGTAGTCTTGTACAGTCTCAGTTCGACTATTCCTGAGATGTGTGGTTAATTGAAACCCAATCACCAAAGAACACCGGTATCCACAATCTAGTATTCAAATCCATTTAAAAATAACTGAATTTACCAGGACTTGAACGCTGGAACTCTTGGCTTCCAAATAAGCTGATTTGAGAAGATGCGTTCACCACTAGACCAACCCGGTGGGTTGGCGAGTCCGACACTGCCCCTTATGGGGCTTACGTAACTATTATTCCCCCTCCCCACAAAAAAATACAGAATTTCAAAGTAAATGAAATGACACTTACCTTATTTTTCTTTTCTTATTCCAATGGCATTTTCGCAGGATCCCGCATCATCAGTTGTTTATAAATTATATAAAATTATTTATCAAAACATAACAAGTTTTATTTATTTTTTTTATAAAAAATTAAAAGCTTAAAATAACTATCATATATATAAAACATGTTTAAACATATTAAAATATGTTTTAAATTAATTAAATTAAACATATTTAAATATGACGTCAATTAAGAGTTAAAAGAATAAATTAACAATTAATATAATCCACCTTACCAGCACGTTGATGTGTACTCTTGATCTTTCGGCTTACTGGGAAGCCATAACCAGGAGTTAAAAGTAATATATTTAAAGTCAAAAGTTTAAAAAATCATAGTTACAGTTTCTAAATTTAAAAAGACTATACATGTACATGTGAATCTAAAAGAATATACATGTACTGTAGTGCATTAAAATGTAGAGTACATGTATATTCCTTCAGTATACTAGTAGGGCCGGGACAATCATGAGTCTTATTAAATTTATAAATTTTAACTATGATTTTTTAAACTTTTGACTTTAAATGTAACTCCTGATGATGGCTTCCAAGTAAGCCGAAAGGTCTAGGGTACATATTAACGTGCTGGTAAGGTGGATTATATTAATTGTTAATTTATTCATTTAACAGCGGTGTCATGCTTGAGAAATTGAGAATTAATTAACTTTAAAAATAAAATAATTAGAAGATTTATATCATGTATTTTGTAATTTTGTGGTCGGGTTGATCAAGTTGGTTTTTCATTATAAAAAATAGAATATATTGGTACAGAGGAATATGGGTCGTGTAATTATTGAGTTTAGAAAAATCATTAAATATTATTTATCCATTATGCTAACAGAACCATACACTGCTTACTATCTTTCATAAAGCTTTTAATCTGTCAGTTGTAAATTCAAATTACATCTGTTTGTTTATAATTTAACATTTCTTATTTTCCTTTTGTTTTAATAAAAATTATATCAAACGCTGTTAGTTAATATTATCAATGTAATGTTAAATTACACTATGTAATTGCTATGAAATCAAAGTTAAATTACAAATAATTTTTGTTTTTGAAAAAAATACGTAGCCTTATTTAATCAAGTTAGATTTATTGTTATTATTTATAAGATAAATGGAAAGTTTTTGAAATTTAATTATGTTGTACACCCGCTATTGCAGTTGTACAGTTGTAACTCGTATTTTCAAAACAATGAAGCCAATCACGATTCGTAAAAAGTTAACCAATAGCAATTCAACGTTTCATCTCGAATAACTAAATCAATATCATTCACAGGTAGGTTTACTATGTGTTTGGTCGTAATCGACTATGAATTTTTTTTCATAGAGCTATATTTTACTTCATTAAACTTTTATTATCTGTAATATTATTTTTAAAGGTAAAATATTGCTTTACTCTACACTTAAAGTTATGAAACGGTTTTTTTTATAGAAATGTTCTGCAACTATCTTTTTATTTCTATTTTTTTTTCTTTTAAAATTGAATTAAAAATGCATTTTCCTACTACATTTATCTATTAAAAAAGTTTTTCTTCGGTAATAAAAAGATTTATTAAGTGCTTCTCTGTAATACTAAAGTCATCTTGCAATATTTTTTTTCTACAAAACGTTTAATCTAGTGAACTTTATAATACGATCAATCATACTAATAAATATTGATTGGATTTAAACTTTTATCCTAAATAAATAAGTCTACGCCTAAATATGGTATTAGCCATAGCCAATTTAATTATTCACTAATTGTATAACATTCACTAGTAATACAAAAAAAGAATCATTATTTTGTAATAAAAAAGAAATTCCTTATAAAATTATTCGGGCTTTTAAATTCACTAATTTTTTTAATTTTAATGAAGAAAAAAATAATTATTAATTTTCGGGCATATATATTATATAATTCCCGTTAAAATTCATACATTGTTCTCTCAGTTAAAATTTGAGGATACTGGTTGGTAGACAAGATAAAAATAAATTATAATTTTAAAATCTTTGTGTCAAATGTTTACTTATTCATACGTCTAGAAACCCAGAACGGATATACATATTTTAATGAAATACGTTTCGGCAATGATTCATACAAGTGATATTGAGTACATGAAGATCTGAAGAGAACAAAATTGAAAATGCGCACGCCATATTGAAAATACTAACAAATGTATTTATAAGACTTGAAAATCATTTCAAATTTTACAAAGAAGAAGAAGAAGATAATTTCGTAAAATAATGTATGAAAATTAATATGATATAGTAATTTAAATAAATTTAATTGGATCATTGAAACTGAAATTTTTTAAGTAACATTTTAAAATTTGCATTGAAAAAATAAATGGTTTAAAACAAATAATTAATTTAACAAACAAAATATTTCTGAATTATAATATTCTATTAATTGAAATAACATATACTATTTAAATATTAGTTTTAGAATACAGAAAAAATTTACAAATTATTAAAATGTATCGCTAAGTCAAAATAACCATGAAAATATTTTCTTTTATTAAATAAAAATAAAATAAATATCTTAATTATTTAATAAATTACTAAACGTGAAAGCGAAATTCATAAACTTAAACTACCATTCTAAAATTAAATTAAATGGAATCGAGGGAAATTCTTTCAAAAACTGGTTCCATAATATCTGCTGAGAATAAAGTAAAAATAATTAAGGAATTTTATAAAAAAATAAGACTCACTTTAAAAAAAAAAACCGTACAAATTTTACGTTATTACTTCTTCCAATTTAGGCTTCTAGACATCTTTCCTAACATTAAAAACTAATAATCTTATATTTAATTCAACACCGGTTCCCCCTGGCCCGCTTCACCACTGCTCAGCTAACCTAGTCGTCCAAGGTTCCCCAAGGATGCCCATATTGATGGCGACCTTAGTGCGGACATCCAGTCACCGTGAGTGATCCTGCCACAGGAGCCCCGACCTCAAACATCCGACTACCGTTCTCAACATCCGACTTAAGAGTAGCTGGATTACAGGAACCAGCCGCCGTTATTCATTCAACACCGACAACGAAAATTTAAAATTTAAGGAAGAATCAAGATTTTTTTACCCACATTTCTGTGAAGCTATTCTGGGTATCCTTAAAAGGTGAGGTCAAACTGAAGGAATTGATTCAATTAACATACTGAAGAAAAAATGTCCAGTACACATAGGTCCGAAAACGCATATCTTTCTGTCTGTCCGCCGTTTTGTGTTTTTTAAGATCGATTGAAGGTAACGCAATAAAATTTTATACTTTATTTTAAACTAATATTTTTTAATAGCAAAAAAATAACGATATTCTTCTGTTGACAAATTTCAAAGTGGCAGTCGTTTCAATTTTTCAGTCTTAAATGTCCTAGGAATTATTATCAAATTGTGTTGTATTATAAATTTACGAAGCATTTTTTTATGAACAAAAGTCCTAAGTCCTAAGACAAATGTTTCCAGGGCGTTTAATCTCACTGCGAGGTAACATGCCGTGGCCAGCTCGTTCACCCGATCTTGCTGTTTGGTACTTCTTTCTATGTGGCTAATTAAAGAGTAAAGTCTACAAAAACAAACCGAGGACAACCGACGAACTCAAAGCTGCTATCCGACACGAAATCGCGGAAATTCCACAAGAGATGACGATGAGAGTAATGCACAATTTCCGAGTCGTGTATAGACAATGACGGTCGCCATTTAAATGATATTATTTTTAAGTAACTGAAACCTAGTCATTTAGTTATACAATAAATGGCAATGATAATTCTTATTATGGTATAACAAAAGTTTGACTAAAATCTATTACGTATTTTTTTATTAGCCCTTCAAACTGGGGACTTATTTCTGCCGCTCCCTGTATTAGGTTATAAAATCGAAAATCTTTTTACAAACCAAAAAAAAGCAAATATTACTTGAAAGAATATTAGTTTTAAAAACAATAAAAATTATTTTTTCACTCTAATTATGTCTGTATGTCTTATGCTGAACTGCGGATGGTGGAATCAAATTTGAAAATGGCTCAAAATATTAATTTTAAAGCTGTACCCATTTTAAGACTAGAAAATTTCAATATTTGAATTACGATTTTTTTGTTAGCTAATTGAAATTTTTTGTAGATGTGATGACGTAATCTTTTTTAAGATTAGTACTAAATTGGTCATTATTTTTTTCTGAAATATATTAATGAAATGTTTTTTATTTAATCCATTGAAAAAAATAAGAAAATGCAACGTTGATCACATATATATGTTTCATTCTAGAACATAGTCTACTGTAATTCGCATATTGATTCTTCAAATCAAAAAATTTAATTATCGCAATATGAATTAATCATGTCATCGAAAATTTATTTTTTATTTTTTCCGACTTTTATTTCTTGTACGAAGTAAAGGAAGTATTGTGATCACGAAAGATTTAGGTTTTCAGATTTCAACGGAAATATACATTTTGACCATCCCTGAATCCATTATGACTAGTTTCGGTGTGATGTCTGTACGTACGTACGTATCTCGCATAATTAAAAAACGATTAGCCGTAGGATGTTGAAATTTTGGGTTTAGAACTTTTGTAACACCTAGTTGTGTACCTCCCATTTGAATACAATCGACTGAACCCAAAGGGTCAAAATAAGCTCAAAATCCAAAAAAAAAAATGGATTTTGGACTTTTTCTTAACTGCAATTATAGCTGACGGTCGTGTGGGTAAGTAATAATTTGGTAAGTAGTTGAGTTGAGTAAGACCGTGTACCAAAGAAATTGCAGGTTTTTCTTAGTAATTCGCGGACTAATTACTTAAAAAAGTTCAAACAGTACTGTAAACTGAAGTTGTACGGTAAGCAAGTGCTCGGTTGTAACAGTTGTATGCATTATTATTGTCATTAAAATAAATGAGTAATAATGTATTCAGAGGTTGTAAAACTACGCAATAAATGTAAAGAAGTTCACGGTCCCCTAAAATTTTCCTGCAGACCACCAATGGTCCTCGGACCGCCGGTTGAGAAAGTCTAGTCCAAACATTTAATCCCTCTGAATGATGGGTATGACTTTCACGATATCAGTGAGGGATTTTTGCCAACAGTACCTACTATTACGTTTGTTAATCCATATAAAGTAAATGTGGCTTTGTCAACGAACAATACATCGAAGCAAGAAGTAGTTCTTGTCAATCTCGGTGTTAAAATCTCCCTAAATTCAATCCTCCTATAAACTGAATATACTGAATATGTAAGGACTTTGAAAACGTTTATTGTTCCTTAAACTATAATTAAACTAGAAAATGGTGATACCAGTTTATATTTCATTTTCTATTAATACAATGCACAATAATTTTAATTTACTACAGAAAATTAATAAATTTTAGTGTAATCATACACTATCAGTATATTATAAATCTAGATAGGTATACAACCAGGATCTATGTTTCCCAATAGCTACATATGGGGAAATCATTTTTTCAAAAGATTATTTATTCTAATCTTAATCATACGATTCATATACATCATATAAAATTACTCTTACATATAATTTTATTTAATGTATATTAATCCATAATCCTGATAGTACAGGCTAAAATATTTCTAAGTAGAAAATATTACGTTTTACAGAATAATAACGAAGTTATTAACGAAACATTTTTATAATAAACCTTCCTGTGATAAGTGGTCGTAGTTGGAAGAGGCCAAACGAAGGCGATAGTAGTTGTGCAAATACTGAATAAAATGTCTCCCGAGGCATTTGCATCGATGGCAATATGACACAGGCCAAACTGATGACTGTGTAGTGTTGTCAAGTTTAGAGAGTCTAAAATACGACCTCCTATAAAGCCCATCAGGGTTAGGAATGGAGGGAATAGCGACTGGCATCGTCATAAGGCGGGTGTCTTCCCAAACGGGGTTCAGGATGTAACTCATTAAATTTCTGCTGACCATTAACATTAGAGTAAATAACAGCCATTTGAAAAAAATATGAACCTTTTAATTGAGAAACTGATATTCACTGGAATAGAATTGAATATTAATAAATAGACGATTATTAATTACAGAAAAGTTAATGCTTCAATTGTATATTTGGACGAAATGGATAATTTAACTTCACATTCTATGACAAAATCATGATCCGATGATAGCTGTAAAGGAAATAAGGTCCCGATTAATAATGGTGATCGATTAATAATATTTAATGCGGTAAGAGAATTGGAGGGCTAACTTGAAAAAACTAACTAAATGCTAACTTTAAAAATCAGTTAATATGTAGCGGTGTCTGTCAGGACTACATGAAAATAAAAAATTTTATGAAGCGGACAACAGAAAAATTAACTACCATTTTTCCTTCTTAGTAATGATTTTCAATGAAGTCCCACATTACAGTTCATAGTCGGCAAAGCTTCGATTTCTAATTCCGAGTAAAGGGAGAGGAATAACTGGTTAGAAAAGAAACAATACTTATTCTACTTCGTCAGTGTCAAACAAGCCATTAATAAACTTACATTGTATTAATTAAAACAAGGAATTAATTAAATTATAAATAAAACTAAAAAGAAGATTGTATTGCTTTGATGAACGTTTACAAAACCATGGACATCGGCTCACAATATTGAATAACATAGATCAAACATCAGGTCCAATCTTCATTCATTTTGGCGTTTACAAAAACTTGAGTGAGTCATTTTTAGGTAAAATAATAAGATTATTAAATAGAATGCAAAGAAATGAGAACAAAATACAATACATGGGATATAAACAGTTTTTAAAGAAAAATAAATGAATTTATTTTAAAACCTTACTTCAGTTTGCTAAAAAGGTCTTCAATTTCTGTTAAAAAATTATACATTTAACCTAACATCTTCCGTGTTGTAAGGCTGTCTTTCAATATCTCATTTTTAAATTTTCAATTCTGAAAATTCTGTCATACCATTTTCATATGAATCTAGTCGAGATTTTACAGCTGTTGAAAGACATGCAACTGGTCATTTAACACAATACAAAAGTTAATTGAAAATAAATCAATACAATGAATAAAAATGCGTTAAAACCGTTAATAGATAAAATTATGGAAATATTTATTGTATATTTAGACTGTGATTATAACACTGAAAATGAAACAAAGGAAGCAAAGGTAGTAAACTTTTAGAAGAAGTGGATGCGTGAAGCAAACTTAAGTAGATTTTTTTTATTTGTTAACAATTGAAAAAACGAAGAAGTTATTTAATGTAAAAAAAAACATAGTATAAAATAATTTCAATATCTTTTATTTTCTTAATTTTTAAATTTATTGTTTCTGATAATTAAGAAAAGCTAATTATCAAATTTTAAAAGTTTAATTTTAAAAATTTTAAAATTTTTAATTATTAAAAGCTATTATTAAGATAATTAAGTAAGGCACGTATAACATTACTGGGTATCTGTTTATTATTACACGAAAATAGAAGCTTCAACTGGCTTAGGCATATAAGAGGAGAAGGATATGTTAAAACATTACTAGAAAAGTCAATAATAGAAAATGCAAAATAGAGATCGGAAAAGAGTAAAAATAATAAACGCCCGAAAAGGTAGGGTAAAAGTTTAGTTGGAAATAGAGGAGAATGGAGACAAACATGCTGAAAGAAGTTTGCCCCCAACGCTTATAACTATATAATGATATAAAAATCACACGCACGAATATATAAAAGGAATAATGGAGCAAATATCTAGATAAATGCTAGATGACCTTTATAAAAAATCGGATTAAAAAAATTACCTCACCTTTTTTTACTGAATGACATCCTAACTAACTAAAGAACACGCCTGAGTTAGGTTTTATGGTACAAATGGATATTACGTACCCAACTAAAGCTTTTTACTGTCTAAATTCATTTTTAAGCATCCATTTTAACAACAAAAGTATGGAAAAAAGGGATTTTTTCATCTTTTTATGGTTTATGACAGCTCCATAATTTAAATATAATATAAAAATCTTAACGTATGTAAAAATATTGCCTTTTATCATTATAAATATGAAGATTTGAATATTATATAACCGATGGTAAACAAATTTAGAGATCGTTATTATTTTCACGAGTAATCTGTCTAATGAGTTTTTCCAAAAGCTATCAAAGTTTATCTTTTGTGTATTTAAAATAATGTATATAAAATAGGAATTCCAATCACGAATACGAATTCAATTCACGTACGTAGTGTGTGAGATTTATTTATGTACTGGAAATGAATTAAATACTCTCAGTTAAAGCATAAACATGGTGATCTTTATACTCTGTTATGAGAGGGTATAATGAATTTTTAAAAGTTCTAATATTTTTACCATTGGTCAACGATTAAACGTTAACGGCGTTGAAGGAAGTTGAACGAACCTTTTATGAGGAATTTATTTTTCATTAATTTCTCTTCTTTGTTTTCAGCCGTTATTCGAATTTATGTACTAGATGACAGTTAAATTTAATGGGGTGAAGAGCAAAGTGTATATTTTAATTTTTTTTTGTGTTTGATTTATTTAAGTTACGTAGTTTGGAAACAGTATAAGGTAAATATACTCAAAGTAAATGAGTGTGTGAGTGTCCGTGTGTGTGTGTATGTATGTATGTATGTATGTGTGTGTGTATGTGTGTGTGTGTGGGCGGGTGTGTGGGTGTGTGTATGAGTGCTCTCACACGCGTAATCCTAACAGCCGTCTGTCCTAAATATGAGACATTTTTTTTAATTGTTTAATTGTACTAAATTTGTAAAATTTAATGACATTAGAAAGGCATAATATTATTTTTTTAACTACTTTTTTTTTTGGTTTGATAAAGAAACATATTACAAATTAATTACTAAATTCTATTTCTTATAAAATGTATCAAAATAAAATAATTTGTTTTCAACAATGAGAAAAATAAAATTGGATAAATTTAGTTGCTACGGAAACGATATTAATAAATGTTCATTTCTCTAACAGAGTTTCTAGATATTACACGTACAAATGTTTTTTTTTCTTTTGGAATGAATTTTTAAAATAACTTTACTGAGGGTACCTCCCCTCCTATCCTGTTATTATGCCAGAAACTTAACAGAAACAAGTTAGGGATTTTCACGTACATTTTTTTACCCGATAGTGGAAAATAGGTACGATCATTTACACAAACACATTTTACACAAACAAATAATTCTGCTTTAAAACTTCACAAACGTTCACAGGCTCGCGCAGACAGGTGAGTATCTTTCATAGCTTACATGTTGAACTTACATACTTACTTCACTAACGTAACTGACTTCTTTACTTACCAACCAATCAAACAACCAACCTGCAAAGCTGCAAACCCGCTAACCCGCTAACCCGCTAACCCGCTAACACGCAAACAGACGCAAACAACACGCAAACAACACGCAAACAACACGCAAACAGACGCAAACAGACGCAAACAACACGCAAACAACACGCAAACAGAAGCAAACAGACGCAACGCAAATACCACGCAAACAGACGCAAACAGACGCAAAAAGTCCCAAACAAACGCTACGCAAACACCAGGCAAACAGAAGCAAAAGACGCAAAAAGTCGAAAAACAGACGCAACTCAAATACCACGCAAACTGACCCAAACAGACGCAAAAAGACGCAAACAAGACGAAAACTAGACGCAAACAACACGTAAACAACACGCAAACAACACGCTAACCCGCTAAGTTGGTAACTTACTCACTTACTCTTTTACACTTTTACTCTTTTACTCACTTACTTTACTTGCTCACTTACTTCACACATCATATAATACAGTTACCTGTATTAAATAACCACCTGTCACCTGTTAAATAGTCACCTGTCAAATTAATGTAGGTACCAAGGTGTGTAATAGCAGGAAGGAGTGGACGTATCCCTCACAATAATATTAATTTTATTTCTTTAAAATTAACAAAAACCACTCAAACCAGAAAAATTTTGGGTGTTTTTGGACATTTTTGTTCCACTCGTTTGCCATCAAAAAGTGAGGTGCACAACTATACGCAGTCTTAAAACCAAAATTTCAACATCCTACGGCTAATCCTTTTTCAGTTATGCGAAATACATACGCACATACGTACAGACGTCACGCCGAAACTAGTCAAATTGGATTCAGGGATGGTCAAAATGGATATTTCTGTGGAAATCTGAATACCGAAATTTTTTGCGATCACAATACATACTTTACTTCGAACAAGGAAGTATAAATATTAAAAAAAACTAATAAGATTACTAATAAGATTTAATTAAGTTACTATAAGATTTGTGTACAGTAGAAAATTTAGAAAATTAACATCAAAATTATTCTTTTTTTTAATGGTTACGCTTCTTTAATATAACGTGAAACAATTAAAATACTTTAAATGAAAATAAATAGTTTTGACCGCTGCACTATACTATATCATTACGTAGAAAATACATTTAATAGTTTTGAAATTAGAAAATTACCTAATACCTCTGTGATAAATATTGAAAACTATATTTACTCTCCATATAGTTAAAAGAAGAGACAGACTTATCGGCCACATACTAAGGCATCCTGGAATAGTCGCTTTAATTTTGGAAGGACAGGTAGAAGGGAAAAATTGTGTAGGCAGGCCACGTTTGGAATATGTAAAACAAATTGTTAGGGATGTAGGATGTAAAGGGTATACTGAAATGAAACGACTAGCACTAGATAGGGAATATTGGAGAGCTGCATCAAACCAGTCAAATGACTGAAGACAAAAAAAAAAAATATTTACTCTGAAAATTACTCATCTGTAGATTTTGCTACTTTTAAAGGTAAAAATAAAATTTATGTAGATCCTTTTTTCAGCTAGTAGGTTGTTAATTAAACTTCTGATAAGTTTTGGAAACACGTTTTAGAAATGAGTGTGTGCGTGTGTATGTATTATATATGTATATATATATATATATATATATATAAGTGTGTGTGCTTCATTTCGTGTTTCATGTGTGTAGTAAAAATTGCCACATTGTTTTCATATCATTCTCTAGTTTCGTGCGGTACTGGCTTCTATCAGCCTTTACTTAGTTATTTATTCACTAATCTCAGAATGATAATTTATGAAAGAGTTATTTGTTTACGATTTAATTTTCTTGTTCAGATTGATTCGAATGAGTTGGTCCACAACATTTTAGCTTAAAAAAATGTATTTTACAGTTAAATATGTCAGTAAAGTAATTTTATCAGTTAGATAATCATGTGAAAATATGTTTGGGGAAATAACAAGTATTCCACTAACAAGTAAATCACAGTATAGGTTTTGGATGGCAGGCATAATCCTTGCTTGAAGCATATCAAGATACGCCTCACTAGTTACGGTACCTCGAAGAAGAAGAAACCAATCAAACCACGCACTGATAGAACGTACCACACAGCCAATCCCGGTAGAATTACTGCCCTATCCGCATAAGCGTGAGGATTTTCAGAAGCCCAGTAGACACAATTTTGGCGGTTCATAATACCGTTAAGTTCGAATTGCGCCTCGTCAGTCCACACAACTTTCCCAGCAAATTCTTCGCAACGACGTACTGAAATCGTTCATAGTACTCCACCCTTCGATATAGGTCGTCCTCATTCATTGTGTGTAGCAGTCTTGGAATGTACACATTCCATTTTTTATTCTCAAAATCCGTCTTTCACTTGACCGGCTCACCCCACTTTGCGCGCTCCCTGGTTCACTGATATAATTTACAATTAAAATTTTATTGATTGGTTTTTAAGTTAAAAACAAGGTTAGAGTAAACCTTTCATTGATTTCAACTCCACCTCAGATGTAATTTCTCATCACTGTTTATTCAGCTCAGTCTTTTAAAACAACTAGAAGGAACCCTCTAAGCATACCAGATACCACAGCTAATTTCATGATTGCAAGTTATTTCGCTCCCGAGCTGTAAAGTCAAATTAAAGTCAACACACAGACTACATATAAGAATAGACACAAATACTCACGAGCTTAAACAGTTTTGTAACAAAAATATTAATAATTTGAAGTTAATCAACTCAAAAGTTGGTCATAAAATTAAATAATTAAAACTAACTAAAAATTCATAAATTTTACAATGTAAAGTGCTATTAATACTCTCACAATTTTTTTTAAATCCCATAAAAAATTTCAGCGTTTAAATAAATTAGGCGATAAATAATGCAAGGCCATTCCCAGGAATCAATTCAGATATCGGTATCAACATTAGAAAATGTAATATACGATAATCGCAGCCTAGGTGCAATACTTGGCCCAGAGACGTGTCTTTTGACTCTAAGGTGGTCTTCCCGCCCACCGGTTTTACACCCGGCACGGAAGGTCAACCGCCCCGGTACTAGATCTTTTCTTGCCTGCCTCTAATTCACGCCGACGAGGGCAAAGCCCGGCTATGCCGTTCCCCACCCCCGCCGCAGGAAACCGGGTCTCGGTCTTTATGCCATTTGCCTCAAACCGGTGTGACCAGCACAAGGAGCGCGCGCACCCCCAAAACCAGCCACGCCGGCCGGGTCTAGGTCTTTTAATTTTATCCCCCCGAAATCTCCCCGGAGTCCCCGTCTCCTCACCGAAACCTGCACGCCAGGGCATACAGGCTCTCAGAGACGGAACTGTCCACCTATCCCTATTTACGATTGAACCTAACGATTCCTTCGTTGCGACTCCTCTTCCTTAGTGCGAAGAACCGTACCGGCGAAATTGTTAAAAACGTTCCAGTTCTGTTCCCTCCTTAGCGACCACTCTGCTATGTTATTCGCGTTCAGGTTATTGACTGCAATGAATTGTCTGTACAGCATACGATGTTCGAATGCCGAAGATGGGCACTCTTCGGCATTCGAACATCGTATGCCCTGCGTCGTCCACCTCCTGGCAGTAGTCGCAGTTGGGCGTGTCTCTCTTGCCGAATCTTTTTAAATAGTAACCAAAACATCCATGACCCGACATCATCTGTGTTATGTAAAAGTTCACCTCGCCATGTTGGCGATCCAGCCGTGCGTCCAAATCACTTATTAACCTTCTGGTCCAGGCCGCAGTGTTAGTCTCTGCCCATACTTCCTTCCACCACTGTCGGGTCATCGCCTCGGTCTCAGCTCTACTACACCCTTCCGCTCTCACTTTCCTGCTCTTGATCTGAAGTTCTATCGGCAGGACCGACGCAAGCACACATATAGCTTCATATGACAGAGTACGATACCCTGCCACCACTCCCAACAATGCCTTTCTGTGCATTTTTCGCAGTTTATCCTTGTTTCTTTGTATCCTGATTGCATCAGCCCAAACCGGCGCCGCGTATAACGCCGCAGACTTGTGTGTGTGTGTGTATGTATTATATATATATATATATATGTGTGTGTGTGTGTGTGTGTGTGTGCTTCATAATGTGTAGTAAAAATTGCCACATTGTTTTCATATCATTCTCTAGTTTCGTGCGGTACTGGCTTCTATCAGCCTTTACTTAGTTATTTATTCACTAATCTCAGAATGATAATTTATGAAAGAGTTATTTGTTTACGATTTAATTTTCTTGTTCAGATTGATTCGAAGGAGTTGGTCCACAACATTTTAGCTTACAAAAATGTATTTTACAGTTAAATATGTCAGTAAAGTAATTTTATCAGTTAGGTAATCATGTGAAAATATGTTTGGGGAAATAACAAATGTTAACATTTTTATAATCCATATCAGAGAAGAAATTCTTTTCTCGTAATGTTTGTTAACTTCTGTGAACACCCGCTCTTTCTCGCTGTCACTCACTCTTTCTCACTCTCACACTCACTCTCTCTCTCTCAATCACTCTCATTCACACACACACACACACACACACACATATATAAATATATATATATATATATATGTCAAGTTCACGCGCGTAAACCTAACAACCGTCTGTCCTAACAATGAGAAATTTTTTGTAATTGTTTAATTGTACTAAATTTATAAAATTTAATGACATTAGAAAGGTATAATATTATTTTTTTAACTACATTTTTTTTTGTTTGATAAAGAAACGTATATGAAATTAATTACTAAATTCTATTTCTTATATAATGTATCAAAATAAAATAATTTGTTTTCAACAATAAGAAAAATAAAATTGGATAAATTTTGTTGCTACAGAAACATTATTAATAAATGTTCATTTCTCTACCAGAGTTTCCAGATATTACACGTACAAATGTTTTTTTCTTTTGGAATGAATTTTTAAGATAACTCTACTGAGGGTACCTCCCCTTCTATCCTGTTAATATGCCAGAAAACACAAACAAGTTAGGGGATTTCCACGTACAATTTTTTTCCCGATACTGGAAAATAGGTACGATCATTTCTTACACTCATACATTAACACATTTTACACAAACAAATAATACACAGGCTCGCGCAGACAGGTGAGTGAGTATTTTTCATAGCTTAGATGTTGAACTTACATACTTCACTAACGTTACTGACTTATTTACTTGCCAACCAACCAACTTGCTAACTTGCTAACCCTGTTGGTAAGTTGGTAAGTTGATAAGTTGGTAACTTACTTGTCGGTTGCTCTTTTACCCTTTTACCCTTTTCTCTCGTTTAGTCTTTCACTCGTAAACTAGTAGTTTGCATACTTCACTAACATTACTGACTTATTTACTTACCAACCAACCAACTTGCTAACTTGCTAACCCTGTTGGTCAGTTGGTAAGTTGATAAGTTGGTAACTTACTTACTCACTTACTCTTTTACCCTTTTACCCTTTTCTTTCGTTTACTCTTTCACTCGTAAACTAGTAGTTTGCATAGTTCACTAACGTTACTGACTTATTTACTTACCAACCAACCAACTTGCTAACTTGCTAACCCTGTTGGTCAGTTGGTAAGTTGATAAGTTGGTAACTTACTTACTCACTTACTCTTTTACAATTTTACACTTTTACTCTTTTATTCACTTACTTTACTTGCTCACTTACTTCACTTACATCATATAATACAGTTACACTTACACAAGTAGGAACTCACACGTAGCGGCTCACCTGTCAAATTAATGTAGGTACCAAGGTGTGTATTAGCAGGAAGGAGTGGACGTATCCCTCACAATAATATTAATTTTATTTCTTTAGAATTAACAAATACCACTCATGCCAAATATATAAATAAAAAAAATAGTCATAAAATTAAATAATTAAAACTAACTAAAAAGTCATAAATTTTACAATGAAATGTTGTGCTATTTAATAAGCTCACAATTTTTTTAAACTCCCATGAAAAATTTCAGCGTTTAAATAAATAAGGCGATAAATAATGCAAGGCCATTCCCCGGAATCAAATCGGACTTCGGTATCAAAATTATAAACTGTAATATACGATAATCACACCCTGGGTGCAATACCTAAGTTATGTTAACTATATACACTAATAATTATTAATAAATCAATATATTTAAAGAAAAAGGTAAAAAAATATATGTATATAAAGTCGGATACGAACCGAAATGAATATAGGATGTGAACCGAAAGTTCAAAATCCAATTATTTTGTATTTTAAATTTTTTTGGACATTTTTGGTCTAGTCGATTGCTATCAAAAAATGAGGTGCATAACTATACGTTACAGCAGTCTTATAACCAAAATTTCAATATCCTACGGCTAATTCTTTTTCAGTTATGCGAAATACATACGCACATACGTACAGACGTCACGCCGAAACTAGTCAAATTGGATTCAGGGATGGTCAAAATGGATATTTCTGTGGAAATCTGAATACCGAAATTTTTTGCGATCACAATACTTCCTTTACTTCGTACAAGGAAGTAAAAATATAAAAAAAAAAAGTCTCTACGTTACTAATAAGATTTATGAACAGTAGAAAATTTAGAAAATTAACATCAAAATTATTCCTTTTTCTAATGGTTACGTTTCTTTAATATAACATAAAAGAATTAAAATACTTTAAATGAAAATAAATAGTATTGGCCGCTATACTATACTATAGTATAGTCGCGCTGCACTATACTATATCATTACGTAGAAAATACATTTAATAGTTTTGAAATTAGAAAATTACCTAATACCTCTGTGATAAATATTGAAACCTATATTTACTCTGAAAATTACTCATTTGAAAAAATATCTGTTGATTTTGCTACTTATAAATGTAAAAATAAAATTTAAAGAGATCTTTTTTCAGCTAGTAGGTTGTTAATTAAACTTCTTATATGTTTTGGAAACACTTTCCTTAATTTACTGAATGTTTTGGAAGATAAATAATAAATTATATTTGGAAATAGTAAAAACCTAACGGAACTCCTATTTTTATGTATATGGGATCTATACAATTTCTGTTATATAAGGAGTGATATGTTTTACTACCTTGTAAGAAGTCAGAATTTAGGACAATTTTTGGCACTGAGAGAGTGTTATGGTATGTGTTCGAAATGGCCACCAGTAGCTTCTATACTACGCCCAAGACGCCGAACTGCACACCGAACTACTGCTGTTAGTGTATCTGGCATAATGGCAGCACATCACTCTACGATTTTCACGTAGCACGTCGATTGTTGGTGGTTTTTTCGATACACGTCATTCTTGTCGGTCTCCCAGAGGTAGAAGTCCAGTGGTGTCAAACAAGGAGACCGAGGTGGTTACTCAACAGCATCCCTTCGACCCACCCACCGGGTAGAGTTTTATCGATATACAACCTGACATCTCGATGGTATTGAGGCGGGCTCCGCGCCTCACTACCCTGTTGCACTAAAAAGTAAATCACCGTATAATTTTGGATGGCACAAAATCCTTGCTTGAAGCATATCAAGATACGCCTCACTAGTTACGGTACCCTCGAAGAAGAAGAAACCAATCAAACCCGGCCAGAATTCTAAGCCAATTCTAAGCCAATCCCGGTAGAATTACTGCCCTATCCAAATAAGCGTGAGGATTTTCAGAAGTCCAGTAGACACAATTTTGGCGGTTCATAGTACCGTTAAGTTCGAATTGCGCCTCGTCAGTCCACACAAATTTCCCTGCAAACTCTTCGCAACCACGTACTGAAACCTTTCACAGTACTCCACCCTTCAATCTGGATCGTCCTCATTCATTGTGTGTAACAGTCTTGGAATGTACACTTTCCATTTTTTATTCGTCCAAGTCCGTCTTTCACTTGACCGGCTCACCCCACTTTGCGCGCTCCCTGGTTCACTGATATAATTTACAATTAAATATTTTTGATTGGTTTTTAAGCTAAAACCAAGGTTAGAGTAAACCTTTCATTGAATTCCAACTCCACCTCAGATGTAATTTCTTATCACTGTTTATTATGCTCCCTCTTTTAAAACAACTAGAAGGAACCCTCTAAGCATACCAGATACCACAGCTAATTTCATGATTGCAAGTTATTCCGCTCCCGAGCTGTTAAGTCAAATTAAAGTCAACACACAGACTACATATAAGAATAGACACAAATACTCACGAGCTTAAACAGTTTTGTAACAAAAATATTAATAATTTTAAAATCAATCAACTCAAAAAGTTGGGAAATAAAATTATTCTGGGAAAAGTTTTTAACGGAGAGTAGTATTTTCCAGTGATATATCTTGAATATATTATTAAAACATGGTGTATGGTATTTTAGTATTTGTCAAAAAAATATGTAATTCTAGGGACATCATAACTTGCGTTTCAAAACAATCGAAAAACTTTTTCTGATTTTATAAGATAAATAAATTGTTGATTACAATTTTAAATTTCCATTTCACTACTTCTGATATGGTATGTAATCTGTATTTCACCCTTAACTGACATGGTGAAAAAAGATCACACATTTCGCATGGTGGAGTCTTTTTTGATCCCTAACTTTTCCTCCCCCGCAAAAATGATTCACTAATGTTTTTTTTTTATACCTTATTTACAATATGTTGTTTTAAAATCTTACAAGTCAGAGTATTTTTTACCTATTTCAATTAACATTTTTTAGAACAAATTAAAACTAAAAGTTCTTTTGTAGACCCTAAGTAAAATAGCTTTTCTTAAAAAGACTTAAATGATTACAAACTTAATTTCTATATTTTTGTAAATTTTTAAGTTAGTCTTTGGCTGCTGTTAAAAAAAATAAACAAAATTTTAAATTAATAGACTGAAAGCTGACATGAAAACTTTGGTTGGCAGCAGTTACATTTTTTTTCATTATCTTTTTTCATCAGTTTTGACAGTTAATACAGATTATTTCGTTAGTGGTGTGCTCCTTGCAAACATCTCCTGAACATTTAGAACACCTTTCGGTGTATTTTTTGTCAATACGTCTTGGACACAGATGACACCTTCACCTTTTTGAAGGGCCCGAATCCTGTTCAGACTTGCAAGTTTCTGTAACCTCTTCATCTCTTCTCAGAATCTTTAATATTACAGATCCACGTTCTCAGGGTAGGTTCTGTTTTGAGATCGCAAAATCAAACGACTGTTTATGAGTTGTCTTCGAAGTGAGAGGAGAAAATCCCGCCTTTCCGTACAACCAATTGGATTGGCAGCGTCAAATACAATCCTGGAATTGACTCCCGCAATATTCATTATTGCATGCTAAAAATAGTCATCACCAACCTTGTAGCGCGACGACCTACTGAATGCACAGTTCTGGACTATCTCCCCGATTTTGATCATATTGTGCAAATCTCTTATTTTTGGTTTTTTAGCTTCTCGATTTTGGAGAATGGATTTACCGTGGTGCATTGAAGAAATCAATATTATGTTGCGATTTTTATTTTTTGGCACGTAGGATACAAGAGTTTTATCCGCTGTGAAAGGAAATTCACTGGTGTATAGTTTTCTTTTTTATCAAGCAAGAAACTGCAAGGAATTTTTAGTTAGTTTTTTTCATGTTGTCAACGTAAGACAAACCATTATTTTCTGTGAATCAGAGAAATCGGCGTAAAATCAATATCGGATAAACTTTGATCTAATAGTCTGTCAATTTCACTTAATTCACTTCTTTAATTGTCTGTATTCACTTGACAATTAATTCAAAAATCAACAGGAAGTAACACCTGAAGCAATAATAATTACTTCAGCAAAAAGGTAACATAATTAGGATGGCGGGGTCTAAAACGACCCCAGAGGTCTCTGATTCGGAGCATGACGCAGCGCGTATGATTTGACCACCATCTGGCATAGACTAACAAACAAGGAGAACACTTGGAGAGTCGGCTTCCTGGTTTACTAACCTAAAAAAAATATGAAAAGTATTTGGCAGAGTTTAAAAGGACCCCACCATGCGAGTTAAGGCCTCATTTCATGGCAATTTGAGGCTCATGGCTCATGGCTCATTTGAGGCAATGAATTACCTCATTTTTATAATATTTTCTTTTTTTTTATAATCTTCACAAATTTTTACTTTTTCTTTCTTCAACTCTTGTTTTCTTTAGAATTCAGTTTTCTAAATTTTGCTTTCATATCTACTTATTATCACAATTTTTATTTATCCTAAACTTTTCTTTATTTAAAGATATTGAATTCGTGGAAATGATGTATTCTGAACAATTTTTGTCAGAATACTCGATTTTATGTTTTACGTATTTTTCTTTTTACAACGGTTAGTGTGTTTGATACGCACATATAGCTTTCTGAAAATTCAATAAATTGTTATACATTCACACAAGCCTTGAATTAATCCTTGTTATCAAATAATTGTAATTTTGTGTACTATTTTATTATGCTAAATATTACTAATTAATTAAAGTAGTAAGACTTATTCTCAACTTATATGTAAAAGAAATTTAATGATAAATTTGAAATAAAATTAACTAACGATAAAAAGTTATGATTCTTGATTTCATTGTTTTTTTATTACTTGCAGAAATTACATATAAGTTACAAGAAATTGAATATGGCATGATTGTTTGATGCGAGAAAAATATATTTGGAAATAAATTAGAGTATAAAAGTAAATTAAATGTGACAGAAAGGTTAATAATGGGAAATTATGTATTTCCCATAATTAACTTTTTGCACAATGTTCTAACATTGAACATAACGTAGAACATTGTGCAAAAAGTAGAATATAGGAAATAAACGAACGCCTTTGAAAAGCAGTGTTATAGAAACCTTTTACGAGTAGAATTGTTGTTACAAATTTATTTATGTGATAAAGTACGAAATGAGTAGATTAATACGGAGAAGAGAAATCACAGATGGAATTCTATAAAGAGGCAATCTTCGTTGATTGGCCACATTCATCAAGATACAGTAAATTTTGTTTTTAAGGAATGTATGGACGCTAAAAATGTTAGAAAACAAATATTGCTTTTTACTGATTGATTTTTGGTAAGCTAAAAACAAGTTTAGAGTAAAACTTTTATTGCATTCCAACTCCACCTTAGATGTAATTTCTCACATCACGGTTTACTCAGCTCAGTCTTTTAAAACAATTAGAAAGAACCCTCTACGCCCTCTTTAAGCATACCAGATACCACAGCTAATTTGTTTAAGTAATTTGCTATGAAGCTATTTTGCGATGAAGTAATTAACTCAGAATGAAAAGTATAATGTTGAGATATTTTTTTTATTTTTCTATTTAGTCTCCGGATCCACCGTAAGGTATTACTTCAGACGATGATATGTATGAATATAAGTGAAGTGCAGTTTTGTTCAGTCTCAGGTCGACCACTCCTGAGATGTGGGGTTAATTGAAACACAACTACCAAAGAACACCGGTATCCACGATTTAGTATTCAAATCCGTATAAAAGTAATTGCCTTTACTAGGATTTGAAACTTAGAACTCTTGACTTCTAAATAAGCTGATTTCCTATGAAGAGTTTACCACTAGACTAACCCCGTGGGCTAATGATGAGAATAGGAGTATAAATAATGAACGTATAGGGGCACGAATATTATGACAGAATATTATTATGTACCAGTATGTTGAGGTTAAAAGATTATAATAGAATAAAAACGAAAGGCAAATAGCATCATACCAAAGTCTGACGATTAAAAGAAAAAACAGTCTCTTATCCGATTTTATAAGAAAATAATAGCATCAATCCATTATACAGAGTGATTCAAAATTGCACGAACATTTCTCGGTAAATAGTTCTATAGCCAAAAATAAAAAAATGTTCATAAACATAGATCAGTAAACGGTTCGTTAGCGAGTTTTAGTTGGCAAAACATTTGCCCTCCTTTCTCCTCCCTGCGTAAAATTAGAATTCGTGGGGTAAAAATTTAGGGATAAATTTAGTGCTTCCTTATGATTTCTTATCTAATAAATTGAATAAAAGTGATACCAGATGTCTGACTTAGGTTTTAAGAAATACGGGGTAAAACACGAAAAACGTTTCTAAGAAAATACATTTTTTTTAGGTTTGGAAGAAAATAACTGTTAATTTACTAATAAACAAACAAAAATTTCTCGTTAATATTGAACAAAATTTAATTCTGAGGAAAGTAATGTAAATAACGTCTATTAAAATTAACAAAAATTTGAAAAATTCAACTTTAATTAGAAACGAAACATACAAATTGGATCGAAAAAGTGATACAATTTTAAACAGAACAATTTTCATCAATTTTTGAACAACATTATGTAAATGAAAACTTATCAATATCAGAAAAAATTGATAAATAATAAATTAAAAAACATTAATGCACATACTTTTTCTTTTTTCAGAAAATTATTAAATATAAAAATAGTACTTTTCAAGCTGCAAACATTTCTTCAAAACAATTGCTCAAAGTGACCGCCATTTGGGAGTGACAATTATACCCATTTCATACAATATGAGTACAAGAGATATTATCACTTTATTTTGATAAACGGATGAATGTCTATGGATGGTTAATTTTAAAATGTGACGATCATCCGGATTTCCAAAGTAATGTTCTAATTACTGACGAATCCTGATTTACAAGAAATGGCACTGTAAATTATCGAAACATTCACACTTGGGCAGAAGAAAATCCCCATGAGACTGCTACAAGTCATTTTCAACATACATTTTCTTCAATCAGTCTTCTTGATGATAATCTAATGATAGTTTCAGAGGCCGTTTTTTCTTACCTCAAAGACTCAATGGAAAGCGGTACTTTCATTTTTTCAAATTTGATGGAACTCTTGGAAGATATTTCACTTGTAGATAGAGTGCAGATGTGGTTTCTCAATGATGATACACCTCCATAGTACTATCGTGATCTTTCTTTCTTTTTCCTGTTTAGCCTCCGGTAACTACCTTTCAGATAATACTTCAGAGGATGATATGTATGAGTGTAAATGAAGTGTAGTCTTGTACAGTCTCAGTTCGACCATTCCTAGCTGTGTGGTTAATCGAAACCCAACCACCAAAGAACACCGGTATCCACGATCTAGTATTCAAATCCGTGTAAAAATAACTAACTTTACTAGGATTTGAACGCTAGAACTCTCGACTTCCAAATCAACTGATTTGGGAAGACGTGGTCACCAATAGACCAACCCGGTGGGTTACTACTGTCGTGATCTGATAATCATTTAAATAACGCGTTTAGTAAGTAATAGATTAGTCGAATCGGACCAGTAAAATGACCACTTCGATCTCCTGATCTTATACCATTTACCTTTGGGTCGGGTCAAGTTTTTTTATATGTAACTATATAATGATAAATTTTATTTATTAAACCACCAAAATACGAGTAATTAGAACTGATGATATCACACATATAAATTGCACTTCTACTAGTTAATTTTTCAGAGTATATATATATAATTGGATGGGATAAAATTTTATATTCGGCTGTAACTTGTTTTATTTATTTTTTTAAAATTCAATGTACAATTTAAAGCCTAAGAAAAACCTATTATTATTTTTTCGCGTTTAAAGAAAAAATACTATAGTTAAATATCAACTTTTTTTTATTTCTTTTTAGTTAAATAAATAAAATAGCTAATTTTGTATGTTACTTATTAATAACGTGTATTATTTTTGTAAATAAAACTTTTATAAAAAAAAATAATATAAATATGTAAAAATATAATTAATAAATTATTAAATAAAATTAATTACACAATTTGTTGTATGCAAGCATGCACTCGCGTATGCGTGTGCTCGTATGAAACGCGCACGCGTTTCACACGTAAATTATACTTTAGTTTAAAATAATTTTCATATTTTGGTTCAGATCTCGACCGGAGTATCAAATAAAAACGTAAAAATACCCTGTTCTTCATTAGACTAGCAAAATCAACCTGAATTTTTTAAGGGTGATATTTAGATGAATTTTAAAAATGTAGAGAATAAATATAAATTAAATTGTTTCAACTAAAAAAAATATAAAATTAGATACAGTAAAATCATTTCACTTTCTTTTTTTATGTCTTCAGTCATTTGACTGGTTTGATGCAGCTCTCCAAGATTCCCTATCTAGTGTTAGTCGTTTCATTTCAGTATACCCTCTACATCCTACATCCCTAACAATTTGTTTTACATATTCCAAACGTGGCCTGCCTACACAATTTTTTCCTTCTATCTGTCCTTCCAATATTAAAGCGACTATTCCAGGATGCCTTAGTATGTGGCCTATAAGTCGTCTCTTCTTTTAACTATATTTTTCCAAATGCTTCTTTCTTCATCTATTTGTCGCAATACCTTTTCATTTGTCACTTTATCCACCCGTCTGATTTTTAACATTCTCCTATAGCACCGCATTTCAAAAGCTTCTAATGTTTTCTTCTCAAATACTCCGATTGTCCAAGTTTCACTTCCATATAAAGCGACACTCCAAACATATACTTTCAAAAATCTTTTCCTGACATTTAAATTAATTTTTGATGTAAACAAATTATATTTCTTACTGACATTTCACTTTAAAAGTCATAAATTCACTGCAAAATAACATTTCACACCAATTATTTAGTTAGCACACTTAAAAAAAATAATTCTACTAAATTACACCTAGTTCAGCCATATAACAAAGATTTACAGCAACAAATAAAGTTTTTTTTGGTTAAAATATATGACATGTACTTTTAATTTAATAGTAAAATAAATATTACATATATATATATGCAAATAGCCGGCCTCCGTGGCGCCAATGGTAGCGTCTCGTCCTTTCATCTGGAGGTCCCAGGTTCGAATCCTGTTCAGGCATAGCATTTTTCATACATTACAAAACTCCATTTTCATATTCCACGCACAAGCTTCGAGCTTATGTGACGATATCATCAAGAAAAAAAAAGTAAACGGAAGTATTTAAATTAATCAATCTACCGATAAAAGGAAAAATTTAATAGAACATTACTAATATTAGATAAAAATAATACAAAGATATCTAAATCGAAGGTAATAAGCTGATAGAAAAATTTATTATCGAGGATAAGTACACTATAGCGTTTGAGTATCCTCAACCTTTCATCATAATCTGTCAAAAAGTTTTTAATCTCTAGTTACTGTCTATAAATTTAAAGATCGTTTAATCTGTACTCAGTTATTTACACCGTAGTTCAAAATTTTTGGAAATATCATTCTTTGAACGAGTTTATTATGAGTAATACAGATTTTTTTTTGTTAATAAATATCAATTAGAGAGCGTAACACGTTCCATAACAAAAAATAATCTAGAATGATTAGAAAATGGTACAAAAAGAAATAAAATTTGCCACTACCTTTTCCAAATCTCATAGTTTAAAGTTTTCAAAACCATTTTTTGAAGTTAAATTTTAATGTTAACTCAAACCTCCTCTATGAATCATGAGACCTTGCCGTTGGTGAGGGGGCTTGAGTGCTCAGGGATACAGAGTAGCTGGACCGAAGGTGCAACCATATCGGAGAGGTATCTGTTGAGAGCCAGACTAAGGAATGATTCCTGAAAGAGGGCAGCAGCTCTTTCAGTAGTTGTTAGGGGCGTGAGTCACAATGACTTAAACGGCCGTATCAACATCACTCAGTCCTCTGAGTACTGCGCAGCTGAAAGCAATGGAAAACTACAGCTGCTTTTTTTCCAAGAAAATGTGGCTCTCTGCATTTTCACATAGCAACAATGGAGGCGCCTTCCTTGGTAAAATATTCCGGAGGTAAAATAGTCCCCCGTTCGGATCTCCGGGTGGGGACTACTAAGGAAGGGGTCACCAGAAAATTAAAAAATAACATTCTACGAGTCGGAGCGTGGAATGTTAGAAGCTTAAAAAAGGTTGGTAGGCTAGAAAATTTAAAAAGGGAAATGGATAGGGTGAATGTGGATATAGTAGGAATTAGTGAGGTTCGGTGGGAAGAGGAAGGCGACTTTTGGTCAGGTGATTTTAGAGTAATTAACTCAGCGTCAAATAATGGGCAGGCAGGAGTAGGTTTCGTGATGAACAAGAAGATAGGGAGGAGAGTGGAGTATTTCAAAACGCATAGCGATAGAATCATTGTAATAAGGATAAAATCAAAACCTAAACCGACAACGATTGTTAACGTTTATATGCCTACAAGCGCCCATGATGATGATGAGGTAGAGTGTGTATACGAAGAGATTGATGAAGCAATTAAACACGTAAAGGGAGATGAAAATTTAATAATAGTTGGAGATTGGAATGCAAGCATTGGAAAAGGCAAGGAAGGAAATATAGTGGGTGAATACGGGCTGGGCAAAAGGAATGAAAGAGGGGACCGACTTATAGAGTTTTGCACGAAGTATAATTTAGTAATTGCCAACACCCAATTTAAAAATCATAATAGAAGAATATACACTTGGAAAAAGCCAGGCGATACTGGAAGGTATCAGATAGATTATATCATGGTTAAGCAAAGATTTAGAAATCAACTCGTTGACTGCAAAACTTACCCTGGAGCAGACATTGATAGCGACCATAATTTGGTGATAATGAAATGTAGATTGGGGTTTAAAAACCTGAAGAAAAGTTGTCAGATGAATCGGTGGAATTTAGAGAAGCTTGAGGAAGAGGAGGTAAAGAAGATTTTTGAGGAGGACATCGCAAGAGGTCTGAGTAAAAAAGATATGGTAGAAAATGTAGAAGAAGAATGGGAGAATGTTAAAAAGGAAATTCTTAAATCAGCAGAAGCAAACTTAGGCGGAATAAAGAGAACTGGTAGAAAACCTTGGGTTTCAGACGATATATTGCAGCTGATGGATGAACGTAGAAAATATAAGAATGCTAATGATGAAGAAAGTAAAAGGAACTATCGGCAATTAAGAAATGCTATAAATAGGAAATGCAAACTGGCGAAAGAAGAGTGGATTAAAGAAAAGTGTTCAGAAGTGGAAAGAGAAATGAACATTGGTAAAATTGACGGAGCATACAGGAAAGTTAAGGAAAATTTTGGGGTACATAAATTAAAATCTAATAATGTGTTAAACAAAGATGGTACACCAATATATAATACGAAAGGTAAAGTCGATAGATGGGTGGAATATATTGAAGAGTTATACGGAGGAAATGAATTAGAAAATGGTGTTATAGAGGAAGAAGAGGAAGTTGAGGAGGATGAAATGGGAGAAACAATACTGAGATCTGAATTTAAGAGAGCATTAAAAGATTTAAATGGCAGAAAGGCTCCTGGAATAGACGGAATACCTGTAGAATTACTGCGCAGTGCAGGTGAGGAAGCGATTGATAGATTATACAAACTGGTGTGTAATATTTATGAAAAAGGGGAATTTCCGTCAGACTTCAAAAAAAGTGTTATAGTTATGATACCAAAGAAAGCAGGGGCAGATAAATGTGAAGAATACAGAACAATTAGTTTAACTAGTCATGCATCAAAAATCTTAACTAGAATTTTATACAGAAGAATTGAGAGGAGAGTGGAAGAAGTGTTAGGAGAAGACCAATTTGGTTTCAGGAAAAGTATAGGGACAAGGGAAGCAATTTTAGGCCTCAGATTAATAGTAGAAGGAAGATTAAAGAAAAACAAACCAACATACTTGGCGTTTATAGACCTAGAAAAGGCTTTCGATAACGTAGATTGGAATAAAATGTTCAGCATTTTAAAAAAATTAGGGTTCAAATACAGAGATAGAAGAACAATTGCTAACATGTACAGGAACCAAACAGCAACAATAACAATTGAAGAACATAAGAAAGAAGCCCTAATAAGAAAGGGAGTCCGACAAGGATGTTCCCTATCTCCGTTACTTTTTAATCTTTACATGGAACTAGCAGTTAATGATGTTAATGAACAATTTAGATTCGGAGTAACAGTACAAGGTGAAAAGATAAAGATGCTACGATTTGCTGATGATATAGTAATTCTAGCCGAGAGTAAAAAGGATTTAGAAGAAACAATGAACGGCATAGATGAAGTCCTACGCAAGAACTATCGCATGAAAATAAACAAGAACAAAACAAAAGTAATGAAATGTAGTAGAAATAACAAAGATGGACCACTGAATGTGAAAATAGGAGGAGAAAAGATTATGGAGGTAGAAGAATTTTGTTATTTGGGAAGTAAAATTACTAAAGATGGACGAAGCAGGAGCGATATAAAATGCCGAATAGCACAAGCTAAACGAGCCTTCAGTAAGAAATATAATTTGTTTACATCAAAAATTAATTTAAATCTCAGGAAAAGATTTTTGAAAGTGTATGTTTGGAGTGTCGCTTTATATGGAAGTGAAACTTGGACAATCGGAGTATCTGAGAAGAAAAGATTAGAAGCTTTTGAAATGTGGTGCTATAGGAGAATGTTAAAAATCAGATGGGTGGATAAAGTGACAAATGAAGAGGTATTGCGGCAAATAGATGAAGAAAGAAGCATTTGGAAGAATATAGTTAAAAGAAGAGACAGACTTATAGGCCACATACTAAGGCATCCTGGAATAGTCGCTTTAATATTGGAAGGACAGGTAGAAGGGAAAAATTGTGTAGGCAGGCCACGTTTGGAGTATGTAAAACAAATTGTTGGGGATGTAGGATGTAGAGGGTATACTGAAATGAAACGACTAGCACTAGATAGGGAATCTTGGAGAGCTGCATCAAACCAGTCAAATGACTGAAGACAAAAAAAAAAAAAAAAAAAAGTTAACTCAAAGTTGAAATAAGTAATTCTAAAGTTGGGTTATATTTTCCGTTTTTAATGCCAATGTAAAAATTATGGAGAGATTTACATAAATATTAATTTTTACTTACTATTTTAGAAGACAATAATTTTTTTGCATATATGACGTCATCGTAGGATTACGTAAAAAAAATAAAATATTTTTTGATATTTTTGCAAATATTTTTTGATATTTTTGCAAATAGTTTTTGATATTTTTGCAAATATTTTTAAAACAATTTTTTTAAAGCGTTTTGTAATGCTTATAACAATTTTAAAGTTTTTTTTTTTTTTTATCTCCTTTGGCCACTATACAATTTAACTGAGATACATACACTACTACTTCAGTGGAGGTTTGGTTGTTTATATAGCACAGATATTGTTCCCAATAGATCCATAATCAGACGTTACATAAAATACATTGATACTATCACTCGGCAATTTAAACTGGTACCCCAGCCTTAGCGCGGATCCAGTGAATGTTTAGTCTAAAGTCATAAAATATCTGGAGAAAGACAAAGATTAAAGTAATACCTCACGGTAAGATAATACAATAATTCAAGGTTTTGTCGATTATTTTTTCAACTTTTTTCTTTAAAATTTAAATAATTAAAAAAACGAAGAAAGTGCAGCCTAGAATTGAATTAGATTTGACAGAGATTTTTAATATTGTTACTTTAAAATATTATATATAAACTATAAGATATTTATTATTATTATTATTTTTTTTTTACTTCTGAAGCTTTTTAGTTACGTTGCTATCTAAAAATATAAATTATACTTTGACGTTGTTTATGTAGTTTCTTAATAAATTCTAAAAGTTTATTCTTTAAAAACTACTCGATATTATCCAATAGAAGTATTTATATATTTAATACTTTTTATATTTAATTAAAACTTCACCGCTAACTTTTCTTTTTTTTTTCTTTTCAGATTGTGACGCAAATAATTTTACTCTAAACACCAGCAGTCTACATTTAATACTTAACGAATAATTATAATTATTTATTAACAGGTAATTTTTTTAATATAAAATATACATTATTAAATTAATTAATGATAAAAATCTTAACAAATTTTTTTTATTATAATATATCTAAAATATTAACTGTCTTCATCTTACTATAACATATGATAAGATATATTTAACACTATATTCTCTTCGACACCATAAAGTTTTTTTTTTTTTTTCTTCATTCATTTGACTGGTTTGATGCAGCTCTCCAAGATTCCCTATCTAGTGCTAGTCGTTTCATTTCAGTATACCCTCTACATCCTACATCCTTAACAATTTGTTTTACATATTCCAAACGTGGCCTGCCTACACAATTTTTCCCTTCTACCTGTCCTTCCAATATTAAAGAGACTATTCCAGGATGCCTTAGTATGTGGCCTATAAGTCTGTCTCTTCTTTTAACTATATTTTTCCAAATGCTTCTTTCTTCATCTATTTGCCGCAATACCTATTCATTTGTCACTTTATCCACCCATCTGATTTTTAACATTCTCCTATAGCACCGCATTTCAAAAGCTTCTAATCTTTTCTTCTCAGATACTCCGATTGTTCAAGTTTCACTTCCATATAAAGCGACACTCCAAACATATACTTTCAAAAATCTTTTCCTGCCATTTAAATTAATTTTTGATGTAAACAAATTATATTTCTTAAATAAAGTATTTAATTAATTCTATTAGAATGCATTATGAAAATAAAAGTACTGCAACAGGTACTTGCTGAACGATCTCCTACATCCCAAAATATCCTACAATGTCTTTATCCAGTTATTTCCGAAATGCTTGTTTGTCACCCATCTATCTGATTGTAATTCTTCCACTTTTTTCTTTCTTTTGAATGTCTTATCAATGCATTTGTTAGCTACATAACAAAGATTTTCATCAAAAATTATTTATTATATGGATAAAATATATAATTTGCACTCTCAAATTCTTTTGCACGTCACATCAATGTATTTTCAATGTTTCTTTCTTCTACACTCGTCAATGACCTGCCCATCTCGTTGTTGTTCTTTCCTTTATTTACATATATTGTTTTAATGCATGTTCTGTCACTGTTGTAATATGTGATAACTTAAAAATATTTACCATCCGCTCAGACTTTATTATTTTTCGGCATTGTGAGGTTTCTTCAATCTAAAAAGATTTAAATCATGTTGCACATGTTCTGTTTATATACTTTATGTATGCGTGTTAGTTTAGAATCTCAGGAAATGTTCCTGTTATGATAAATCATCTGTCAGTTTTGTTGTATTAAGCAAACAGTGGAAATGATGTTAAAATAATAACACTTACAAATTTAAATTAATTTGGTGTTTATACACTCGGATTTTGTGCACATACAAATGATGAATGCGTTGTTTTCCTGTAATAAAATGAGTACCAGCTTATCAAGAATGTTTCTTTTAAATGAGCTATGAATAATCTAAAGAAATTATAGAATTATAGAACTCATCATTTAAAAGTGCACAAAAACAGCGTGTAGCATAAATTTCTTAGATTTCAATGATTATTTCAATTTTTATTAACTTTAGTCACCAAGCCAGTCGACTTTTATATTGGAATGATAGATAGTGTATCTTTTCTTACTTCTCTATGTTTGATATTTGCATCCCTTTTAGACTGTAATTATGCGGATATTAAAAGCTAACATTTACAGGAACCAAACAGCAACAGTAATAATTGAAGAAAGTAAGAAAGAAGCCGTAATAATAGGGAGTCCGACAAGGATGTTCCCTATCACCATTACTTTTAATCTTTACATAGAACAAGCAGTTAATGATGTTTAAGAACAATTTAGATCCGGAGTAACAGTACAAGATGAAAAAAATAAAGATACTACGATTTGCTGGTGATATAGTAATTCTAGCCGAGAGTAAAAAAGATTTAGAAGTAACAATGAACGGCATGGATGAAGTCCTACGCAAGAACTATCGCATGAAAATAAACAAGAACAAAACGAAAGTAATGAAATGTAGCAGAAATAATGAAGATGGTCCACCGAGTGTAAAAATAGGAAGAGAAAAACTTATAGAGGTAGAAGAATTCTGTTATTTGAGAAGTAGAATTGCTAAAGATGGACGAATTAGGAACGATATAAAATGCCGAAAAGCACAGGCAAAACGAGCCTTCAGTTAGAAATATAACTTGTTTGCATTAAAAGTTAATTTAAACGTCAGGAAAACATTTTTGAAAGTATATATATGTTTTAAGCGTACCTTTATATGGAAGAGAAACTTGGACGATCGAAGTACCTAAGAAGAAAAGATTAGAAGCTTTTGAAATGTGGTGCTATAGGAAAATGTTAAAAATCAGACGGGTGGATAAAGTGACAGATGAAGAGATGTTGTGTCAAATCGATGAAGAAAGAAGCATTTGGAAAAATATAGTTATAAGAAGAGATAGACTTATAGGCCACATATTAAGGCATCCTGGAATAGTCGCTTTACTATTGGAGGAACAGGTAAAAGGGAAAAATTGTGCAGGCAAGCAACGTTTGGAATATGTAAAACAAATTGTTAGGGATGTACGATGTAGGGCATATACCAAAATGAAACAACTGGTTCTAGATAAGGAATTTTGGAGAGCTACATCAAACCAGTCAAATGAGTGAAGACAAACAATTTTTTCTGCCTACAATGTAAGTTGAATTGAAGAATTATATTAAAATACCTAACTATTAAGTGATTATAATATCAATATAGCACTTTACAAAAATCAGAGTAACAGACTCATTTTGTAAAGTAATATTTTTGTAAGGAAACAAAATTTTTAACATTTTTAATATTTATTACAAAAATTCTTAAAGAAACCATCCCAAAAATAAAAATACTTGGTCAGTTCTTTAAAGTTCGACTTTCTGAAGTCAGCACTAATTTTAAAACTATGCTTTATTTACAAATATATCTTAATCATCTTTATTTAATTTTGCATGATGCTAAAATCTATTTGGTGCTAATTCTTCTATTAAAGAAGAATTAACAAAAATTTATTTACTGATTTCTATGATTGCTTTTTATGTGTTTTTTTGGTGTATCTTATTATTATTTATATTGTATTTTTAATTAAATATTGCCCGTATGAAAAAAAAAAAGTTGCAAAAAACAAAACAGCAAGAAATTTGTGTGTTGAATAAAGAAATGTCGATCTACCATTCAACGAGAGTTAAAATCTGAAGTGAGAAAATTTATTAATTTTTTATGGTAGTGTTTTGTAATTAATTTTCTCCAAAAATGTTCAACTAATTTTTTTGAATTTCCTTCTGCTATATAGACAACCAGGTTACATATTCCGTAAAATCCAATGATAAACAATGATGATTAAAAAAATGAAAAACAACTTTTAGTCGTCTATATACGGAATTTGAGTATAAAAATTTCAGTATACTTGTAACTCATCCGGAAACGCTTTATAGTACGATTACAGGAAGGACTCCTATAAAATAAAAAAAAGACATTCAAACATGTCCATTTGGTTCAGAATAAAACTTGAACATTGATTGATATACAAATGAATTTAACGCGATAGTGTTATTTTACTACAAAATAATTTATATAATTTAATATTTATCACGTCAAAGTTATGTAAGACGCTTTATACTTTGAATTAATTTTGTATTAAATAATGCAAAAGCTTTGCGTCGTTATTTTCTCCAACAATTAGAATATTAAAGTGCATAGAAATATTTCGTAAAATATTAATTTAATTTTATGACGTGTAATTCTGTATTTTGTTCGGAATATTATTAGCATTTAAAATTTAAAATACACACTCGTTTCAATTATTGCTTATGTGATGAAAGTTTTTTAAAGTTTAAAAGTTATATTATCTTTTATGACTATATAAAATATTTTTTTTTTAAATCTCACTTTTTTCGTCGGTAATCGTTAGTTAATTGAATTTTACTATCCTTACCGTTACGAAAATTACAGAATAACAAAGTGAAAACAAAAACTGAAAGCTGTTTAGAATTTATATATATATATATATATATATATATATATATATATATATATATATATATATATATATATATATATGTATATATGCACGCGCGCGCGCGCGCGCGTGTGTGTGTGTATAAAATCTTGAAGAACATTTAAAAAACTATTTCTAAGGTACAATTTTACTATTAAAGTATGATTTTCTTAGTAGAAATACTTATTAAAGTAAAACAGATGTAACTTCTTGTAATAAATAGAGTACAGTATTTGCGTCCAATGAGACGAGTTTACACCTCTCGTAGACGAATGCACTTTATTGTGTTACTGGTGGTGGCGGGTTTGGCACAACGCCAAACACCTGTTGCCCTTTACTGTACAGTACATTAACTATTGTTTCTAAATTGTCACGGCCGAGCGATGTCATAACCAGCTTATGTAAATATATATGTTTATTTATTATTATTAATTTGAAAGCATCACAGAAAGTCGGAATGATAAATTCCGAAGCTGTTGAAAGTTTTTATTTATTTATTGCCATTATATTATACTTTATATTTTTATATTAATTTTATTAGAATAAGTAGATTTATATACTACATTCATTTGTGTATATATAAAATCACTGTATTTCAATAATTGATAAAGTTAGAGTCGTGAATTTTTGCAAAAGTATTCCGATCTGAAGTCCTAAATATCTAGATCGGTTATCTAATTCCTAAGCAGCCGTTTGGAAAGAATTTTTCGAATACTTATTAAAAAAATGGTGGAATAAAAGAAGTAAAATGATAATAATTACTGTGGAGTTTTAAAATTCTTTCGCGATCCGGAAAATTACGTGAATTCCATAAACTTTATCATTGTTAAAAAATGTCTTCTGTTATCCGTGTAATAGAAGAGTATTCATGTTTTCTTTTCAAGAATTACTTTTTTCTTTCCTAAATAACCACGTAGGCAATCTATCTTCACCGTCACTATCATATATACACAGTAATTTCAAACTGCACGGCAATCTTTCGGGATATATTTCTATAGCCAAAAATAAGAAAAAAAAATCACGTAAATATAGTTCAGAAAACGGTTCGTTTGCGAAATTTTCGGCTCGAGAAATATTTAGAAAAAATTCTGATTTTTGCTCTCTCCGTGAAATTATCCGTACTTAAATTCTTGCGGTACAAATCGAGGGGTAAATTTAGTGCTTCTTTATTGTTTTTGATCTAAAAAATTAGATAAAAGTAGCCTCAGGCCTTTATTTTACTTAGGTTAGAAACACAGAGTAAAACACGAAAAATGTTTTTCGGAAATACACTTTTTTAGGTTCGGAATAAAATAATTTTGTAAATTTATTAATAAAGAAAGAAAAATTTCTATTTAACTTTGTACAAAATTTAATTCTGAGAAAATTGATGTAAATAACGTTTATTAAAATTAAACACAAATTTGAGAAGTTCAACTTTAATTAGAAACAAAGCACACAAACTGGATTGGAAAAATGATATCATTTTAAACAGAACAATTTACATACGAATTCTAAAAAATAGAAAAATAAGTTTGAAAGATATTTTCAATTAAAAATTTAAAAAATTTCAATTTAATATTACAAATGTTTATTTTTAATATTTCTATTGAAAGTTAAAATATTAAAAATTTCTATTTTGCACAGTATATTTCTGCTTCTGACAAAAGAAAACAACAGAAAAGTGACGTTATTTTTAAAGATGAACTCTGAATTTCTTACGACCTAAATAAATCTGATAAATTCATTCATTTCGGAAAATTACACGAATTATTCTATACAATTAGTGGAATGCTCTAAGAGGTAGGCTGAGCCTGCTGGTAAGCGCTTTAGCATTGTCAAGATGCGATTCGAACACCTCTTCTTTTTTTTATCCTCAGGAAGTAGGAAAATTTTCTGTGAACCAAACGCCCAGCAGAGCCCGCATATACTGGGTGTGTGGGATTCACCGTCTATGCGACCCACTAAAAACCCACTCCTTCATGCAGGGTAGTGCTTGAATTCACTTAAAGGCATAACATCAGCACCACCCGCATCACAGGTACACTTCTCATTCACATCGATCTTTACATAACACATTCAGACACTATTTACAATTAATAATATATACAACTCAGAATATATACACTATAGTTATGCCGGCCTCAGACAACAGGAACGCGTCTCGCGGGAGCCATTGGTGACGACAATCCCGAGGCACCCTCGCCACCCGCCTCCGAAGGATGGTGCCCATCGCCGTCCTCAACCGACCTCTCCTTGTCTTCTTTACGGTCCTTCTCTATTAGTTTCTGCTGTAGCACCTTTTTTTTTTTCTAACCTCCGGGTCCACCGTTGGGCATGCTTCACAGGATGAGATGAATGATTTGTAGCGTGTGTGAAAATGCCATGCCTGATCGGGATTCAAACCCGCGACCTCCGGAAGAAAGGCCGTGACGCTACCATTAGCGCCACCGAGGCCGGCGCTATATTCCTCCCCCCCCGGGGGTTAATCGCCACAAGGTATCACCTGCCTCCCTCTGGGACATACAAAGAAAGCGCATTTCACCAAATCCACGTCATCGCAGTACTGGCAAGCTCTACGCTCTTGTTTACAATCCTACTGAGGATTTATGTAACACATTCAATCGACATTTACAATTAACTTGTACTTCTGTGAACAGTTTTCTGAACCTCATATGAGCCTGCTATTCAGGCATCATTAGTTCCATTGTAAACAATGTATCTTAACTTTTGTAAATTATTTAATTACAATAAATTAATTTTTTTTTAAATAAGTCAATTGGTTTTTAGTTATAATCAGAATTTTCTTATCCTTTTAAGCAATCATATTCTGATATAGTTACAGTGTTACCATCTGCAAAAACAATAAATCATGTAATACTTTGTAACAATGAATGTAATTTTAAGTAACACCTAATGGAGAATAACAGAAACATCGGAAATTATAAAGTACCAATTTGGAAAAAAAAATTAATTTCATTTATAATTAAATTTTTTTTCTTTTACGAGTAAAAATAATTACATACGCAAAAAAAAACTTTCGATGGAGTACCCAATATTCTGGAGAAAAGAATTATAATGCGTGTCACACCAAGTATAACATTTAGGTATATTTGTAAGTAGGTATTTTGCACCTAACTAAAATACTACCTCCCTAAAAATAGATCTTGCCATACTTTTATTTAGAAAGGTTGTCATTCTTTATAAACCAAATTATTTTATTTATATTAAAACTTTACGTTTTTCCATTAATATTGAAAAACCTTATTTACCTTAGGCTATAGCTTTTACTTACGTAAAGATACCACAAAACCACAGTTTTCTGTTACCGCAAATTCAGCATTTCTGTTCAATATAGAAATTATAAATACGTCTGTTGAATCACATAATTATTAGCACAAGTTGAAGGGTGACCCCACACTTCTATTCCAGTCGTTTGTTGCAGTTCATTATTATTCCACTTTTCAGTCATAATATTTTTTTAATAATAACAATAACAAAGTTTTGATTTCTAAAAAAAAAAATAATTACAACGAACACGTAATCAATATTTTATGGACATGACCAAGTTGGTAAGTCGTCTGTCACGTTCAGTTCTTATATTTAATTATTCGGTGACAAATAGAACCAAGATAAAGTAATAATGACTGTAAAATAGTAATTAACCTATGTTAACATTCCCAGTAATGTTGAAAATCTTACTGTAATTAGTGGTTATAAAATAAAAATAAAACAAAAATAATAATTAGTACACCCCGTTCAAGTTTCCATAAATTCCTTTCCAATTTAACGAACATAGATTATGATTAACGTAACTTCCGAAGGGGTACCCTCACCGGGACTCCGGTCTTTACATTGTCTCGTCTCAAATGGGGAACCCCTGAAGGAATCCCCACCGAGACTTAATTTTTCCCCCGGCGGCTCCGGAAGAAGTGCCCGCTGGATCATCAAAAGTAAGACGCCGGAGCATCCCACCCCTCACGGACGGGGCTGTCCCAGGCCGGAACCGCATGTTATCCAACTGCAGCTGCAGCCGATCCTCATGCCACATGAGTAATCTTGCAATCCCGGCCTTCAAGGGCGTGTCCATGCACGTTATAGGAACAACACCTTGCCTTCCGGCGACAGACCTTCCTGACATGGCCAGCCTTCCCACAATTAAAACTTTTGCTTTATACCCCTTACGCCAGCAGCGGAAGCAGCGGTCCTCCAGGGATCGTCACACTACTCGGCAGGCACTCATCCTATACGCACCCGACCATCAGCCAACAACTTGTCGGCGAGGATAAGTCCTTATTATTAATGAATAATAACTTCTTCTAAGTATTTTATGTTTTATTCCCGTCGCACAATAATATATCCTTTTTATACTGCAGTTGTAAAATTAGGTGAATGTAATAAATCTTTAAAAACTAATTTATTGGATTTAAATTTTCATCGCTTTTCCATAAAATTGTAAAAGTGTAATACAATAATACTACGAAAGCTTCCACCCAGGCTATAACAACGGTCATTTGCTACTAGAGAAAATCCATCCAAAATATACAAGCAGATTGCAACTTAACATTAAATAGGGGCACACATACGGCTTCATACACTAGAAAATCATTAAAAATCAAATTCTTAGTACATCCGATGATAATACTTTCCCGTCTAGCAGAGCTATAACTTTAGAAGGGAAAGTATTGTAATCGGTCCAATTTGAGCATAAGCGGATTTCACTGGATCTTGACGTTTTGACACCTAAGAAACCCATAAAACCAAAAAAAAAACCAGGATGGAAATTTTCCGGAGGTCGTAGGTACGTTTGTGTGTGTTCGGTATCGCACTCTAAATCAGCTTATACCTCCAGAACTACGCGACCGATTTTGATCAAACTTGGTCAGATTACCAGATATATATATTGGTCAGATATGGGATATTTTTGCACTTAATTTTTCACTTAAAAGTTCAAGGGAGTGAGGGTCTAGAGCAAGATAACCTTCAGTATCTCAAGATTTCGCCTAAGTAAGGTCATATTTTTCTTATGTACATTTGTTAATAATTAAAAAATAATTTTTGCAAAACCGCATAGTTATTCAGACCAAAAAATTCTCTAAATAAACTAGTGGGTTTGCTGTGTCAGTAGTACCTTCTTTCATCACAAGAAGCGCTAGTGTAGCATTGACGTACAGCTACTGTAGTGGTTTGCTCTCTTGTAATATCACAGGTGACAAGTAGAATTAAAATAAATGAATAATATTTAAAGTGTAAAAGAGCCTTAAAGAGGCCGCTAGTACCGCCACAACCGCGCGAATGAAATTCGGTATTCTCAAGCGCTTTAGTTTTTCTGCCCCGGGCCAAATCCTGCAGTTAATTATTACACAGCCCAGGCGAGTGTCCTTTACTCTAACAGGCCTCCATGTCTCGGCCCTTCGGTCGGATCTCACTTTGCGCCCGCCTTAAACCCCCAGAGTAGATCCACCAGGCCCGGCTATGCCGTCCCTGGTGCTCCAGGAGCCGGGACCTGTTCTTTATGCCAATGCCTCTAATAGGGGCACCCCGATTGAAACCTTCCCGCCGGCAGTCGGTATTTTTCGCTCGGGGGTGCGAGAGTCCCCGTGCCTCATCGCTACTGCGCATTAGTGCAAGCACGTGCGAAAGGCAACTCCGCAGAGGGCTGTCCCGCATCCTCGAGCCCCCCGATCCTTCTCCTGAAGAACCCTCGCAACGAAGCTAAAGCACGCGCTTTAGTTAGAATCATTGAATTAAACAAAAATATTATATTTAAATAAAATGATAGATATCTTAAATTACGCTGTATGTGTATAAGCTGTGCATCAGAAAAAAGCCGCGTGAAGGGAAAGTCCTATATCTGTGTTGTCAGCTCTTTGTACTAAATAATTATCAGAATATTAAAATTTATAAAAATATTTAAATGTGTTATTCAGTAATCCTACTGCTGTTGTTGTTTTCAACCAGTTTTCTATCTACTGCCGGACCTGTTTGTGTGTGTGTGTGTGTGTGTGTGTGTGTGTGTATGTTTGTAGGCAAATGAAATTACTGATTACTGATTCAGAGCTCCCGGGTTCGAATCCCGTTCAGGCATGGCATTTTCACACACACTACAAACCATTCATCTCATCCTCTGAAGCAATACCTAACGTTGGTCCCGGAGGTTGAAAAAAAACCAACAAAGAACACCGGTATCCGAAGTCTAGTATTCAAATTCGTATTAAATTATTTGTCTTAACAAGGACTCGAATCTGTTTGCTAACTAGAAAAATTTGGTTATGAAATCAGAACAGGAAAACTTATCAAATCAATGAGAAAAAGATTACATTTTGTTGACCGATGATATCATTTAACACACTAGTCAACATGATAATTAATGTGAATCGGCAAATTGCAATAAATTTTTAAGCATCACTGAAATATCTTTAAAAAGGAATTTATAATTGGTACTGAAAAAAAAAGAGAGCGCATTATTAAAAATTAATGACAAACATGGTTCACGGTTTACTGATTGAATTAAGTCCATCTATCTATATTTTTCATGAATAAGGTATACTATTATTTATCATTTGTGATGCCACAATAATCAGAAGTTTATAATTTTCAACTACACTTGGCCTATTACAGTAATTGAGCTGTAGTTCGATTATTGTTACAGGGGTTTCTTTTTGATGACATGAATTTCCGGGCTAGAGAATAAAAACGATATTACCGAACTGAAATATTAATATTTTCATATTAATATTGCATTTATGATCTACATTACTTTACCTCCCATAATTTGTAAGGAATCTAGTTTATATTTTGTTGCTTGTTAAACTAATGAAAATCTCTACTGTGATCAAGTTGTTAAGGTTTTTTTTTTATTTACAGTTCACAAGGGGTTTTATTAACTTGATTTTTGTGTGCATTAGAGTTTCAATATTCCGTTATTGATTGTTGAAATTCAAATTTTTTTGGAAGGGATGAACGGTGTTTTTGCGTAGAACTTTTACTTTTGTTAAGTTGATTGGAAGCTTGAAAAGTATGTTTTTGTTAGACTTATTACTGGATTGCAGTATGGGATGCAGAGATATTATTTCATGGGTAAAATTTTAAAGCAATCTCCTGGATTGAAGTAAAATTAGCTCTGGAATTTTGTGTGCGTGATTTATCAAAAAATTTTTATAATATACTAAAACACTTAAAAGATTTTTTTTTTTTAATTTTCATGTTATACCTTATTTTTATTTATAACGTAAATTTTTAAACGATAGTTTATCCTATTTAAAATAAAATTTATCAAAAATTTTGTTAAGTATTACCATATATTCTTTTACTTCAACTGAGAACATTGTGCAATTATTTAATAATTTTTTTTATTTAACGGGTAAACGAGATTTCTGTTTTGAAATAAAATCTGGTTCACTGAATGCCAACATTTCTATAATTTGTAATATTATAATTTTTTAAGGCACAAAACGTTCGTTGGCATTTTATTATTTTATTATCATAGTTAAATGGCTATGCAGCAAGAAGGAAGTCAGCCAAAAAATGGAGGATGCTTCGTTTTGTATTTCTTTGCGTTTGATAATCCAGGGATTCCAAAAAAAACAACAAAAAAAATTGGGCGTAATATTCGTATGTACGTACATATGAAAGTGTGTTTGCGTGTTTGAGACTGAATAACTTTTGATCGGATAAATCGATTTTTGGCATAGAGATACGTGTATATGAAGCAATTTTTTGGCGATAGTTTTGTGTCCAGGAGATGGAGTAGATAGTTTCTTTGCGGTCAATTTCTCAAAATATAACTCCTAACATAAACCCACTTTATAAGAGCACAACCCAACTTTATATTAAGCTCGGTTCATGCTTATCTTAGCAATTAAAAAAATATTGCCTCCAAATTCTCCCCTACCAAAATCGAAGAAATTAAATAAATTGGCTAAGTTTATATTTATGTTTTTAGTTCTATATGGTTTTTAAGTTTTTATTCTTCTGGATTTTTTTTTTAATCGATTTTTTAAATTTTGTTATTTTAGATATAGTCTAGTTGATTCTGGTTGATTGGAATACTTTGTTTCGGGTGGTTTAGTTGGAGTTTTTAGGTGGTTAGGTTTTTTTTAAGATAGGTGTACTTTAAATATTCTTAGGGTTTACTTTTTTTTTTCGGGTAGCTTAATTTAAAGCTTAACATTGAAATTGTTATTATGAATTCTTTTCTCTGGACATTTACAAAATTTATTTATTTATACATTGAAAGTGTATTGTTTTTTTTAAACTATATAAATAAGAATAAAGTGATTTCACTTGAAAGGTAGTTAGCGGCTCCTTTTCTTCGAAAAAAATTCTTTTATTTATTGCATTTTTTTTTTTGTTTTTCTAAGCATAGTAGTAGTTCAAATAGCCCAAAACATACTTTGAGGGCAGTATTGAGGTTTGAAGTGCCGATCAAAAATAGCAATTTTTTAAAAAACCTTTTAGTTTATTTAAATTTTTAATAACATTACAATAAAATTTCATCATTCACCCCACCTATAAAAATGTTATCTTAGGTTACTTCATATTCTGTGACTTTTTTTTAGTTTCTTCCATTTAATATAGTAGAACTTAAAAAAATTAAAAAAGTGTTTTTGGGAGGTGATTTTTGGAGTGGGCGAGCAGAAAAAGTAATCAAACATCGATTTTTTGAATTTTTTTTTCCCCATATCGTTTTTCACTGTATAAGAATAAATAAATAACCAATGTCAAGAAAGTAAAGCAAATTTGTCAGCTTTTTTTTCCTCTGGATTTTCGCTGTGTATTTTGTATTCGAGAGTGAAAATATTTTAACATTAATGTATAATTATTTTTATTGTTAATCTGTTAAAGTTAAGCTGCTCATAATTTACCCTTATGCACATCATAAGAGGTGCAAATTATTTTATATATTTTTACAGGAAAATACTCAATAAAAAAAAAATACTCATCAATGGTTTTTCTATTTCCCTAGTAGTTTAAAAATGAAATTCCCAAATAAGCAAAAGTATTGATTACTTTCAGGAAAAATTTATTTTGGTTAAAATTCTCCAGTGGTTAAAATAGGGGACTTAAAGCAAAAGGCTACTTGGATTAAAACTTCACTGTTTCAGCCCATTTAAATGACGGGTATTTCAGCAATTTTCTTTATAAAAATATAAGTTTGCATTCTTACTTGTTTAATTTTATAAGCCGGCTCACAATTAATATCGAAGTTATTAAATTTATTTTTGAATTCTGTCAAAACTGTATCTACAAAACCCAAATACCCGAAATTTATAGGATTATCTCTTAATGTATTATCTCAGAATGTATCGAACGTTCTGTTTATTCAGATTACAAATTAATAAAATGAGTCTTGCGTAATCAGTAAGTCCAGAGTGAATTTATAAATTGAAATGTCTTATTAACAATTTTGCAATATGCCAGTAGCCCAGGAAATTTTCGGTTGAGGTTGGAAACTTTACATTTGTGTTGTGGAATGGGTCACGAATATAGTATCATAATAATATTCATCAAAAAAACATTGGAATATTCAGCTCCTAAATCAACCCACGGAGGAAAAAAGCGGTTATTTTGCAAATGTTTCCAAAAATATTGATTTAATAGAAAAAAATAAAAAAATAATGAATAATAAAAAACTAATTACATTTAAGGTAATTGAAAATAAACATTTGTAATTTTTCGCGTAAAATATAATAAATTAAATTTCATAAGCTATTTGCAGCATTCATTTATGTTTTACTATTACTCATATTATTAACAATAAAGGAACTCCTTAAATCAACTTCTTGGTAGAGTGTAGTCCCTTTGACTTTCATCGGAAAGTTCCGGGCAGTCATTATTCACACGCTAAAAATTTATTATCGTCCATCAATTTTATTTTATTTCATTTATTTTATTTTTATTATCTATTTTCAACTATTATTAATACTCGGCAATGATTATTATTGTTATATGAATAAATAAATAATTATTAAATCTTTTGAAATTGCTATTTTAATCAAAGAGTGATTTATATAAATTTAAAAATTACTGCAAAAATGTTTAGTGTTATAAAATACATCATTTTTTCTCCTTCCAGTAATAAAAGTTTAATTTAGCAAAACTTCCATTCTCGATATTAAAATCGGCTAATTTTTCTCGATTGTAAATTTTTTATACAATCGTTTTTCAGCTGTTAATTTACTGGTTATACAAAATATTAATTGCCAGCTTTCGTTCCTTTTAACTGCAATAGGTCTGTAGTTTTATTATCCGTCAGTATCATCTACTCTACAAAAGGGCATTTGCATGTATGTCTGTTAATCTGTGTGTGTCCGTCCCCCTTAGCTTAGCACATAAAACACCGGTAGTTCGATTGATATCATTCTCTACAACAATAAGTAATAATGTGCTCAGATAATAGACACCGGAATGTACGGATCACTAGCGGAAAATTCCGATTCGTTAGTACATGTCTCGTGGTGGTCAAGTCTTGTTATACTTGTTATACTGTTATATATTTATTACTTGCAGTTGTTATTATTTATACTAATAATATATATTTATTTCCTTAATTTATATATATGCGAAATATATATTAATAATATATTTTTTATTTTTGTAATTGATTTCTTCATAAAATAATTAACTATAACCAAACGGTTTCCTGTGCGATTACCTTTTTGTATCATGATTAATAAATCTGAAGGGCAAACTTTTGAATTGGTTGGTTTTGATTTGAGAAGAGAAGTTTTCGGGTATGGACAGTTTTATGTTGCGGTATCAAGAGTAAAAGCATAGAGTGGAGTGTAAGTGAAATTGTCTTTAGAGCACAGAGATAAAAGAGTGAAAAATGTTGTTTTTAGAGAAATTCTGGACGGTCTAGATTTATAAGTGGAACAGTGATTTTTGTTTATTTAAGAGAAGAGTTTAAAAGTGCAAGTGGATATTTTTTTAAAAATTATTTTGATTATAGAAAGCGCTATGATGGTATCCCACCCTAAAACTCCCTAAAACCCCAAACTAAAAGAGCTGCTCAAGGTTTTTTATTTGCATGTTTATTAATAAATTTCTTTGTGTTTTTGTCTGAATTTTTATATTTATAAAAAAAAATTCAATTATAGTATATAATATAATTTTGTGACTTATCCTTTACCCTTATTTTACCGATTTTTTTCTCTGAGACCCTCCAAAAAAAAAATCAAACTCCGGCGCCTATGCCTAAACCGATCTAAACCAAACTTAATTGGGAAGATTTGCTGATATTTTTTCGCTTTTCCTTGATCAGTTTTCAGCATTCATATAAAAACATTTTTTCACAAGAAGTAATCAATTTTTGACCCCTAATAATCCCACTCCGAGACGCAGTCCGCCAGGGCAACCTGCTCTGAGGGCCTAGCTGCGGAACCGTGCTGTAGGCACGCCGGGGGTTTTTATTAAATCTATTTGAGTTTTTATTTAAAATATCTACTTCCTGTCCAAAATATGATGTTTAAAAATGTAATATTTCTTATTATTATTTATTTATAATTTGATAATTATTACAAAACAGGGCAATATAAAGTATTTGTATATTTATTTTAATTCACCCTTTGTTTGGTTGATATGAATTATTTCAAAGGTATAATAATATTACATGTAAAATCTGTTTTAGAGGATTTTAATTGACAGATTTATTACATTTAAATCTCGTTTATTCTTCATTAAAATTAATTATTATTGTGGAGAAATTTTTTATTATTTATTTGAGATGTAAACTGGAATTCCAGAAATTTTATTTTAGTAATTTTTATTGTCTTTCTTACTTAAATTATTTTTTCTCTAGAGTTTTTTAATAGAAAATCAAATCTCTTTTTATCATAAAGAATTTAATTAGGCAAATTTGCTGATAACTTAAATCTAATTTATAGTCAAAATTACATCAAAATTTCGTGCTTTGGTTGTTGCTTAGAATGGTAATCTTCTTAGAATGGTAAGGTTCTAAATATTATTAGAGTTTTATCATTTGAAAAGTTATGAAGTTAAGTAGATCTAGGTGGTAATTTATATTCGTTTAGCTTTATTTTATTTTAATTTCGGAAAGGAATAAGCAAAATATAATTTAAAACATGTTATTATATTTTATTTGTAGAATAAGACTAAGTGCGGAAATTATTATACTAAGCCTATGTACTTCAATCAAATTTCTTATTTCTAAGATTCTATTTTAAAAACCATATTTCGCTTCATCTGTTTCATTTATATTTTAATTTATCACCAGAAGATTGTTTTAGCCTCACTGCTAATGCGACCGTCATCTACGATACAAAGCATAGATAGAAATATAGAGATATCAGGCAAGTAATGTTAATAAAGTAGTTACTTTAACCTTTACAAATATTAAAATATTAGGTTACTGTTAGGTCTAATTAAACAATAATTAGCTTAGTTTAAAAAAGATACAATTTTTTATTTTTATTTTTATTTTTATTTATGGAATTTTTTATTACTATTCGTAATTTTTTACTCAGCTTATCAAAACTACTTGTTTATCTTTATTATTCTTTTTTTAATAAAAATATTTTTAAACAACCATTCTTTAAATAGTTGTTATTAGAAGATGACCCATAACCTAGAAATCATTGGTACAAAACCGCTCGACTGTGAAAGGTTGGTTATTAGATAATTAACAAGAAATTTCTATATTTTACAAAGTCTTGAAGTTTGGTTAGAATTAAAAATCAATTATAAAGGATAACTTTGTTATTTTACTTCGGTTCTTTAAAGAAAATTTTGATAATTAAAAATAAATATTCTGAAAAATGATATAAAAACCTACAAAGACCTTGAACTAAAAGTTTATGAAATTTTGGTGTGTATTATATGTTTATCCTTTAGTTTTCATAATATTCTTGAATTTTATAAAATAAAATATTTTGAATTCAGAATAGCATGAATTTAACAGATTTGTAAAAAATATTTTATTTTAATTGTAAGTAGACATAGAAAAGCTTCAATCGTTTACATTGACTGTTTGTTGCTTAAAAAACTTCCAGTTAAGTTTAATGGAGAAAACATTCCGCGAAAATTCAGAAAGTAACAGGAGACCGAATGTAATATTTTTTTTTTATGCCTTTTATAACAATTGATAACATATTGTTTTAAGGCTTAAACTTTTATATAAATATCAGTTTCAAATAAGTATAAAATTAGGATTTTAGTAAACAATCATACAGAAAGAAGCCTGCCTACTGTGACTTTTATTATTTAACAGAATTATACTGCACTTTTTTGATAAAAAATAAATAAATAATATATTGTAAATTAAAGTACGATGTTCCGCCCCACAAAAAAAAAATCATGTATATGATATGTACTTAAGATACCACCGTGTCTGATGATGGACTTATTACGTTTCATGTTACATAGTCCAATTTAGAATATACACCAGATGCTATTTATGTCGTCATGAATATATTTTCCACATGGTATAAATATTTATCGATGGTAACCGCAAGAAATTTAAACCTAATATTTTCATTTAATAAATCGTTATTTATTTGTAAATTTAATTTCTGTTTGAAAACAACAATAACAACAACAATAATAATAATAATAATAATAGTTACTTTAAAAATCAGTTTCTTTTGTTTATTCAATACTAAAAGATGCCACAAATTTAAAAATCTACATTGGGATTTTTACAGAAGGAATTTAATCAGCTTTTATATGAAATATGTTTGTTTTATCAACAGTACCGTTTATTTTTTAATCGAAAGAAAGAGTATACTTTTGGTATGGTCCCCTATAAATTTTAACCAAATCCGATGATAATCTTACGGTTAAAATAAAAAAAAAAGAAGAACGTCTGGACACCTTTATCCGCTGACCGCTCACACAGTACAAAAGGAAGAGATTTTATAAAAAATAAAAATAAAAACCGACTTCAACAAATAATAGTACTAAAAAGTAACAAATAATTATATTTTTATTTATTAACTAAGGTATAAGTATTCACAACAAATAATTATTTTTGCAAAATTAAACAACTATTAATAAATATACAGCCGGATCAACTGATTACGTTAAAATACACATGAAAATCCTTCACTTTATACTATATTAAACTACGCTCCAATTCAGAGGAGTAGAAAGTTACTTTAGGGAAATGATTCAAGAGTACCTGCAGGGCCGATTTATAATTTTTCACCTAGAAGGGAATACAGTAGAACACAAGGTCACGCGAGGAGTACCCCAGGGTTCAGTTCTGGGCCCCTTTTATGGTGTACAGTGTACGATGAAGTACTGAGACTGAATTACACAGAAGGTCTAACACCACTGGCTTTTGCAGATGACTCGACCTTAGATATTAGGGCCAGAAAATATGAAGATGTGGCAGCTGCGGCTAACACAGTGATAGAGGTTATTACCGACCGGATGGACTAGAAAGGATTACAATTATCAGGCGGAAAATCACGAGCGATATTGATGACGGGTAAACGAAGAATAATACAGTGCTGATTAACTTAGACGGTAACCCGGTCCAACAGGTTTCAGAAAATAGTTGGATATATGGATAAACAGGCTTTTCAGCTCATGAAAACTTGTATCAAAGGAGGAAGAATGGTGAAAAACTTGAGCATGCTATCAACGAACATGGCTGGACCGCGATCATCAAGGAGAAAGTTTGCGCACGTGATCAATTCGGGGTTCCTGTATGGTGAACCAATCTGGGCTAAAGCAGTAGACGTCGATTAAGAAATTACAGAACAAGTAACAAATTAACAAATTGACAGAAGAAATATGGAAGGGGTGAAACGGCGAATGGTCCTTCGGTTGGTGTCCGCATATTTTTCAGTATCTACGGAAGCTTCAGTGATTATAGCGGGAATACCCTCACTGAAATAGTTGGCCTGGATGATAAAAAGGGTGGCTTAAAGGGAACGGAGTAGGACGACCTGAAATGACATGATTGGGGAGTCGAAAGCTAGATGGGAAGTCACAACTAAAGGGAGATGGACTTATCGATTAATAAAAAGGATAGAGCCCTGGGCCGGAAGGGAATTTGAGGAGCTCAGACTGGCTTATCGGTTATGGGGGGGGGGGGTTCAGAACGTACCTATTTGCGAGACATAGAGCTGACAACGAAGAATACCCCTATTGTGGGGAGGTTGATCCCCGATCATGTCATTTTCCAATGCCACAGGTGGGCGATTCAGAGGAGAGAGATAGAAGGTATCGATAGATGCAGATAATATTGTTGATAGGATGTTGAGCGGTGAAAAAGAGTTCGAGGCAATAACAAAATACATCTCGGCGGTACTTCGGCGAAAGGAGGAGTTGGCCAGGAGGGGAGGGATAGCCCCTTATGGAGTCGTCGTCCGTCTGGGCTTGCTTTGGTTGGCGGTGGTCTGGAAGGGGAGATTCCGGATCCTCTCGCGTCCTAAAACTTCGGAAAAAACAACACCTGGGGTAAAATTAAAAAGGCCCGAACCGACAGGGGACCAGTAATGGTAACCCCTGTTTGAGTGGGCAGTAAAACAACAAAAGATCCAACACCGGCAGCCCGACCTGTCATACGGTCGGTAGGTTTTGGGAAAGGCTGTTTGAGTTTAAAGGACACGTCCCTCCTTTGAGCCGTGCTTAATTGCTGATCAAATACAAAGGTGTAGGGGAAAAAAACTAGTGTTATTTATCATTGCAGAGTACCACTAAAAAAAAAAAAAAAAAAAAAAAACGGAAAATGACGGAATATTATGACAGAACGAATTAAAACCGGAAAAAACTTGATGTCGGAATATTCCGACAAAGACTGGTAAGAGGTTAAATACATATACATGCTCTGTATATTGCACATATATTTAATATATATATATAAAAGTACTAGATACCACTAAAAATTGTGAAATAAAATAATTTAAAAAAATAATAAAAACCGATTTCAAAAATAATAGTACTAAAATGTTACTTATTTTTATTTATTAACTAAGTAAAAATATTTACAACAAATAGTTATGAAGTCCGTGCCAGCCACCAGAAATTAAACATAAATTGTCTAAATCGACCGCTAGGCGACTAAACGGAATTTCCACATGTAAACTGGGATCTCAAGAGAATATAAGAGGTAGCATTTTACGATCATACCTCATCTTGAGTTCGCTAAGATATATATGGCGATAATAGATCTACCTTAGCATTAATAAATTACTGTTATATCATATTTTTTTATGACGCATTTTATTCTTATATTTTTGTAGATTTCATTTTATTGTAGTAAAAGTTCCATTACCAATTTTGCATTGTTTGAAGTAGCATTTGTATTATATACATCATAGGTTTTTCATTTTTATTTAAGTTATGTTGTCTGGCACCGACTTCAAAAATATTTATGTGTTGTAAATACTTTTACTTTAGTTAATTAATTACTTTAGTTAAAAAATAAAAATATTATTTGTAATATTTTTGTACTATTACTTTTTCAAGTCGGTTTTATTACTTTTTTAAAAATTATTTTATTTCAACATTAGTTCACATAATTCAGTAAAGAATAAGTATAAAGTAAAAGCTTTTCTTGTGATGGAGATTTTTCTTCATAGATTTAAAGCCCAACATAATTTTCAATCAAAAAATAGTAATAATAATAATGGGCGATGTTCTGGTGTTTAATATATCACCTCCTTGCGTTTATGTGATTTGGAAATAATGTTGTTATTCTTTCTCTTTTATTCCTTTTCAAGACGTAAATCCTATGAAATAAGAAATATTTTTTTTTATTATTAACCAACAACCAATTTCGCGGTATCCGAATCACCATATTTGCAGAAATAATTATTTATTTAGTAGAAACATTGGTTGATTTTTTCTGCCCTCTTTGTTACATAATATAAAAAGTATGACGTAGTCTATTCAAATAGTTTTGTAAAACACGGTCGTTATAAAATTGTTATTTATTTTATACTGTTCTGTATTACACAAAAACTACTAAAGCGGGCGAATTTAGCAAATATTTTTTGAAGATATTCAATACTTTTCCCCTGGGAATTGGTGTAAGCGATTTACCATTTTTGTATATACCACCAAGTTCTTTTACCATGAATAAAAAAAGAATTTTAAAGATAGAGATAAACTTTATCTTTTGCTCTTAAAATACCATCGTACTTTGCATTTTCTTTACAAAATTCCAAAGAACTAAGATAACTTGTGTACAGTAAATTTAAAATGAAAGTGTAGATTATTGTTTGTTCAACGATATTATTTTTTCATAATAATTATGATTTTTTTGATTTTAATTGTAAAAAGAAAAAGAATGTTTAAGATATAAAGAGAAAATTTTCTAATTTTATTTTGAATTAAAATGTTTTATCCCAGTAATCAGAGCAAAACATTGATTACAGCTTTTAAAGAAGTTAAAACTTCTTCTCCCTCCTGTATACCTAAACAAACGACGGCATACCTTAATTGTAAAGTTTTGTAAAAGTTTATGTTGCTTAAAGTTAAAGTTTATATAATTTTTTAACACCATCTCCAAAAGTGAAGGAAAATATATTTTTAGTAACTAAAAGTTTTTGTTTGTTTTTAAATTGCCGTTAAATAATTATATTTTATAATTTCTTTTTTGATTTGATGTTGATTAGGTTATTCTTCTGACGTCGTATTTAATACAATGCAAATTTGTAAAAAATTAAAAATATGAATAATTTACTAAAATAAAAACGCTTAATAAAAATTCAGTATTTTAAAGGTCATTCTGAAAAAAAAAGTATTTGACGTAACTAAAATTTATCTATTTTTCTATTTACCCAAAATTTATCTACCTACCTAAAATTTATTAGTTTAAATCTCCATTACATATTAAATTGCAATATATTAAATTACTTGTAATTTAAATATATAATGAAGATTCTTCTATTAATCATTACTACCAAAAATACTCATTGAAAAACCACAAATAAATTGACCGTCTTTATGTACATATTTTCAACTCTACGTTCAGAGGATCAAATCGCCTATCTATCTGAACATTTGCAGGAAAGTTTAACCTTAATTTCTTGAAGAAATATTTCTGGATTTTTAAAGAAGGGTTCCTTTAAAAAAAAAAATGAATTTATAATTATATAAAAATGAAAGAAATCCAAAAGTTCTATTTTTTAAAACTATCGTCTAATTTATGTTATAATTGCTTCCTCACACGGAAAATACAAAATTTTTTAACTCTTTAACCCAAGAAAACATTTTTTTATGTAACTGAATGTAATCAGATCAATCAGCTATTCAATCGGTGAACGGAATCTATTAAGAAGTTCGTTACAAGTTTATCACTAAGAGTCCGCAAACTGGACGGCACGGCGAAGTAACGAACTATGTGTACAGTTCTAAACATGAGTAAACCTGAAAGTAAAATAAAAATGGGAAAAAGAATTAAAAAATAAGCATTGAAATATTATATTTCAGTTCAATTAGATTTATAATAAAGAATATTTTCACAAAATATCTCGGAAGGAATAACTGAGATATGATTTGACAGAATGATGTAGGTTTCATCTTTGCCATAATTTGAAGTTTCTTCCTTGCCATTTTTAGAAAATATACCTAATTTTACTGGATTAAATTTTAAATTTTATTATCAATTCCAGTATAAATACTGTATTTCTTAAAAACTCTAGTTTTCTCGTTTTAAATGGACCCGAAAACGCTGTTAATGAGGAACCGGTTACCTTCTCTCTTCATCGCTTTATGAATGAGTAAGAAAAATTTCCTGTCTTAGCGATGATTATATTTTAACTAATAAAATTCATGGAGATTACTGAGGCTGAGGTGCGTCAAGCTATCTGGTCTAGGTAGGGGTAAGGCTCCTGGCTTTGATGGGATAACGGCGGATCTCCTTGTCCGCTCGGTATGGGTAAGTGTGGAAATTATTACACGGGTTTTTAATAAATTATTGTTTGAAATTCTTGTTTTCCGGTGTGTTGGAAAAAGGGGATTGTGAAATTACTGTTTAAAGGTGGCGACAAGGATCCCGCTGTTAATTCGTCATATAGGCTCTTGACGTTACTACCGGTTATTGGTAAGGTCTTTGAAAAATTTCTGTACCTTCGTATAAATGATCTCGCCTGGTTTACTAATAGATACAAGTTTCGTCCCGGAAAGGGTACTGAGGACGCCATACTTTGTGTGATGAGTATGGTAACCTCCAGTCGGAAGGAGTATGTCCGTGGAATTTTCCTGTACATTTTTTTGGGCATTTTATTACCTATGGTGGCCTTCTGCTATATACCACTTACAGAAGAGAGATAGTACTGTGAGTGAGTTGCAGGTTATGCAAAGTGACTTCAATCATCGGGATGTTCTGCTCCGCGAGGGTATACATGAAATGGGGAAGACACTGTCCAAAGGATGTCCGCAGGGCATTGTGTTGGATCTCTTATTGTGGGTGGTGGAGTTTGATTCACTACTGCGGCTGAGGTTACCCAGCGGGTGTCGCATCGTGGTTATGCTGACCAAGTGCTTCTGCTGGTGGAAAGAGGTTCGCGGAGGGGGGTTGAATTCCGAGCCACTTAAGCATGCCTCGACCTATAGGGTCATCAACATAAGATGACGTTTAGCCCTGAAAAGACCACGATGATGCTCCTCAAAGCTGTGAGGCGGCGAGTCCGTGTATCGATGTCAGACCAAAATATTAGATATCTTCAGGTTCAAAAGTACCGCGGGGTGTTTCTTGATGAGAAATTAGAGTTTAGGAAGCAGCTTGAATACGTCGTGGTTACCGTACAATTTCACGGGAGGCGATCTTGGTGATCGCAAGAGTGAAACCGATAGACTTGATCGCGTCTCAGAGGCAACAGCGTTATGTTGCTAAGAAATCAGGTGAATTGATTTCAGAGCAAATAAAGGAGATACAACAGCATGGTGTCACCCTGTGGCAGACCAGATGGGATGAAACAGAGTGTGGGCGTTTTACGCATGTTCTTTTCCCTAATGTTTTTGATTTTCCGGACGCCTCTTGGGTACACCTGAACAAGTATGTGACGCAATTTCTTTCTGGGCATGATGCGTTTCGGGACAGACTTCAAAAATTCGGCCTGGCGGACTTTGGTTGATGCTTATCGTGTGATATATGAATGTGCTAGGTATCACTTAATGCGCACGGAGACTACGTTTCGGCTTCATATTATCAGATCGACACTTGATCTCGGTGTTAATTGGAAAAGCCGGATAGAATAGATGATCGTAGAAAGATTTTCACATATTTGGCGAAAGAAAGGATCGCTGAAGGGATGTGATGTTCGCTTGGACTTTCCTTTTTTGTGTTTACGTTTGATTTTCTTGTTATTTTGTTTTATGGTTTTTTAAACTGTTGCTGTTTTTGTTTCTGTTTGGTTATAGATTTATTTGTTTTCGTTTATGTTTTATGTTACTGTTATGTTACATTATTTATTATTATTACTATGTTTTGTTTAGTGGTTTTGTGTTGCGTTTTATGATTCGTTGTGTGTCGAACTCATTTTTATCTTTTCGGTAGGAAGAGTTCAGTTCCTTCGTTCTTAGAAAGTCATTTAGTTTTGTTTGAGACGAGGCTTGATGTGTTTTGTTTGGAGTTTATGTGCGTTAGTAATACCGATGGAAATATTACTTGTGGTATTCGCATCGGTGGCATCCTGGCTAAGGCTACACTGAAAAATTTCATTGCCGAGGTATTGAAGATGACCTCCGGTAAAACCCATAAGGTCTAAATACGGAGAGGGTGGCGTGGCGATCGAAACCGTCACGTGGAGGGTGTCTTCCCCTATGGAGTCAGGATGAAGTACGATTAATGCTGTTTAATAATTTATTACATCTATCATAACTCAGATAATATATTATTTATTCAAAATTATTGATTGTTCAAATTATATGACGAATGCAATGAACACATTTCAAAATTAATTTCATAGTTTTTTCTGCTGTATACCATCTATTGGTCGTATTAATGACAAAAAAAAAATAGTGATACTCTGTAAAATCTCCCCAATATAGAGAATATTGCAAAAATAATCTGCAAATACAAAATAATAATTACAGGGGAAATAATGTCAAAATATTGTTGTTTGTAATTGATAAATGTTTAAAAGTTTACGGTTGGCTCATCCCTTCATATTTTTGAAATTTAATACAGGCTTTGTTTGTATCAGAGACAATAGGAAATAAAAAACTTGTGTTTCATAAAATATGAATAAGCTTTCGTGAGTTACGCCTTAAAAAACAGATAGTTATATAAAACTTCATTTATTAATGGAAAAAACATTGTAAGTCATTTCTTGTGAAATTACTGAATTTTGATAAAACGCTATTATTTTTTCAATAAAATTAATATCAATGTAATATAACAGTATACAATATGTTTTTTTTTTTTTTAGTATTTTAACGCAATATTGATGTCTAAACATACCTGTGTATTATCTTTTAGAATTTTGTAATGACTTACATTTTTAAATAACGTTGTAGAATATACATACATTTTGGTTGCGTGTGCTTGTGGGATTGATTGTGCGCGCGCGTGTGGGTGGTTGTGGGGGGGGGGATTAAACGGTACAAATCCGTCGGCTTCAATTAGAGCTGCCGATGAGAAGTGTACATGCAACTGCAGTGTTCAATTAATACATGTTTATACAGGATTATAATTCATACAGAACAATTACCGTTATTTATATAAATATTTTTTATACTGTAAAAATAAAAAGTTATTTCATAAATTAAATTGAAGTTTATATGGGGGTTATTCATTTCCTAACAAATAAATGAAATTCTACTTCTAATGCCTGTGTTTATCCTATTACAAAAGTGTGTAAATATATATTTTTTAAGCTGATAATTTGTCACAGATTAAAATTTGTGGATAGAATGTTACAAAAAGATGTTCAAAGTGTGAAAAATATCAATTTTAATTCCTGTTAGTACTTAGATTCGAATTTAGAACCTTCTTCATGAAAGATAGAGATGTTACCAATCCACCTAGGATGAATTTTCAAATATTATTATTTTAAAATCAAATATCCTCTTTTTTTAGTTGTTAATAATATTAAACGAATAATCGTTATTATATTAACTTCACTATTATTTGATATAAACAATTCTCTTCGGAAATCCTTTCGCTGATCATCATAATGAATTCAGTTTCTGCCTTTAATCTTGTAGATTTTAAGAATCGAATCCCGATCAGCCTAAGACATTTTTCATACATTAAAAAAATTCATCTCTCATATCTTTGGAATAAGTTGGAGTAATACAAATTTTACCGTCAAATCATCCAGTTAGGGTTTATTAATTAATTTTTTTTTTTGTATCTAAATTAAATTTACAATAAGTTTCGTAGGTAGAAAAATCATAAGTTATTTCATCACAATAAGCAATAGAAAGGAGTTTCCTTGAAATATTTTAATTAAATTTATTGTAAAAACATCAGTAGTAAATCAAAGATAGCAGAGTTAAAGTTTAGACTACTAGGCACTAGGATCTATAAAAAAAATTCAGTAATACAAATAAAACCACAAGTTAAAAAAAAAGTAATATAATAACAAATGACACCAACACAAATACTTAGATGATGCATAACACAAAAACAGAAGCCTCGTCGGAGTATCACTTTTAGATTCCTAGGTCTAGCACATAACAGCCTAACATCTTCGCCATTGTCCAAGGATTGACCAGGATTCGAACCCGGGACCTCCGGTTGAAAGGCCGAGAAACTACCACTCGCGCCTATTGTCCAATAGGTTAACTGATAAATAGTCCATTTAGTCATTCAGTCTCATTTTGTAATTGATTGCCATCGATTGACTTTTTCCCGAATAAGCGATAACTCTTAGCTACTCGTGGATTTCGGTGTTCCGAACTTTGACTATGGCGTCTTCATTATTTATCTTGCTTATTTATTTAGCCTGCTCTGAATAGTATCTATATTGCTGGTAATTGTTCCCCAAAGTTGGATTCCGTATGTTAAAATACGTCTTAGGATCACTTAGGCGAAATAATTAAAAAATATTATTATTGTTCGTTAAATTACAAATTATAACAACTTCTCTTTGTATTTATTTAGTATATTGTGATGTTTTACTCAATTTAATAAATAATGATCAGTTCATTTTGTTAGACGAGACGTCGATTAGAAATCGATGTCATCGATGTAATATGTAATTAATATATAAGCTGAAGAAAATGTTTGTTTTTCTTATTTCAATACAGAATATTCAAGTATGTTTATTTTTTATTTATTAAACTTTTTTTCATTATATAGTACATAGTTGTTAGTTCGTTGTATAGTCAATTTATTAAGTGTAATTTTCAGATACTTAAGGCAAATAACGTTTGTATATTCCAGTCTAATTAGTTTTGATGTTGCCCTGCATGGTACTACTACACTAATGCTTGCAGTCGCCTTGAAATTATATTCATTTACATTATTAAATCTGAAATATTGTTAAATTTCTGGCAACAATGATACTGTTGTATCAATTTTATTTTTATGCTTTTTTAATTGATTTTTGTGTGTTTAATTACGAAAATGTTTCAAGCTAATGGAATATTACATATGTACGCGCGTCCATAAAGCTTATTTTTCCGCTCACAAGTAACATCTACGTGCAACCTATATGAAAAATGTAAAGTTACATAATGTATTTTTTTTTTTAAATTAAACATTTGGAAATGAATTGAAAGTGTCATACATTCGTTTGTTTTAATAAATCATGTATTTGAAAAAAAAAGCAAAATCTGTAATTTAAGTTACAGTTTTTATCTGAAAATAACGGAAACCATGTTTGTATTTTAATAAATTTTGTTTCAACATTATTATGAAAATCTTCCAGAACAATTAGATACTGCTGCGACAGATGGACTATTCAATATTTATGACTGAATTTATGGATAGTATTCATATTTTTCTCGAATTTTAGTTTTCCTCTACTCGCTTCATATGCAAATTTATTTAGATCTTTGACTTTACATTCTTGATGTATTTTTCTAAATAAAATGAATTATTATGATTTAAATTTAGTTTAAAATTAAGTAATATTATATAATTAATTATATTATGAGATTCACTATTAATAATGATGGTCATTTTTTTTTTTTATTTGCTTAATTACGCCTATTTCAGTACTTCATTTCATTTATTTTACCAAAGTAATTATACTTCATTACTGCGTATTATTAGTGAAAGCTTTGTTATTATAATAATAATAATAATAATGAAATTTGAATATAATTTATAAACCGTCTATTATAATTTATTGAATTAAAACAGTTCTTTATGTGATATAAAATTACCTCAAAAAAACATGAAATACCGAATTTATGAAATAAAAATGAAATTATAAAATTTTCTTTATTTCATTCAATTTTTTAATTTTTAAAAAGTTTTTCTAGTACAATAAAACCTTATATATTTAAATATGAGTAATAGGCATTTTTTAATAACAGATAAAATTTTTTAAAACTTCTATGTTTTTATTTATAACATTATAGAAATTAGAATATAAAATTTACATCTCTTATTTATACAGATAAAATTAAATCCAAAAACAAAATTAAAATAATTAAAAAAAAAAACAGTTAACCCACCGGGTTGTTCAACTGATAAACTCGTCGTCGTAAATCAGCTGATTTTGAAGTTCTCAGGTTCAAATTTTTTTTTAAACTCCTGGACCACCGTTAGGTATTGCTTCAGAGGATGATATGAATGACAATTCCTTGTAGCGTATGAAAATGCCATGTCTGACCGGGATTCAAACCCGGGACCTCCGGATGAAAGGCCGAGACGCTACGACTCGCGCGATGGAGACCGGCAGGTTCAAGTCCTAATAAAGGTTAGGCCTACTTTTATTCGGATTCGAATGATAGATCGTGGATACCGGTGTTCTTTGGTGGTTGAGTTTCAATTAACCACATGTCTCGGGAGTAGTGCCGACCTGAGTTTGTTCAAGACTACAAATTTACCGGTACAGTTACACTGATAACACGCTAATCACTTTAATTGTTGATGCGACTATATATAAATTATTATAAAAAAAAAACAACAAAAGAAAAAAATGTCAGAACCTTTTTAAATTATATATTTTTTGATTACTTATACTAGCCCTTAAACTTGAAGTATTGTTTTCGTATAACTTAATTAAAAGTATTTTTTTTTAATATTCAATAATTCTGTTGAGAAGTAATGAGGTTGAAGGTAGGGTGGAAATAAACTACCGAAAATTCTGATAAACTTGTTATTGAAATTAAATTAATGACAATTCCGCATTAATAATCTATATTTAAATACAGGGTGTACAACTTAGAAGAGGCTCCATCACTTAGTTTAGTCTACAGATAATAGTTTAATGGTAATTACTTACATAATAATTTAGAAAAGTTGTTGAAAATGATGTACATTCACTTCTATATACTTGTCAACACGTTTGACATGATCCTGGCTACCCTTGTTAGGTTAGGTCTATTTCTTGGATGGATCTGGTAATATTAGTCTTCAATTCCTAAAGGGTATATGGATTGCTCCTATAAACCCCGCAGAAAAAAAGTCTGAATTAATCAAAAGAGGGGATTTTAGTGCCTACTATCCTTTAGGAATGATTCGTCCATCAAAAAAATCCTGTAGCATCTTTATAGTAGAGCAAGCTGTATGGTAAGTTGTGCTGTCCTGTTGCAACCAGCAGTCACGCTTATTCTCTTAAGGCTATGAATTTTTGGAAGACTGCAGGATCATAATTTTTTTGGAAAAACAAGGGTTCTTTTATTCATCGCCTTGAAACCTCACACCATACGCCTATTTTTTGGTGGTGTCGGTGGTGTATTTTTTGGTGTAAGTATTTTTTGGTGGTTGTAGGTGGTGTATTTTTTGGTAGAGATTCAAAGAAAATGTATGGGTGTTCAGTACCCCAGGTTTGGTAGTTCTGACCATTAACTTACCCGCCAAAGTGAAACCACGCTTCATCTGTAAATTAACAGTTAATCTAAAATGCCATTGTTACCTCTAGTGAATTTCTTGAACTATTGATAGTAATGAACTCTTTTAGAACATAATGAACATTATTTAACTCATGGAATACCTGCGTTCGAACGGATTACATTTCATCATTCTACTCACTGCAGCGTGAGACCTGGTGAAATGTTCTTTTTCCTGTAGTCTCTGCAAAGATTTATGAGGTCTTGTAACTGTCGCATTAATGTCCTGTTTGACCTGCGTCGTTAAAATTGACCTGTGTTGGGCACGTTTCTGGTCTAATACCAAACCTATTTCATGAAATGTTTAAAATAACTTCTGAATAACACTTTTCAGTAGTGCTTCCTTTTTAAATATCTCCCTGATCTTTTGCCGACATAAAACATGAGATTTCGTTTCTAAATAAATTTCTATAACGAATACACATTTTTCAACAGATAACCGTATTTATCATACAGCACACGATTACGCAATCTTGTTCAAAAGCCATTGATCGAATCACACTGATAATACTCCATTGTGAAGGCAATAAACATCCTCCCCGCTCTTACTCTAGTTGTACCCACTAATGAAACTAATGTGAAATCTTTCACATTATTTTATCCATCTCTTATCAATACATACATTTTAATAAACATATACATGTAGTATAAACTACTGAATGAGGTATGGGGCCTCTTTTAAGTTGAATACTGTAAATACTAATTATGATAATTAACGATTATTTATGAAGCAGATCATTTCATTGTAATTTCTTTTGCAATGAAATTCAGGTTATCATAAAATGTTTAATGATAATAAGTTTAGAGCAATATAATACTCCTCTTTTGGAAAAAATAAAACAGAAATTAATTTCCTTTCAGAAATAGAATGCATAATTAAAAATTCCTTTGATTGATTTTGTATTTGTGATGATTTTGAAAAAACTATTTGATAACAGGTAAAAATAATTTTTTTATACCACCCGATCATATAATTTTAAAGTTATCGCTTTTGAAAAAATCTGATCTAAAACTGTGACTGTTCCTTTATGTGACCGAAATAAATGTATTAATAACAATTTAGTTTTTTTTTTTAATGAATTACGTACATTTGGGCGTAATTCATTTGTATAATAACATGGATTCTATGAAAATAGGTATTTTAAAATATTTTTCTAATTTAAATATATAATATATTTCAAGCATTACTTTTCACCAAATAGACCTTTTTCGGGTTTTTACTTCCTTGTACGAAGTAAAGGAAGTATTGTGATCGTGAAAAATTTCGGTTTTCAGATTTCAACGGAAATATCTATACACTTATACATAATTTATACATTTTTGAAAAGGTATCTTTAATTATAAAACCTCTTTAATCTGAAAAATGTATTTTTTTCCCTAATTATATGATTTTTATAAGATATAAATTCTATTTAACTTTCTGCATACATAAATACAACGAGATTGAAAAAAAAATTAAATATAATTTTTCTGCCTATTTCATAGTAAATTATTTACCTAATTTTTTATTTTATATTCTTATTGAAATCATTTCCCCATACACTTTTCTTGAATTTTACGAAGTTTACAAGTTTCCAAGTTTAAATACTATTAAATTTCTGTGGTATAAAAATAAAATTATTCGTATCAAAATAATTGTAACATATATGTGTCATACATACTTTCCATTCCGAAATATTTATGTTTTCAATTTTTAAATAAAAATTTCTGATTTCGAATCCTGTTCATGTTTGTTGGTCTTAATAGAAAAAAATATTTCGGTACTATATTTTGCAATACTATGTTGGCGTTAATAAAGATATTCAGCCTACTATTTCCTAACTAAATTCGGAAAAAATGTTATGTACTTAGTTATAGAATAGAACTGGTATTTTTGCTGTTAAATTTCGAAAAATATGTCGCATTATGTTCATTAGTGTACGACGTTTACAAGTATTTTTTTTAACTTAAAATTTAATTTTATAAAATCCAGTTATACGTTTAATTTTAATGATATTTTACAAAAAGTATGATTTCTTTCATTTCTATTGAGTAGAAGAAATATTCATTCATAACATATTCTAAGAAATTTCTATTAAAGATACGAATACCGAATATAAATAGTTACAAATTGAATTTATGGCAGATGAAATGATGTTGATGTAAAATACAAATTAGGTTTATTTATTATTAAGCTTTATTTAAATGGAAAATTATGCAGATGAAAAACAGTTTTCATTATTTCCTGGTAAAACATTTTGATTAATAGTCTGTCGCGAAGTAAAGAAACATATTTTATAATTAGACTGCTCTTCATTTTCTTAAAGAAGATGAAGATTAAAGAAGTAAAGTAGGAAAAATGTTTTCTCTGATTACATACAGTACATTTAAATTGTCTTTTGTATTTTATTTATTCGTTAAATTATTTATTCATAAAAAATGTCTTACTTTATTCATAACTATATTATTTATACAAATAAAATTTAACTAATTAAATAATTGTTTTTATAAAATTATTTTTTTTTTGTCTACAGTTATTTGACTGGTTTGATGCAGCTCTCCAAAATTCCCTACCTAGTGCTAGTCGTTACATTTCGGGTATACCCCCTACATCCTACATCCCTAAAAATTTGTTTTACATATTCCAAACGTTGCCTGCCTGCACAATTTTTCCTTTTACCTGTCCCTCTAATATTAAATCGACTATTCCAGGATGCCTTAATATGTGGCCTATAAGTTTGTCTCTTCTTTTAGCTATATTTTTCCAAATGCTTCTTTCTTCATCTATTTGCCGCAACACCTCTCCATTTTTCACTTTATCCATCCGTCTGATTTTTAAAATTCTCCTATAAAATTCATATAATTATTTTAAAATTGTTTGAAGTATAGGAAAATACTTCAAGAAAATATAACTTATAATTACTTTTATGAAGAAAAATTAAAAGAAAATTTTGAATTAGCATTTGAGAATAAACAGTTTACAAAAATGTTTATTTAAAATTTAACACTAAATGTCCGATTCCTTTTTTTAAACGAATGAAATGTTTTTTTTTTTTTAGTTTTTTTTATATAAATAAATGTTTAGCTAAGTTCTTACTTTGATTTTGCATGGAAATTGAAAAATATATTTATACATTTCTAAAAATAACTTGTCATCATTATTAAATATTTATTATGCTTACGTATATTCCCGACTGAAGTAAAATGTCACCCAGAAAGTCAACGAGTTATCAACATACAAAAATCGGGTTGTCAGAGCAATGTTGCATGAACTGTGTAAACTGATATTTAGAAAATTAAACATGTTAAATTAATTTTCTGATCAGGTTTATAAATATGCAACTTTTACTAAAAAATGTAATTTATTTAATAATGTTATAACTAGCTATCCTTACCGTTATCAAAGACCCTGTACTAGACTCGCGGGAGCTGCAAATGGCACTGGACCTTGGCTGCGCATGGAAGAAAAAATGGAGGATTAAAGTTCGGAGCAGGATAAATCAAAGCACGTCACATTCGCCATGAAGAGTGATATTGTCCCAGTGTAAACATGGATGGTATCGTGATCCCGCGAACAGAGAGTGTGCGGTACCTAGGACATCACATACATCGGCGTTTGACCTGGAAGTGTCACGTGAGGATGAAAAGAAAACAACTAAACGCGAAGTAGAGGAAACTGCATCGCCTGTTGCGGAGAAACATCACTTCTTACTTTGTCCAATAAAGTTCTGATTTACAAAGTTATCCTACAACCAATCTGGACATATTGCGTGGAATTGTGGGGAACAGGAAATAATAGTAACGTAGATATTGTACAACGCTTCCAAAACAAGGTAACAAGAACAATTGCAGAGGCATCATGGTTTTCTTTGAAATGATGAAATTCATGAATACCTGGAGCTTCCGACGGTTCGTAAGGTTGTGAAACAACGCGGTGTTAAATACCAACGATTAGAAAATCACGTTAACCTCTTAACGATCAATCTGCTTGATAACAGCAGGGATGTCCGAAAGTTGAAACGTCTCCACGTGATTGACTTACGGGATACTGAATGACAGTTTGCAGTTACTATCGCCAAATCTAGCAATATTATTTTTGTTTACTTCTTTATTTATTATTAACTTGATTATTTGTTTGTTTTTTTTATTTTTATTGACTATTTATTTGTTTATTGGTTTTTATTTGACAATTGTTTGTTTTCATGGACATGAGAGTTGGTAGATATATTTTTTATTAATGCTTTTTTAATATTACTGCTTACTGCTAACTATTTTTATGGATTGACTTGTTATGGAAGTTCCTTAAGAACTCCGTATCATCTGCTTATTATCAAACTATTTACTTATGGTTCCACTTAAGAAGCCGATTGTAAATATACTAATTGTTGAAAAAAAAAATATTAAAAAAAAAAATGACAATATTTAAATACTTCGGCTTACGAAAAAACTGTATTAGGCTTCTGTTTCAAAAAACAACAGAAGCATAATGTTGTTGCTTCTGATTGTTTGATAATTTATTAATATTAATACATTATCAAATCGTTTAAATAATATTCTTATCAATTTATCTAAAATAATTTAAAAAAAATTATTTTACAAATATAACATTACTCTGTCGATAAATATTTGATAATAATAAAAATTAAACATTTTTAAAAAAACCCTGATTTTCTGCATCCTGTTAAATATGTACTCAAATAATTTTTTTTTATAACCTGTTGAACTTTGAATTATTTTACACCTCAATCATGTCCGTTCAGCACATCAATAAGGTTCAAAATTCTCACTAGATTGGATGGTTTTGATAAAGGAACTATAAATGAACAGTTAATGAGTTTCAGGCAAAGAAAAAAGAAACTGCCTAACATTAAAAGATTGCAATAAAATCTTCAGGTTTCTGTTTTTTTAAAGGTACTGAAACTACCTTAACGGTTATTCTGAGATTCAGGTTTCTAGTGGAGTAACATTGAAAATAAGAAGGAATTTTTAATTGAGAAACTTTGGTTTAAAGGAAAATAATTCAATATTTAAAAGAAATTATTAATTACCAGCAAAAGTATAATGCAATTATTTATTTGAACTAATCATAATACATTTTCATTTGATATTCGACGATAAAGTCATAGTTCAATGAAAGCGGTGTGTTCTCAGAGGATCTAATGATCTGGATAGGATAGTGAATACGAAAACGAAAAGAAAAATATAAAGCACATCAACATTATTTAAATTTTGATAAGTTTATAATCGTACCAAAATTGCAAGAAGCGTTTACACATCAACTAAACTGAACTACAGGAATAATACGATAAACTATATTTATGCTGCAAGAGCAGAAAACTAAATAGAAAATAATACAGTCTTAGTTGAATATAATTGCATTCACAAATAAAAAGTACAAGAATTCATATAGATAATTAACGAACGGCACGACAACGTAGCACGGTCAGTCTTATCGAGCATAACATTTTACATAAATAATCTAACTTTAGCGATTTTAATTATATTCTTCCGACAATCCAGCAATAGCCTCGAACAATAAGAAAGAATTAAATAAAATCTTTAGATTATTTAAATCTCGTCAAGAGCTTAACCCGATGATTTATTGATAAAAAAAAACAAAAAAAAAAAAAACAGCGCAACCGAAGCTAATACACCCATCGTACGAACAGAATCTTAGATTGAGAACTGAACCCACCAGTTTGGTCTAGTGGTGAACGTGTCTTCCCAAATCAGCTGATCTGGAAGTCGAGAGTTCCAGCATTCAAGTCCTAGTAAAGGCAGTTACTTTTATATGGGTTTTAATACTAGATCGTGGATAACGGTGTTCTTTGGTGGTTGGGTTTCAATTAACCACACATCTCAGAAATGGTCGAACTGAGATTGTACAAGACTACACTTCATTTACACTCATACATATCATCAAAACATGTTGTCATTCAAAATATATGAGTTACAACCCCTAATAAGAGATTGAAACTATCCTTCTCGTCAAAAGGTAAAATAGTTCAACGACACCTTAACCTGAAAGTTACAGTATTCATTTATAATTGTTTTAGATTTTTGAGAGGTTTCGGCTCACTCTGTATATAGATATGCAGAAACTGAAAAAAAAAAATTAGTAATTTCATTTGCGTCTAAATATATTTATTTATTTTTTTAAATAATCATACATGCAAAATACACGTGTAACGGATGTTACGCGTTACGGAAACGCATGTACGTGTGTTAACTGTTACGGAAGAGTATTATTATAATACGTATCACACCAAATCCCTTTCTTGTATGTATTCATTCAGCGTACTGTATTTTGGAGAAACTGACGTAGGGTTTGGAAATAGGTCATCATGAATACTTATATTGTCACGTACTTGGAGCATCTATTAGTAATCATATACATTTTATTCAAACCATAAAATAGTGTGAAAACCAAATTTTTTTTCACTGCTACATATTTGATTCACGTATGTTAAAATAAATTTCAAATTACAGCCAATCTCCGTGGCGGAGTGGCGGCGTCTCGATCTTTTAGAATCGAAAGATCTAGGTTCAAGTTAATTTTAGGTTTGCAGATGGTTTATAACATCGAGATTGAAGTTGATAACCCAAGTTAAAACTGTTAGTAGTTACTGCACGTTTAATATCAACATGTGTATTCTATTTTAGTATTTTGTCAATGTATAACGCTTACAGAACAGAATTATATTACGAGAGAGGATCGTTACATAAGACAACATTCGACATTAACCTTCTTAAAATGAAAACGTTATTTGTTGTATTTCTGATAAAAATTGACTTAAAAAGAAAATTTTCAATTTTTAAACCAAAAATTGGTATGCACTTTGAGGATGTTGAAATATTTAATTGATTATATGAGATAATATCTTGTACGCGTCAAAACTTATCTTTCATAAATAATTTATGGTTTTCTGTATAATAGCCTAGCATATTAAATATTATCACTTATAATTTTATGATTTTACTGTTTTTTTTCCAGATAAATGTTTTATTATTAAATTAATGGAGTATTTTCATCTTCCTTAAAAAATATAAAAATTATTAAAACTCTAAATATCAGATTCCTTATGGACGAAAATAAAATCTAACACTTTTTGTATTTTAAGTTTTATATGAAAAAATTTCAAATTTCGGCACGCGTATATCCACACGTGAGCACCCACAAAAGATGTATGTTGACTATATTCATCTGTTTTTAATGGAGTATATGAGGTCTGTTCAAAAAATACGTAGACTAACGTCATAAAACGAAATGTGCTTTATTTAGAAGTTACTTGTCTGGGTCCTCTTCAAAGTACTCTCCTCCCCGATGCACACAATTATCCCAACGGTGTTTCATCTTTTGGAAACAGTCGTGGAACGCTTCTTTTGATGTTCTTCAGTTTCTTCGTCGCATTTGCCTTAATCTCGGGAATCGTCTCTAATCTTCTTTCTTTCAAAAGTCTTTTGAGTTTGGGGAACAAGAAGAAGTCACAAGGAGCGAGGTCAGGTGAGTAGGGTTGGTGGGAAAGAACAGTGATCGAGTGTTTGGCCAAAAACTCACGAGTTCTGAGGCCTGAATGGGCTGGAGCGTTGTCGTGATGAAAAAACCAGTCATCATTCTTCAATATTTCTGGTCTTTTCCGCTGGATAGCGTCCCGCAGACGTTTGAGAACTTCAATAAAATTCCCTGATGGTCAGACGTCGATTTGCCCGAACCAGGGTGTTGATTTTGTCTACATGTGTGTCGTCAGTTGACGTGTAAGGACGTCCAGGACGCTCATCGTTTTCAATCGACTGACGACCATCTTTAAAACGTCCATGCCACTTAAAATATGTCGCACCCTTCATAGCAACATCGCCGTAAGCCGTCTTGTGCATATCAAAAGTTTCACTCACTGATTTTCTGAGTTTAACACAAAATTTCACAGCAACTCTTTGCTCATTCAAATTACTCGTTCTAAAATCCGCCAAACGAAAAAACACATTTCACAAACAACCACGTAGCTAAGCAACCAATAATATTTGCAATAAAAAACTGCGTTGTAATGAGCTGATCTGTATAAACATAGCGACTTCAAGCGTATTTGACTGGAACCAGCTGAACCCGTGCAATTGAAATAGTTTACGTATTTTTTGAACAGACCTCGTACACTATCAGAGTTGCAAAAATTATAAGGGTTTAATTAAAATAGATTAAGGTATCGTTTACTTCGTATTAAATTATTTAAATTTTATTTATGTACTCAAACTGTATAATCATGTAAATACTGATTTTTTTTTTTCTTTCAATACTTTTATTTAGTCGCATCAATTAATGTCATTAGCGACTTATCAATGTAATGAAACTGTAACGGTATATTTGCAGTCAGGAGTAGTCGACAAAGTCAGGTCGGCTACTCCTGAGACGTGTGGTTAATTGAAACCCAACCGCCAAAGAACACCGGTATCCACGATCTAGTATTCAAAATCCGAATAAAAGTGGACTTAACCTTTATAAGGATTTGAACCCGAAAACTTCGACTTCGAAATCAGCTGATTTACGACGACGAGTTCACCACTAGACTAACCCGGGGGATTAAATATTGTTTTAATTTATCTATATTATCAAAATTAAATTAAGTTAGAATTAATTTAAATAAGTAAAATGAATTAAATTATTAAACTTAAGGTATTATTTCTTTAATACGTATTGAATATTAAAATTTCCTTTTGGTGAGTTTATTTTAATTGTTTAAGTTTTATTTATTGTTTAAGTTAATGATACCAGTATTATTATTATTAAAAATAATAAAAAATCATTTATCTTGAAGCTCCATTTAAAAATTACATTATACCTCTATGTCTTGATGGAATAGCCGACTTTAATCTAACTCAATTCAATTATTCTAAAAATTTCTTAGTTTTTAAACTGTTCTAACAAAAATTAGATGACGAAAACACTTTTCACTATTAAAAAAAAAAAACAAAAAACAACGAGATAGTAATTTTTAAAATACATTGAAAAATTCATTTTTTTTTTGTATTATTATTAAGTTACCTTCATAAGTTATCAACAGTAAAGATTAAACTGTCGATTCAATTTAATGTAAAACAATTTCTTATTTAATAAGGCAAGCTATCGAATAATAACAATTCAGACCAAGAATAATGTTAGCGCAATACAATATGATCTTATTAACCATATAAGAAACGTAATTTATTTATTTTTAACTGATATTGTTCAGTATGAATTAACTATCACATAAAGTTAAGTTATACATGCTAATTAAATAATACACGTTAAGAACAAATTTACTGAAGTATAAAATTACAAATTTTAATGAAAAGATGGGAATTTTTATATATCTTTACATCATAATATTAAGAAAATTGTAAAAAAGAATAAAGAAAAAACAATTTAACTTCCTTTTTTTTATTAAGAAAACAAAACAGAATTCATTGTATACAAGATAAAATTCTTAGAGTGTTTTTCTTAATGCTTAGTGTGATGTTATCGAACATTAGTGTAGGTGTAGGTTACTAATGGTACAGAAGCAGATAAAGCACGTTACTCTTCTTTAAAAAAAAAAAAAAGAATTACTTATGTAATCAGAAAAACGGTCGGAGTTAATATATTTATCTATTTAAACGTAAATAATTCATTTGAAAATGTAATTTAAAAAAAAACCTGACAATTTATTATTAACATATACATCTCTGCTGCTATAATTCTACAGCAATGAAAAAGAAAATATTGCAATTGGTCTGTAAAATATGTTTACCCGGATTGTTTTATTTCTCGATGTTTTGTGGTCTCCTGAGTCCAAAAGTACTAAAGGTACGGTTATAAAAATTTCTTGCTTGGTAGTCAGTATAAATTTATATCTCTGCTACAGATTAACAAAAAATTTTAAAATTTAGTGTAATTTCTTTTTTAGTTTATAAAGATTTTTGTTTTTTATTTTTTTTTTAAATTAGGATGAGCGTTCTAGGAAAAGATTTCCTGTATTTTGAAGGGATAAATTTAACTTTTGCCCATCTTCAAAGAACAAATTAACATTGAAAATATAAAACAAAAACTATCACAAAAACCTCTGCATAAATTTCATTTATTAGTTTGTTATAATGTTGATCGTTTTAACCCACTAATCAAGATACTAATACAAGATACAGCCTTGCCCCAGAAATAAAAATTCAATACATTTTTCATCCTTGTAATTCATCTAAAATTTATATAAAAATTTAACTATTCTTCCAGCTTTATTACACTAGTAGTAATGCTTTTCAAACATTATTACATATATAGAGAGAATATTTTTATTTTAATTTTAAAGTATAATTTTATTTATTTACTTTTGAAATAAACCAAACGCATCATAATTTGATTTTTTTCATCATAATTTTACGCTAGTCACAATAGAATATACGATACGACAGGCTTACATTCGTGCGATTCATAAGACCAATTCGGTTTCAGTTTTATCAATTCACCTTATTTTTAACATTTTGCAACACCACATTCAAATATTACGCTGTTATTCTTTCTGTTTTTTCATCGACCATGTTTCACTTTTATTAGGAACTAAATACAAATATTAGTACTACACAAATATTTTCAGGAATTCATTGTAATTCTTAAAATCAATACTTCACAGTAGCAGATTTCGTTTTTCATTAAAACATTCCTTGATTTTATCAGTCTACTTTTATTACTGCGTGAATCCTTTATAATTTATTCACAAATAATAAAATTAGATCACCGGGCTGTCTAGTGGTTAACTCGTCGCAAATCAGTTGCTTAACGGCTGATTTTCCAAATCAAAAGTTCTGAAGTTCAAATCCTAATAAAAGTTAGTTGCTTTGTACGGATTTGAATACTAGATAGTGATTTCCGATTTACTTTTGTAGTTGGGATTCAATTAACCACACATTTCAGGAATGGTTGGCCTGAGTTTATACAAAACTACACCACATTTACATGTCATATGTATCATCTTTATCTCATTGGTTCGGGAGGGAGGGTTACTTATTGTTTACTTTTTTTTTCCTGTTTTGTCTCCAGTAATTACCGTTCAGATAATACTTCAGAGGATGAATGAGGATGATATGTACAATTGTAAATGATGTCCAGTCTTGTACAGTCTCAGTTCGACCATTTCTGAGATGTGTGGTTAACTGAAAACAAACCACCAAAGAACACCGGTATCCTAGTTAGTATCTAGTATTCAAATCCGTATAAAAGTAACTATCTCTTCTAGGACTTAAGATTAGGACTGTCGACGCTGGAACTCTCGACTTCCAAATCAGCTGATTTGGGAAGCTTATTGTTTACTAGTTGAACAGATTACAACGTACACATTAGAAAAATGATAATGAAAAAAAGAAAAGAAAATAACAAAATTCTGCCATTTCTAGTGCAAATTTTTTTTCTAAATACATAATGTCTCATTAATCTTTATTAATTTAAATTTAAGCACCCCTAAATCTAGTAGTTTTAATAAATTAAGCAATTTTTTTTATATGGATTTATTATTCTGTTTATTGCATTATTTTTGAATTACATTCAAAAAAACAAGATAAAAGATGTGGAAGATAGTAGAAAAAATAAAGGAAACAGATAAAACAAGAAAGTATGGTGACTCTACGGGTGTCTGAAAATAATTCATATTGATACAATATTAACGCAGAACTTGCGCACATTTCTGTATCTATTCGAATTATTTAAGAGATTCTACTGAGAGAACAATTTCTCTTTTCTTAATGCAACATTAAGCAACAATGTCTCCGTTTGTATTTCCATTCTTTCTGTTTGAAGAATTTTTGAAGAATTACTGATGGCTTCTATATCGTGAAAGATTATTCCATTATTTTATAAGAGGCAATTATTAAAATAATGCTTTCTGCTCTCTTAAAATTGATCCAAAATAAATTATTCTTTGTACGTTGTAATATTTTTAAAAAAAATATTGTTTTAAAAGTCCTGTCATCACCAGGATTATTGATAGCAATTTCTGTCAAAACCAGTGACTACATTCCTGTTTCCATTAATTTTTCTAGCAATCATCTTAAAGGTCATTTTGAAGAAAAACGGTTCGTTTTTAGGTAAGTGTAGAATTATAGATATTCGAATATTTGACGATGATTAAATTAAAAAATCCCAATTGTTCATTTTTAGTAATCATTCAATTTAAATGAAGATTCAATGAAGCAACCCACATTTATTTTTTTTCTTCTGAACAATATTCTAAAGCAATGTTTATTTTAGGAAAGTAGGATAGATTGAGGCAAAATATATTTTCTTAAAAACTTAAAATTCTTAACATTAAAAACTGCTAAAAAAATTATATTTGCTTTCTTATTAAAAAAAACCCATGGGTTAAATATTATTTTCCAAGACTTTCCGCCAGGGAACCGAATCCAATCTTAGAATATGAACATATTGAGTTTCTCCTTTTCATAAATGATCACTCTTAATTAACTTTTCATTTGAATCACAAATAAATAAAAAAAAAAACTTAATATCCGTGATTTGTCTGGTACTAAATTTTAGAAAAATAATGAAAATCCATAAATGTGTTTCCATGATGGAAATTATTTACACCAATTTGAAAACATAAATATTAAAAAAAAAAGCATAATTCTATCTTCTAAAATTTATTTACTAACTACAACCATTCACGAGAAAATTCCTAAAAATAGAAAAGAAGAAAATATCATTTATTTTCATAATTTTTTTCTATTAATTTTGAAATTTCTGTGAAAACCAAAAATACATTTGGTTTTTGTAAGAAAAACTCAAGTATTTTCTGAAACATAAAAGTTAATATAATTAAGAAAATGAATTTTCAGCATTATTTGTAAGGAAGTAAATTTTGCTCTGAAGAAAACATTTTCAAGTTTCACATATTTTGTACCTAAAAATTTATTTTTCTTCAAAATTTATAGTTCTATTTATGTTGGTATATTTCTTTCATTTCTGTTGAAATTAATAACATTTTTTTATAATGAATTTGTTATAGCTTAATTACATTTATTTTTATATTATCTTTATACTTAATTCTGGATCTAAACAATACCAAAATGTATAATACCATATTTTGTGAAAAATCGATAAATTGAAAGAAAAAAAGTTGGTTAACATTCTATTAAAGAACCACATTCCTATAGTTAGGGTAGAAAACTAAAAAAGAAAGAATCAATACAGAAAGGGATGAATGAAGGATTTACTTTAGACGATTTAGAAAGAAAGGAGTGAAAGGATTGAAGGAAACGTTTAAAAATAGTATAAGAGGAAAAATAAATACGGTCAGAATTTCATTTTGTAAGTTATTCTAGTTGCGAACTAAAAACGTACTGGAAGGAATGCTAATAGCACTGAATTATTAATTTATAAAACAAAGATTAATTTTTAAAAAATAAATAAATAACACCATTATTTTTATAACTGTTCTAATAAAACTATTATATATTGTAAGTTTGTTTTAATGTATGGTAAGTTTCCCCTAAGACAGATAGTTATTAATAAGTCCTTAGCTTAAATAACTTTGTGGATTCACTTCTCCATATTTTCAACTAATTTTATACTTATTTTTCCTTACGGAATCCCATTGCTGCTGCTTTATTTTACAAAGAATTTTAAGCAATATCGGTAGCTACACATAAGTAATGAGATGGCAAATTTTATATGGGATTAAGATACGGGGCTTTGTTGTTACCGATCTAAAATAGTAAATTCCTGAGCAATCTGCCAATTCGCAACTGATTTTGCTATTGACACTGTTGAAAAATTACGTCGGTTTCCTTAACGATAAATCGTGTACGATAATTTCGATTTTAAAATATCTAAATACTCGTACACTTGATTAATAATGCCGCCGATAAAGTGTTAGGTTTATACTTAGAATCAAAAAGTTAAAATAATATGCTTATTTACCCCCAGCCATGAATGAAATTGCGCAAATCCACAATCAAAGTGACATACTAATGTAACATATTCATCTAATCAGTTCAAAAATGTGGTTTTGAGGCCAGAATAAAAAAAGTCCTCATTCTTTTTTGGAGTTTGAATGAGACCAAACACCATCAGAAAGTGTTTTAACTACTTAAGGAGCATCAAATTACGTGAAAAAATGTACATACCGTTTAAGTAAATTTTTCAGATACCTGACCCGTAAAAGTCTTTTTTGCCCTTTGATCAATTTGTAACCAGATGATATATTACCACTGCTCCATATTGAAAAATTAACATGAAAACTTTTATTCAAATCAGTCCAGCCGCTCTAGAGATATTAAGCAAAAACCAAAAAGCCACTCGATATAAATCTATGCATTTTTCAGTGTTAAACATTTTTATTTTTTCTTGTTGGAGGGGAAAATTAAATGTCAAATATTTAGGAAAAAACTCGACGTGCAAAATTTGAACAAATTAGGATATTTTCCTTATTTAGTTTATAGCTATATAGTTTAACAATACAGCCTGGAAATTAATAAAATAAAACACTTTGAATTTTGAATTGATTTTCCCTATCACCTTTTGAATTCCCAATGCCCCAAGGCATTGGGAATTGTATCCCCAGATAGGGGTAGGGATAAAGTTCTGTTTAAAACTAGTTTTATTAATTATATTTATAGAATGTTTCACGAAGAATATAACAAACTTTCAGAACATGTCCTATAGGTGAAAATAAAGAAGAAAGTTCATAATAAAGATAGGTTCGGAAACGCTTCGTTAGCAAGTGTCGTTGATGAATTATTCCGCCTGATTTTTGTGTCTTTGGGGAAAACTATATCGGACTGTAATTTTTGGAACCCAAATTAAGAGTTAAATTTAATGCTTTTACATGAGATTTAACCTGAACAATTTAAAAAAGTAGTACCCATAACTTTAATTTTAGTACTTTTACAGAAAATATGTGGTAAAAACAAAAAAATTGGAGTCAGAAACATATGATTTATTTTTGTTTTCTTTTCTTTTCTTTCCGCGGGAGGAGGAAAAAATCTGCTGTCAGATGCCCAGCAGCCTATACTACTTTTTCTTTCTTTTTCCTGTTTAGCCTCCGGTAAATACCGTTTAGATAATTCTTCAGAGGATGAATGAGGATGATATGTAAGAGTGTAAATGAAGTGTAGTCTTGTTCATTCTCAGTTCGACCATTCCTGAGATGTGTGGTTAATTGAAACCCAACCACCAAAGAACACCATGTACTAGATCGTATCCACAATCTAGTATTCAAATCCATGTAAAAATATCTGGCTTTACTAGGACTTGAACGCTGTAACTTTCGACTTCCAAATCAGCTGATTTGGGAAGACGCGTTAACCACTAGACCAACCCGGTGGGTTAGCAGCCTATACTACTGGGTGTGTGAAGAAGTTTTCTGCCAAATAAAAACACTAAGCGGGGACTAACTAAAAAATTTCCTCCTAAAAACAAAATGCCTCGGTACCTGCCATGAAGGCATTACCCGGGAAATACTACTATCATCACGGGACACAGTAATGGGCTTCTAGCAGAGCCAGATAAGAGCAGACCTTAAGGAGAACTGCACGACCGAATGGGATGGTGGAGGGAGAAATACCAAACAAACCACCTTTCAAGATTTGTATACCACAATACTAACTGTGAGTTAATACATTAGTATTAACTGTGAGTAATACTAAATTTACTAGAAAGTTGTGCAATAATAAATATAGTCATTAAAAAAAAAAAAAGGTTGTTGTTATTTAAGTAAGAACTATTAACGTTTTTGGAGTTCATTTCCTTTTTTAATGTTGTTTTGTCTAAAAAAAAAGTAAATTTAAATAAATGATTCACCTTAATTTTCAACATTCTCCTAAGTAATACAAACTTCATTGTAACTTATTTTTCAGGCTTTTGTTTAAATATTGAACTTTTGTATAGACTTCTAATCGCCTCGCTTGGTTTGTTTATTAATTCTAATAAATCTTTTTTGTGATATATAAGTTGATTATTGACCTGTATCTCACACTGGTAATAACCTCCATATTCGCATGTACTGGAAAACTATTTATTAATCTCCGATAATTCGGTGTTTCACCACTAAAAGTAAATAAATTCATTAATTCTGCAATTAGAAGATTGGAATAAAATACTAGAAGAGACCCTCGCACATATGATTAAATCTAAATAAAGTAGTACTTTTCCATTGTTGTCCTTCGTGCTGATAATAACTGTTTCGCGCTAACAATGTAGCTAACTTGAAAATTATATTACATTATATGTATGTTATTTCAGAATTACTAAGAACTAGAGAAATTTCTGTAAGGGTGTTATCTCTGTTCATTTAGTTATGTAATTTAAAATATACGATATACCAAGTACATTGAAATTAAATGTTTACTGAAGAACACCACGTAGAAGTTTAATTATAAAATGGTTTTCTAAAAAAAGTAATACTTCTGGGGGAAGTGTGGTGTAATTTTTTTGTATGATGGCCTACTTTGAACACAACGATTGAAATGTTACAGTTAATTGAATGGAATTCTTTATATAATTTAATTACCGGTCTTACTAAAGTTTTACGCTTGAAAAATTTTAAATAAAAATATCTGTTATTTCTTTTATAAATTCTTTTTCATAAAGTCCGTATAAATAATTTGAGTTTGTATACATCAAACGGTTATTTATTCTTTAGTGTGTGGTAATTAATTTCTTGTTATTTTTTTATGTGCGCGCGTATTTGAAGTTAAAATCTTTTATTTTTTTTTGCTGATTGTTGGTAATAAAACTGTCGAATAGAAAAATATTTCAACTGCGTCGTCAGCTCATGTATTATTTCATCTAATCAATAATACTGCGCTAAGTTTTCAAAGTTTAATCATTCTCTAAACTTAGTGCATGTAAAGCCTTTACACATTTTATATCTTATGTTGTTCTTAATAATGGGTAGTATTGATCGCGATGCAGTCATACTGTATTCAGTGATTGACATACTTATTTTAAAATAATAAGTTAGTTATTAATAAATAAAAGCTGAGACAAAGTTGTGATACTTTCATGGCATTCCTTATTTACTCTTATCAGTGGAAAAACTAATGATACAAGAAAATAAACCAAAAAAGTTTTAAAGAATGTAAAAATCGATATTTTTATATTCTCATCGCCTCCTGAAGCCTTAATATTATCCACAATTTTGTTTTTTTTTTGGTCACTTGCACTACTATTATGTTTAGAAAAACAAAAAAAAATCGGTTAAAAATATGCAATAATAAAAAGATAATTTTTTTTTCATTTTAGTGGTAATGGGAATTTTGTAGTTAATTTTTTTTAAATGGTAAGGTAAGCATGCACATATGTGAACGTTATATAAAGTGGGGTTATGTTTGCAACCCACCGGATTGGTCTAGTGGTGAACGCGTCTTCCCAAATCAGCTGATTTGGAAGTAAAGAGTTCCAGCGTTCAAGTCCTAGTATAGTCAGTTATTTTTACACTGATTTGAATACTAGATTGTGGATACCGGTGTTATTTGGTGATTGGGTTTTCAATTAACCACATATCTCAGGAATGGTTGAACTGAGACTGTACAAGACTACACTTCATTTACATACATACATGTCATTCTCATTCATCCTCTGAAGTATTATCTAAAAATTAATTACCGGAGTCTAAACAGGAAAAGAAAAGGGTTATGTTTGCAAAAGCTTCCGAAAATTGATTTCAAAATATTTTCTACTCCTTGGAGATATTGACCCCAAAATGTTTTCAACAAATTGCCTCATATATACGAGTCTGTACAAAATTTCAATAAAATCGATTTGTCCAATCAAATGTTATTAGCTTCAAATATGCCACCACGCGTACATACCTAAGTGCATACGTAAATAAAGGTAAACGCCGAGAAATACAAAATACGAATACCCCATTTTTTGGCTGATTACCATAGTTCCCTTTTTGCATCAGAGCTCTAGAGCTATGATACCGGAAATTAATATTTATTAATATTTTTAAAACAGTTAATATTAATTGTATTTAAAACCTACAAAAATATTAATACGTTAAACTGTCATTCTAATGTAACCGTAATATCTAAAACGGATACTTTTTTTTTTTGTTTTTTGAGATGACAGGCACCGACGCCATTCTTGGTTATTTTTTCCTATGAGAATGGAAATTTGTAGCGTATGAAAAAAAAACCATACCTGACCAGGATTCGAACCCAGGACCTCCGGATGAAAGGCTCGGACGCTACCATTCCGCCAAGGAGATCGGCATATTTTTGTTATTTTGATACATACATTTTTTACTAAAAAAATTTTATGTGGACAACACATAACTTCCTTGTACGCCTATTAAATTACATTTACCCATATTTTTTTTTTTAAATGAAAAGTACATAAAATTTTATTTCATTAAAAACTTTTGATATTTTTTTTATTCTTATTATTGAATTCATAGTAAAAATTTTTTTTACAATAATAATTATTAATAAATAATTTAACAATTATTAATAATAATAAATTAATATTTAAATTTAAAAAAAAGATGATGAAGTCTGATTCGAACCGATGTGCAACTAAGATCCAAATATTTCCTTAATTAAAGATTTATTTGGCTATAACTCTGGAACCAATGAAAATAAGTACCATTTATGATGCATCGTTGAAAATCTCTCAATGAAGCCTTATTAGTTTGGCTAAGAAAATGTCCAAAATACAATTTTTTTTGGATTTTTGGCTTTTTTAGATAATTTTGGTTCAGTCGATTGCAATCAAAAGGAAAGCTCCACAGTTAGATGTTACAACAGTCGTAAATCCAAAATTTCAACATCCTACGGCTAATCATTTTTGAGTTATGCAAGATAAATACATAGGTACGTACATACATATATACGTACGTACAGACGTCACGCCGAAACTAGTCAAATTGGATTCAGGGTTGGTCAAAATGGATATTTCCGTTGAAATCTGGAAACCGAAATTTTTCGCGATCACAATACTTATTTTACTTTTTACAAGGAAGTAAAAGTGAGTGTTAGTTATAGAATTTGATAAACCGTAAGAGGAAAAAACTGAGAAAATATACTGCCCGGTATTTTCCAATATACTTTAGAGCATTTAGTATTTTTACTCCGCTTCGAAAAATCAGAAATATATTACAAAACTAATAGTTACTTCCTGTTATAAATTAACTCTTTTACAGAATGTTTCGAATTATACTGCCAAGCTGCATTATTTAATAAATATCGCATTATTAAAAAAAAATCATAATATAAAAAGATTGTTATTTTTATTACTGAAATATTTTTTGAAATAATTACTTTACTATAGAAAAAAGCGATTATAGTTGAGGATAATTCATAATTTCTCACTGATAATGTAAATTATAGAATAAACCAATTAAATAGATACTCTAACTAGCAACCATCACTTAAATTGTAGGCATGAAGGGACTTCACAATTTTTATTAGTGCGTAGTATAAATTACCGGACTCTTTTAAATATATTAGGTGTTTTACTTTAAGAACTTTTTCAAAATAGTCTACAGTCTGTACTAGAGTAGAATAAACTAAGATCTTAATTTTCCCATAAAAAAAAACTACTGTAATAAGAAAAGTATAATATATTGCTGGCCAACTATCAGTTGGATTATGTTATATTTAACAATTTACTAACACATAGTGCTCTGTACCCGTCAAGGATAAACCGTATGTCGTGCAATAGAAAAATGGTTACAGCCACGAAAAAAGGTGGCAGGCAATATTCTTACAAAAAATCTAAACGAATTCATCATTTAACCTTGGAAATAAAAAAAGTAAAATAAAATTATCACTTAAATGCCCTCTTTAATGGTATCCTTCGGACGGTGTACTTCCCATCAGAATAGAAGGTGTTTCTTGTAATCATGATTTCAAAGTCAGGAAAACCTGCGCCGAGGTCTCTTTCTTCAGGCCAATACTCCTTCTGGGGATTCTTTCGAAGTTTTTTGATAAACTGTTTCTTTGAACGCTGTGGCCGACGTTTGAACAGGAAAACGTTATTCCGGTTTATCCAGTCTAGATTCAAAGGTGGGTATTCTGATGTTAATTAAGAAATCGCACAGAACTGTTAATATCATCACTAGAGACCGGATTATATGCGTTTGCATATTTGCATATGCATTTGCATATTTGCATGTGCATTTGCATATTAAGCCAATTCTCACCGGTTACTGTATATTTTCCTTAAAATCCTTAAAATTTATTTAAGTCTAAAATTCATATTATGTCTTAATATTCCTTACAATAATGTAAGGAATAATGTAATGATGTATATTTTTCTATATTTACAATATTTTTCGTACGCTACCATGTTAATAAATGAAATCTTACGTTGTAGCCGGCCAGACCTATTAGCCGCGTGGCTCTTAGAGCACACTTTAGCAGCAGCGAGTCCATTGTTTTGGTAGTATAATATTATTATGAAGTCAAGAAAAACACAGACTCACGCGAGACAAAGGTGGATGATACCGTTCTGCGTCGCGCACGCCTGCTACAGGACTCCTCCCGCTAGGCAACTCATTTACGCATGTTATTGTTGATGCGCTCCTTGCATCAGTTTAGTTCTTTTATATATTTGTGCGTCATGTAACATGCCTGCCGAAAAAAAAGCGTCTCTTCGTGGGTAAGTGACTATCCTGAAACATTTACATACGACGGAAATGTTTTATATTGCGAGATAAATATTTCGCGCACAAAAAAGTTTCATATCGACTAGCATGTCAAGACAACATATCGCACGATTGCAAAAGAAAGGCCCTCGACAAAAACTTATAACAGCAGCAAGTAACAGTGATTTCAATTTCAAAGGTAAACAGAAAACCCACTTCAGGGTGGATTTATGTGAAGCATTTCTTACAAGTAATATTCCTCTTCACAAACTTGCAAATCCTATCTTCAAAGATTTTCAGCGAAAATATTGTTTGAATCAAAATTTACCAGACGAATTAACAAAAAAAAAAAAAAATGTGCATAAATGCGTAAAAATTACATACCAAAATTACCTACTTGTTGTGGAAGAAATACGCAATGAACTCAAAGATAACATTATTTGGACTTAAGCTGACGAACTACCGACAGTTGTGGCCGTTAAATTTTGAATTTAATTGTCGGAGTATTAAAACTAGACCCTTCTTCTAACTATTTGGTTGCCTGCAAAGACCTTGCAAAAACAAATCATTCTACGATCGGCAGATTTGTGAATGAGAATATTAAAAAAAATATTTCCTGAGTCTTCTGTGAAGATGAAAGAGTGTTTTTATTTCTTTCAGATGCTGCTCTCTATATGATCAAGGCAGCCAAAGCCCTCCAAGCATTTTATCCCAATTTGATCCATGTGACGTGTTTTACTCACGGAGTACATCGACTCGCTGAAGAAGTATGAACCACGTCTGTGATTGTAAATAAACTGATTTCATCAACAAAGAAAGTATTTCTTAAGGCACCTGTTTGCAATATGGCCTATAAAAAAAAACTGCCAAATGTGCCATTACTTGCCGAACCAGTAAAAACTCGATGGCAACGTGGATTGAAGCTGTACTGTTTTACACCGAATATTTTGAGGCCATCAAAGGTGTAGTAAACGACTTCGATAGTGCAGAGGCTATGGCAGTTTGTCAGTCTAAGGAGGCGTTTAACGATTCTAGTTTAAAAAAAAAAACATAGCTATGATTAACACTCATTTTTCCCAATACCTGCGTGTATTAAAAAGCTCAAGGTTTGGCGTTGACTGAATCTATTCGGTTATGAATAAAATCTGCCAATGAACTCGTCATTGCCAGATGTATTACCATATAAACTTAAAGAAAAATTTGAAAACATTTTTAACAATAACTCATGTTTGAACCTCTTTATCAAATTGATAATTTTATTAATGAGACGGGTGAACTTTTGCCAGAAACAATAAGTGCTAACATAGCACCCAAATTCAAATACTGCCCAGTTATCCCAGTGGATGAGGAACAATCCTTTACCACGTTTTAAAAATATTTTGAGTGAGCGAAGACACAATCTTACTACCGAACATTTGGAACATTACCTGATTGTTTACGTTTACAAAAGTAATAAAATGTTAAAAATTATTAATTATCCTATTTATCGATATGTTATTCAACTACTTACTAATTGTATGCTGATTTTGAAATACTCTAAAAATTACTTTTTTTTTTATTATTTTAAGTTACAGATTCTGACACTTTTCATGCATATTTTAAGCTTTTTATGTTGCATACAATCCGGTTTCTAGTCATCGCACAATGCCTGAGAGTACATTCTGTTCGGCGGCTTTCTTGGATGTACAGCAGGACTTTAAAAAGTTCTGGCTGTAAATAATAATGTAATAATAATAAATGTATAATAATTTGCTGGTCTACTTCATAAGTTGAAAAGCAATCTTCGTCAATCATTCTATATAGTCTAACAACTATCTCGATGAGCGCTTCTCCAAGGTCAGATGGAAATATGAGTTATCTGGATTCCTTGATATCAAATCAGGGGTTCCACAAGGCTCTGTTTTAGTCCTGTGTGTTCAGTCCTGAACGCGATTTTTACTGCCGAGCTTCCATTTCTGGACGATGTCACCGTCGTCTTATTTGTTGATAATATAACGATCCTGGCTGTTGACGAGGATCCGCCCTTGGCCACAACAAAGCTACAATCGGTGTTAAATCTGATCGGTGAGTGGCTAGCAAAATGGATGATGAAAGTAATACGAATATGTCAAGTCATATTACATTTTTGTTGAGAAGGAGGTTACTGTTCCAAAGTCTACCTAGAGAAGGTCATTATCCCGCACTCTGACCGGGTTCGGTACCTTGGACTTACCTTGATCGTCTTTTAACGTGTAAGTACCACGTGAAAGAGAAAATGAAGCAACTTAACACCTAGTATAAGATGGATTTGTTGGTTGTTATCCAATATACATTTGATGTACAAGATGATTCTAAAACGGGTTTGGAAATATGGCATACAGTTATGGGGCACAATGTGCAAAAGAAACGTTAAGATTATACAACGTTACCAGAAATAGTTGGTGAAATCCGTTGTAGATTAATCGTGATTTACTCGCAACGAGGAAATTCATAACTATCTTGGATTGTCTTATGTTCGTGACGACATCATGTGAACTTTCTGGCAGTTAATCTCCTAGAAAACAGTGACGATGTCCTGCGACTGAAACGCCAGCACGTGCTGGACTTGGAATATCTGAGTGACTTTTGTACTGGTTCGATATTAGACGTGTGATAAAAATCTTTACTATGCCTTAGTGAAGGGAATAGCAAAAAGTAAATACTCCTTAAAAGTAAATCACTCCTTAAAAGTGAATTTAAGGAGTGCCCAGCGCAGTGCATTAATAGTATGCACTGGTGTTTTTAAAACGATGAACTTGTGCTCCTATTTTGTTTATTTCTATCTATTGTTTAATAATGTTTTTCACTAGACTATTGTAAGTTCTTGAATTTTTTTTATCCCAAATAATGTAGGTGTGTTTATTTATATACACTTTTTATGTTGATGTAGTTTATATATATATATATATATGTTTATCTATGAATGCACGTTTTATTGAGGCTGTTTGCTGGAAACCCCTCTTCACTGCTTTTTGTAATGCACTTATCATTTTTTCTCAATCCAACTGCGACTTTTGTAAAATATAAATATAGAAAGCCTAGTTCAATAAGTTTAAATAAAACTGTACTAAAGAGTAGAAGAATGCTTTAAAGTTAGGTTAATCAGCTTATTCATTCACGAAAAAATGTTTTTGATTTAGTACCTTTTTTTAAATTCTTGCACAAGTTTTTTTTTTTTGAATTTTTTAATAGTTTTTCTTTTAACAGTTTAATATATAATACAATTGGTGAACTACTCGGTATCCTTCGGGTACAAAGTCTTGTCTTACTTAGTATCCTGAAGGGAATTTTCAGTCAAAATTGCAAAAAAAGAAACAATTCTTAAGAAATTTTACTTATTTCTTCCTTTAAATTATAATTGTATACTTTTAATTAATGCTTTCTAAATTTTTCTATTGAAATTCATCCACACGAGTAAATCATAAAAAATCTGGCAGCACAGGTGTAGGATTTTCCCGTCACGTGGCTGTTTCACGGCTTATACACACAAGTTAATTTAAAATATTTATCATTTTATTTTAATATATAATTGTTTCGTTTATTTTATTCATTGAGTGTAACTAAAGTGCGCGCATATCGTACTTAATTCGCACGGGTGCGGCAGTACTAGCGGGAGAGCTGGATGGACATGCAAAATTTAAGGATTTCTGTGCCCAGGACGAAGTTTATGATTTTCAAGGGTGCAGACAAATTATCGTACAGTCGTAACACCCACATTAAATATAAAAGCTGTGTGATCAACCGAGTTAGTGTTCATAAGTACGTAGGTGTTTTATTTGATGAGAAGTTGCTGTTTAGCAACCGCATTAGACAAGTAGCGGCGGACCCTGTCTCTGTGATGCACTACTTAGGAGGATTGCTCGGAAGGATTAGAGGCCGTCATTTGTACATGGTGTACCGAAGTGTCTTCAAAAGTATGGATGGCCTTTTATGCTGCATCCGTTTGCGCGCATAGATTGGACAGAAATCGAGCACTTATTCAGAATTTAAGGAGCGCCCAGCGCAGTGCATTAATAGTATGCACTGGTGTTTTTAAAACAATCTCCTACGAGGCTATCACCGTATTGGGAAAGGCTCTCCCAATCGATTTATTGGTGAAAGTTCGGGAGACCATGTGGAAGTTGCGAAGAGACAGAGAGGCCGAGATATTTGAATGCGGTTTCGAGCCGTCCCTGTACCGGATCGGAACGGTGATCACAATGCACCAGTTCTAAATTTCGTTTAGTTGCCGATCTCCCGCCTGAGGAGGATCTTTACAGCCTCGCGATGGATACATGGCAGCAAGAATGGTATATCATGACTAAGTGAAGCTCCTTGTATAAATTTATACAGGACTTGTGGGGATGGTATATCTCCCTTTCGTTTTTTAGGGCAACGGGTGCCCAGGTGCTCTCCAACCACGCGAACTTGAACTAATATTTGTTTTGGTTCAGCCTGGCAGCTGATCAGCTCTGCGTCAGCGGGGAGGTCCAGTCTAATGAACATATGATGTTCGACTGCCCAGCTCTTGACGGGGGGCCGGAACTCAGGCCACCCTGGAACTTAGAGTTCAAGGGGAAAATTTTCCACTCATAAGCAGTGAGTCAATTTGGCGTGAGCAGCATTGTTGGTCCGTGTGGGTGTTCCTTGATGCTGTCGCTTTGTTCTACCGGCGTCAGTAGTTTATTCAAGGGAAAGACTCCTACCTCGCTGCTCTGGGAAGCTACCCGAAAGTTATGGTTGGCCATCAGCTAATTAAAGCTTCAAGTGCTTTAATATTGGTGGACAGGTACTTGCTGGCATTCAGCGACCTAGGCGTGGCAGCGAATTGCTGTCTTTACGACATAAATTTAATTTATTGAATGTCATTTATATTTTAGTAGTTGACGGGGTGCGCCTACTCATTTTAGAATATATAACAAGTGAGCGGTGGGTTACGAAGCAAGTGGTGTGTGGCACCATGCTTAGTTCGCTCACGCAATTAGGTAGCTCTAGGAGCTAGTTAGGACACTGGTCGCTAAACTGATTCGAGGGTCAGTAGCTGTTTGTGACACAGACATTCGGTCTTATGCTTTAGGGCGACCGAATGGGCGGTGGCGGGAGAAGTGCCATGCAAATCAAATAAAATCAAATCTAGATAAGGAGGAAATTTGAAATGGGGGTTTTAAATAAATCCAGAAAGTTGTACAAAATCTTTGATTTAATTTTCATATCTTGAAATATTTCTTCTAAGATGCTGAATGTAGAAAATGGATAAATTTTACCGTAAGGGAATTGGATTTAATTTTTGGTCCAATTACAATATTTTCATTTTGTTCAATACATAATGAGCAATTAAATGATAAAAATGTATTTATCGTTAGGCGGGGACGGCCCATTGGTAAATATTCGATGTAAAGAATTACATGATTAATATTTTAGTCGTGAAAATTGATGTGCTTAATTAATTAAAATAATTTTATTCTTCAAATTTCGTTAAGAGTATGTAATTCATAAATATTTCCATAAAATCGACATAGATTGCTATAATGAAAATAAATTTAAATGAAAAACGGCATTGACATCTTTTATTTTAGTTCTGTATGAAACAAAATGATAAAATTATAAAAATAACCTATACCATGATAATAATAACTCCCATACCTAGGGAAAACGGAGTAGAGAAAAATGTACAGTTAAATCGCTGATATTTTGATGAAAGTGTAATCGATTTTGATAAACAAAATATCAAATTAAAACTTAGTATTTTTATCTAACTTTCATTTGCGGATGTATCCTTTCTACAGAACATGATGTAAGCAATGACTAAAAATATTAGTAAAACACAATAACGCTATAAAATACGATTCCGCTGTCTGAAAAACGTTTAGTGCCACACGATAACTGCAGTCGAGGAATCTGGATAAATTTACGTACACCTAAAACCACCCTCATAGTTCAGTGTAAAGATTGGAAAAAATCACTTAAATTGACTAATCGATTCTGGAGTGTTAAGCAAATGTTAGTACAAATATACACAAAGAAATTCTGGTCTGGGTGTAAAGATTATTGACTCATCATTTTATTTCAGTTTTTATTTATAGGTATATCACTCGTAAAGTAATCAAAACTACATGTAGTATTTTTTTTTATAACTTAATAGGTAAAAAATAATAATGGAATCTGCTAATAAATTTTAAAATAGAATACGGAGAATTATAGATTTATTATTAAATAATCGTTGAAAGCTTATGATTATGAAAATATCAGTTTTCTCATTTTATTTAGTTTTATTTTGTAAACATTTATTTAATTTTTAATGTATAAAAACAAAATGTGATGTGGACACCACATGACTTTTTTGAACGCCTATTAAATTACATATATACATTTTTTGTTGCAGTTCATTTAAAATTTGTTCATTTCGATGTGAGATACGATCTTCCAATTCTTTAATAAAGTGGACAGTTACACAATTGCATTGTGATGGACACTAATGCACCAGATTTTTTTGTGGTGTCCGTATCAGCATTTTATATTAATTTAAATATTAATTTTGTTTCCCGTCGCTCAAGTAGTTATAAGTGAGAACGTATCGGTTCGAATTCCACTTCATGAACAGATATATATATATTTTTAACATTTTTTTTTTTTTTAATTTAAATATATTGATTTATTAATAATAAAATTTTTTAACCTCTGTAACATTTTTTGAATAAATTGAAAAGCGCATAAAATGTGATTTCATTAATAACTTCTGATTATGTTTATATATATATATTTTTTTAATTGGTATTATTGAATTATTAGATTATACAAACTGGTGTGTAATATTTACGGAAAAGGAGAAGTTCCGTCAGATTTCAAAAAGAGTGTTATAGTCATAATACCAAAGAAAGCAGGAGCAGATAAATCTGAAGAACACAGAACAATTAGCTTAACTAGTCATGCATCAAAAATCTTAACTAGAATTCTGTACAGAAGAATTGAGGGGGAGTGAAAGAAATGTTAGGAGAAGACCCGTTTGGTTTCAGGAAAAGTACAGGGCAAGAGAAGCAATTTTAGCGCTCAGATTAATAGTAGAAGGATGATTAGAATAAAAAAAAACCAACATACTTGGCATTTATAAACCTAGAAAAGACTTCGATAACGTAGACTGGAATAAAATGTTCAGCATTTAAAAAAAATTAGGGTTCAAGTACAGATATAGAAGAACAATTGCTAACAATTACAGGAACCAAATAGCAACAGTAACATAAGAAAGAAGCTATAATAAAAGGGAGTCCGACAAGGATGCTCCCTATCCCCGTTACTTTTTCATTTTACATAGAACTAGCAGTTAATGATGTTAAAGAACAATTTAGATACGGAGTAACAGAGAAAGGTGAAAGAATAAAGATGCTACGATTTACTAATGATATATGCTCGTCGTAATTCTTACTAAGAGTAAAAAGATTTAGAAGAAACAATGAACGGCATGGATAAGTCCTAAGCAAGAACTACCGCATGATAATAAACAAGAACAAAACGAAAGTAATGAAATGCAGAAGAAATAATGTAGATGAACCATTGAATATAAAAAAAGAGAAAATATTACGGAGGTAGAAGAATTTTGTTATTTGGGAAGTAGAATTAAGATTTAATAAATTAAGAATTAATAAAGATGGATCAAGCAGGAACGATATAAAATGCAGAATAGCACAGGCGAAACGACCCTTCATTCAGAAATATAATTTGTTTACATCAAAAATTAATTTAAACGTCAGGAAAAGATTTTTGAAAGTATATGTTTGGAGCGTAGCTTTATATGGAAGTGAAACTTGGACGATCGGAGTACCGGAGAAGAAAATATTAGAAGCTTTTGAAATGTTGTGTTGTAGCAGAATGTTAAAAATTAGATGGTTGGATAAAGTGACAAATGAAGAGGTGTTACGGCAAATCAATGAAGAAAGAAGCATTTGGAAAAATATAGTTAAAAGAAGAGACAGACTTATAGGACACATATTAAGGCATCCTGGAATATTCGCATTAATATTGGTGGGACAGGTATATGGGAAAAATTGTGTAGGCAGGTAACGGTTGGAATATGTAAAACAAACTGTTAGGGATGTAGGATGTAGGGGGTATACCGAAATAAAACGACTGGCACTAAGTAGGGAATCTTGGACAGCTGAATCAAACCAGTCAAATGACTGAAGACGAAAAAAAATTATTTGTAAATTTGTTTTAGTCAGAGGTTAACAATTAATAGATGAATATATTTAAATTAAAAAAAAAAAAAGGTGATTTAGTAAGATTCGAACCGCTGTGCTTTCCCCCTTGTAAGATCCATGACTTTCATGATATAAATCGTTAAAAAGCTCTCAATTCGGGTTTATTACTGCAGTTAAGTAAAAGTTCAAAATCCAAATTATTTGGAATTAAAAAGGGAGGTGCACAACTTCATGTTACAACAATGCTAAATCCAAAATTTCAACATCCTACGGCTAATCGTTTTTGAGTTATACGAGATACATACGCACATACATACATACGTAAGTACAAACGTCACGCCGAAACTAATTAAATTGGATTCAGGGATAGTCAAAATGGATATTTCTGTTAAAATCTGAAAAATGTAAATTTTTGCGATCACGATATTTCCTTTACTTCGTACGAGGAAGTAAAAATGTATTTAAGTAAAGGAAAGTATAAAAAAATTGTTACTAGATTCTACTTTTGAAAAATTTTGTCATAATTTTTAATGATGACAAAATTTTTCTGAAGAGTTTTGCTGAAATATGTTAGTTTATATTTTATATCTATTTTAAGTTCGTTATTTTGAAAAATAATAAATATAACGTTGTATTATTACATTCAGTATTGAAATCTTTTATTGGTGCTTGTGTAGTTAGATATAAATAATATTTTTGTATTAATTATTTAAAGTACTTGAATTTTACGTGTAACTATTTTTTTTTTTTGACCGGGGTTTGAACCTGGGACCTCCGGATGAATGGCCGAGACGCTATCACTCGCGCGACGAATGCCGGCAACTATTGTATTGTAAATTTAGTGAACATTACTGTAATTTTATTTACGATATAATTTTTAAAAAATACAAATAAAAATTACTATAAATATTCCAACATCAAAGTAAAAATTTTAAATTGTTTATTATAGTATATATAGTATAAAGTGATCGGTCAAGTCGTTGAGTTATTTGTTTAAGCTTTATTTTTCTATTGTTTAAAGATGAAAAACAACTACTAAACAATATGCGCAGAGGACGATGCTAGTACGAGGACAAGTCTTAATTTTTATAATTGCCGTCTGAGGGCGACACTTATACAGATCGCATCGTAGTAGGATATTAGAAATAACTGAGTAAACACGTACTACGTAAATCTGAAATTCGTTAGTTTAATGCGTTTGATGAAAATTTATTGTTTCGTAAGTAATAACAAAACTATTTCATTTACAAGTATGTAAAATCAGTATAGGATAACTAATTTGATTTGTTTAATGTACAAGTAAACTAGCATTGTGTATTTTGTTAGGTTATTATTCATGTAATGCGTAACATTTAACCGTACATAATATGCTTTGTCCAATTTAATTTACGTATGCAAAGTTTAATTACTATAACAACGTTTATTTACTCCCTAGTTAACAACCAAAAAGGGATTTTTAAGAACATGAGTAATCTTATAACAAGCTCAGCGACAAATTTAAAATTATTAATTTAATTAACCTATGTGCATTTAATTAAAATATTTATTATTTTTATTATATATGCGTTGTAATTAATACAACTGTTATTTATTGAAACGCTTGTATGTAGTTCGCATTTCAAATTCTATATTTATTGCCTCGATTGTTTTAATATGATTATATAATTGAATATTTTAGATTAAAATGTAAATTTTTTTTAACCTGTTATTGTTAAAAAAGGATGTTTTAAGATGTTTTAAAAAGGGTTTAAAAATATTTTACATTGGTTTAATATTGTTTGTTAACAATTTTTTTGACAGTTTTTTTATTATATTTTGTTTTTACATTCCTGATATCATAGCTCTCTAGACCTATGCGTACGTAAGTAGAACGTATGTTGTATCTACGTATGTACGTATGTTGGCATGTTTGAAGCTTAATAACTTTTGATTGGATAAACCGATTTTGATGAAATTTTGTACAGATTCGTGTATACAGCGCAATTTGTTAGTAAAATTTTGGGGTGATAGTTTTTTAAGGTCAATTTTCTCAACATTTTGCAAACATAATAATATTATATTATATTAAGTTTAGCACATGCGTGTATGCTTGCTTATCTTGTCATTTTTTTTTTTTAAATTACTCCAAACATTCCCCATCCAAAAAAAAAGTTATCTTTTTATTTATTACACATCTTTTACTGATGTTTGTCTTCCTACGCATAGTAGTAGTGTAAATATCCAATTTAAAAAAAAATACTTTTGGGGCAATTTGGTTGATGGGGGGTCAATCAAAGTTTAAAAATTACGATTTTTTTTGTTGATTTTTTATTCTATTTTCTTGTATCATTATTTTTCCTCTATAACCAGTGGCAGGAAAGTATTACAAAACATTGTTATCAGTTATTTTTAATTCATCAGTCAATTGACGGGTTTTTACTATATTCTCTGTCATTCTGTTCAGTGCTAATCGTTTAACCAGCATATTTACAATGTGTACTAGCTACGCAATTAACTGTTTTTTTTTTTTTTTTTAATGTTTATATTCGTCGTTTTCTTCTGCAGTTTTTAATTTCTATACGTCCCTCTATTACTAAATTTATTTAAGGTTGTTGTCTCAATTACGAGGCCCACCAACGTAGTTCAACTGTGCAAGATTATACCCTAAATTTCTCTTTACTCCTATTCATCTGAAATCCTCTTCATTTAGAATTTTAACTACCCCATTTAACTCTCAACATAATTCCTGTAATACCACATATTGAAGACCACTTTTATTTCCCTTTTTGTTGTTCTTTCCATGTTTTCTATTGCACATGTTTTATTATCATAAACGCTTACACTAAATCTTTTGGATGAATTTTTTACAGTGTTCTATCATTTTTACGTAAAATCTAATAAAAATTAATTGGTAGGTATAAAAAAATTAAATTAAAAGCTAAAACTAAAATTCATTGTTACGTAACAGAATTCTGCAACTTAATATTTAATTTTGCTATCTTAAAATTTAATTCCTAATTATTCTTTCTCTCATATTTAACTACCTTTGATAAACTTATTTTCACGTTAATTTAACTTCCAGCCTTAAACCGATGCCGTAACTTATTTCTTTTAAATAATGTTTTGTTTCCGTCAAAAAGATAATGTCCTCAGGGAATCTATACATTTTCTTTTCTCTTCTCTTATCGTTACGCCGTTCTCAATTTGTCCTTTCAATTCCATACAAGTTGCAAAGCTATGGGGATAGTCTACAATCTTACTTTCCCCTTTTTGAATCGAAGGTTTCCTCTATTTATCTTCCATTTGTTTTATTTCTATAAGATATTTGAACAAATTATTAATAAATTTGTTTTTCAGTATTATAATTTTATTAATTCTTATTTATAGAAAATTTGTTTTTTTTATTTTTTTCAATTTACCAAATCACCAGGAATATTATTTATTAGACCGAACCTCTTTCTGAGGTTCTAATGTATGGTAAACTATTCCATTAGATGCTAGACTGTAAGCAGTTTATTACAAACACCGCACATTAGACTTTCTTCACCGGTTAACAAATATGAATTTGTTATTCTTGTGTGACCGATTCTGAGTCTGTTCACTGTCACTTCTTTGTTCTCGACGAGTCAGTTTCGTGTCACTCTTCCATTTATATGGAGAAGAACTAGTCTCAACCTTTTACGCCACGCCAACAAGATTTCTTCTACTAAGAGGATGCAATGTATAAAATTCATTGTTTCTCATAGGAAAAAGTGCATTAATTTGTTACATAACACTAGGTCTCAGTTTTTCTTTTCGTTATAACTTTCATAACGGGTTTATGTGACACTAATCAAAGTAGTTATACTGTAGTTATTTATAGCAGTAGTATACTGTAGTTACTCTGTTGCTTGTACCAGGCCTTCGTTTCAATGTGCTTGGTAAGTAGATAAGCAACTGTAAATTCGGCTCAGTTAAGTCGATGGGAAACTACTTTAGTCTTCACTTGTCTAGTAAGACTGTTATAGAATGATTGTTGTTCTGAACGGGTATGCTCTTTTATTGAGTTGCCTTGTCCTATCAGGTCACGTTTCATTATATATACATGTTATTTATTGAAAAAAAAGTACATTAATTTTAATAATCTTAATGAAATTAAATACTTTTACATAAAAAAGTAAAACAAGATAGTTGTTCGTTCTTTTCTTTTTACAACTTTTACTTTCTGGGTTGTTAGAAATTCACTTAAAAAAGAATATTTGGAATTTCACCTTAAATAAGAAAATACGTGAATAGGGTAAATTAATTAAAAACATGTTCTCGTTTTTTCGAGGTTTAACATTTGCTACTTTTAGAATTTGGATTCATTTATAGAAAAATATTTTTAAAGTAAGACTATACTTTATCGCAAGTTTTTCCTTGTGTTAACAAAGTTACAGATATTTTTCTTTTCTTGCTGTATTTCCACATTTTTTTCTATTTCCATGGAAACTAAATTTTAAACTAAACAGATATTTTCTTTCTTTTATCGTTTGTATGTTTGAAATGCATAGATATTGTGTTTTTTTTTCTTTATATATTTTCCTTTTATCTTGTTTTAGCTTGTTCCATCACTGTATCTCTCTACTACGCTTTGTAATAAAATAACGATCGGGTGAATACAAAGTAGGTAGCTATACATCTATAGTTATATGTGAAGTGAAACCGTTTAGATAAGTACCGCCGTACCGTGTACTTTAACCTTTTTAAAGGTCTAAAAAAATTTGTTTAGTTTACGTTATTTTTCTTAAATTGAAGTAGTAAAATAATAAATTTTTACAGTAATTATTGCATAATAAGAAAAATCCAGGTTATGGTGTATTTTTATTCGTGTTTATATTAGTTATAAGTGCAACTTATAAGATCTGTCCCGGGGGTGTATAATTAAACCATTTTAACTAGAATAAAATCTTTCTGTTTTAATTCCTTGTACGAAGTAAAGGAAGTATTGTGATAGCAAAAAAAAATCGGTTTTCGGATTTCAACGGAATTATTTATTTTGACCATCCCTGAATCCATTTTGATTAGTTTAGGCGTGACGTTTGTACGTATCTCGCATAACTCAAAAACGATTAGCTGTAGGGTGCTGCAATTTTGGATTTAGGACTGTTGTAACATCTAATTGGGAACCTCCCATTTTGATTGCAATCGACTGGGCCAAAAGTGTTCAAAAAAGCCCAAAATCTAAAGAATTTGGATTTTTTACTTTTTATTAAGTGCTGTAATAAGCCTTCATTAAGAGATTTTCAACGATATATCATAACTGGTAGTTATTTTTTTATTGGCAGAGTTATAGTCAAATAGAATTTTAATTAATGAAATATTTGGATCTTCAAGGGAAAGACACATCGCTTTGAATCCGACTTCATCTTCTTTTCTTTAACTTTTTTTTTTTAATTTAAATATATTCATTTATTACAATTATTGACCTCTGATTGTAAAAAAAAATTGGAATAAATAATAATTCAATAATTACAATAAAAAAAGGTTATTTTTAAAACTGTATCCTTTATTTTTATTTTTCCTTATTTATTTTATCCTTTATTTATTATTTATCTATTATTATTTATTTCTTGTTTTATTATTTGATTTCTATCTTTTATTATTATATTATTATTTATCTATTTATTTTTTATTATCTATTATTTGTCCTTTATTTATTTATATTTTTCTTTTATGTTTAAAACCAGATATTAATGAAATAAAGGTTTATGTACTCTTCATTTTAAAAAATAAAACGTATGTGTAATTTAATAGCCGTACTAGGAAGTCATGTGGTATCCACATCAGATTTTTTAAATTATCATAAACCTGCCTTTAAATGTACTTATTTCATGAAGTAGAATTAAATAATATTTTTATTCAGAATAATTTTATCATATATGGTGTAGTAAAATGTTTAAAAATGTATGAAGTATCTGTTTTTATCTTTTTTAAACTATTGTATTTTTGTTTCAACCGTGATTACTACTAAACCAGTCTAAGAATGCATTTGTAAATGGTGAAATTTTGTATCTGCATTCCAAATTTACCAAGAAGAACAACGGAATTACTATACGAATAATTTACCCACGTAAAGTAACGAGCCGTTTCTTTCCCAATCTGATTAATATTCGGGCTGACTTCAAAACGTTTTTTCGAGAAACATTGTTTAGTACCTTTTGCATCTTTAGTAATATTTCGAAAAACAGTATGCTAAATTCTCAGAAATTATTTTAAATACACCCTTTTCAGTCTTTATGTTCAATAAAACAAATCTGATGGAGAACCACATGACTTCCTTGTGCACCGATTAAATTACTCGTACATATAATTTTTTTTTTAAATTAAAATTATAGAAAATTTTATTTCGCTAATAACTTCTGATTTAAAAAAAAATATTATTATTGAATTATTTTTTATTGTTAAAATTTTTTAAATAAATTTTTAAGTTTATTAATAATATATCAATATATTTAAATAAAAAAAAAAGTATAACAATTAGTAACATCGACTTATTTGTAGTAGTTGTTGGAAATGGTTCCTCATGAATAACCACACGTATTTACACGCATTTATTTTTGTTCTTGAAGACTCTCTTTAGTTGTTCATTTGGACTATTCTTGGTGAAGTAATGGATAGCAGTTTCAAGTTCCTCTAGGTTATGAGGTTCCTCGATAAAAAAATATTTTTGTATAACTTCAGCAGCAAAAATCGGATGGCCTTTAGTTCGGAGAGCAAGGTGGCCATAAGCCCTTAGATATGATTCGATCTCCGTAAACCTCTTACAATGACTTCATGAACTGCCTGGCTGAAAGAGCGGTAGAGTCATCTTGTTGAATCCCAGCATTAATAATATCATCGTCGGTTAGCTTTCCTATCCGGATCCACCATAAGGTATTACTTCAGAGGATGAATACGTATATATACATGAATGTATATGAGTGTAGTCTTGTAGAGCCTCAGGTCGACCATTCCTGTGATTTGTGATAAATTGAAACCCAACCACCAAAGACATTGACATAACACTTGACTGTAGTATAATCAAATTCGTATAAAAGTAACCGCCTTTACAAGGCATTTTCTCGTTTTCTTTTCTTTTTTCTGTTTAGTCTCCGGTAATTACCGTTCAGGTATTACTTCAGAGGATGAATCAGGATGATATGTGTAAATAACGTGTAATCTTGTACAGACTCAGTTCGACCATTCCTGAGATGAGTGGTTAATTGAAACCCAAACACCAAAGAAAACCGGTATCCACGATTTAGTATTCAAGTCCGTGTAAAAAAAACTGACGTTACTAGAATCTGAACACTGGAACTCTCGACTTCCAAATCAGCTGATATAGGAAGACGTGTTCACCACTAGACCAACCCGGTAGGTTACGGTATTTTCTCCTTTTTTTTTTTTTTCACTCTACTCCCCCGGGCCGGTCCGACTGGTTGGTATTGCGCCACCCAGGGGAGTGTCTGGTAAACTCTAACGAGCCTCTCCGCCTACCGGCTGAACGTCCGACATGGCAGGTCGGCTCGCCGGTGTCAGCTCTTTTGAGTGATTTTCTGTTTGCCCATTTGGAAACCACGACATACCCACGACTACCCGTGGCACCGGGTCTTTTCTTACACTTCTTCTTCATCGGAACCTATCTAAACCCTTGGAGTCCTCAGTGGATCATTGAGAATGACACACCTCAGCGTGCCGTCTCTCACCACTGAGGCTGTCCACCCTACCCTATTCTACACTAGTAACCTAGTCGCCTTTCATCTATATCCTTCTCTGTTAATACTGCTACTATAAATTCCGTAACCTTCTTCCAGTTTATTTCGCTCCTCAACATGTGCTCTAGGATCTCTGCTGGGCTCATACCTATTATGCCACAGTTCCTCCTTTTAATTGCTCACCTCTCGCAGCAGAAAAATGTGTGTTCTGCATTGTCAATTCTCTCACAGTACATACATTCTGGACCTGGCCTTCTTCCAACACGATGGAGGTACTCATTGAAATTTCCATGACCTGTAAAAAACTGCGTGATATGATAATTTAACTCACCATGTTCCCTGTCTAACCATAGTGTAAGATCTGCAATCAGCTCCTTCGTGCGTCTGGCTGGTCCATCCTCCTGCCATCTATTTTGCCATCTATGTCTAAGTTTATCATTTGCTTCGAGGCCTTGCGCCCTCTCGATTCTATTTAGGGCCATTAAGTCTATTGGTGGCACCCCAGACAACACGAACAACGCCTCATAGGAGACCGTCCTGTAAGCTGAAACAACCCCCAGCAACAGCCTCCTTTGAGTACTGACCAGTCTGTTCAAATTTCTTTTAACCCTGACTGAGTGCCACCACACTGGTACTGCATATAACATCATAGATGTCACTGTGGACGCTATCGCCCTTCGCTTAGTGGGTCTTGGAGCTCTCTGCGAAGACATTATTATATTCAAATAATATAACATTCACGGTATTTTCTCCTGGATATTGCAATCCGCACTCCAGTTTTCTTCATATAAAGGAACTTAATGTATAGATATGGGTTGTTGCCAAACCATAATCTTGAGTTCTTTGGGTATACAAAAATTGATAAATGAAACCGTCCCTTATCGGTATTGAATAAAATGATCCAAAAATCGGTAGAATTATCCGTTAAAACTGTTAAAATCACTATTCAATGTTATTGAATTCGCTTTCTACAGATTGTGACCATTAAATTTTGAACCACATTCACTTAAGATAGGATGAAAATGAACTTCTTACGAATTGCCTTGTATGAAGTTGCAATATCAATGATTTTCTATACTATTCAACAAGTACTTATATTTCTTCCCCCCCAAATCTGAATACGTGAAATAACTTTTTATTTTTATTTTTTGTTTTAAATAACTTAAATAACTAAATAAATAAAATAACTTAAATAACTTTTATTTAATTCTTTTAGAATTAATTAATAATGGATGAGAACCCGTTATTCATATTCTTATTTTTATAACCTATTATTTACTTTATAAATCCTTAATATACGTGCGTAACAAGTGTATTCAGTTTTTAAGAAAATCAGTTTGGAAAACATTTTTAACTGAATAATCACTAAATTAGGTACTTTGTTGTATTATATTAATTTATTTGTATTTACCAGTATATTAATTTAATGGTTTTCTGTGTGGTTTTAATTGATCACTGTTCTCTAAAGAATAAGGTTGTCTGTTTTAAAAAAATTGCCAGTCTTCCTTTCTTAGAATAAACCCACAATTTTTTATTAGCAGGCATCAAGATTGACCACAGATTATTCATTTATATTATAAAAATGAAATAAATGAATAATATTGAAATAATTTATTTATAAGAATTATTATTATCATTATTTTATAAAAAACTAGAATTGGATTCTTTTAAATATTTCGTATCATTTAAAGTTTAATTTGTTTCTAGAAGAAAAAGAGGGAAAAAAATTTCATGCCTGATACGGGTAACAGATGGAGCAGATAGATAACAAAAGTTTTGTTTTTATTGATTTGGAACAGAAATTTAGTGTTATTGTTGTCTGTTTTACGAGGAAAATTCTTTCTCAAAAACGTTTAGCCCATTCATACACCTGTGTTTTATTGATTACTACGAGCGAAAGTAACTTTTCAAATAAAAATTTTCTTTCAGAAAATATATATATATATATTTTAATACTTTAGTCTCATCTACAATTAAATTCATAGCGACTTATTGCAATGTAACTGTAACGGTAAATGTGTCGCTTTGAACCAACTCAGACCGACCATTACTGAGAAGTGTGATTTATTATCCAACCACCTAAGAACACCATTATCCATTATCTAGTATTCAAATAAGAATAAAAGCAACTACCTATATTAGGATTTGAACCTGAGAACATCGACTTCAAAATCAGCTAATTTACGATGACGAGTTTACCACTAGACGCTGGGTTAATATATTGATTATAGTATTTATTGCTTACGGGTATAATGGAAAAAATTAATATTAAATTATTATTTCAATGAGAGATACTTCATATTAAAAAAAAATCTGGATATCAGGCCAAATAGCCACAAAAAAAATCAACAGTTATAAATTGTTGATAAGCAGAAGTTAATTGGGTATAATTCTGTAAAATTTAATGCAGTTTTAAGGCCTAGTGTGTCAATTCATTTTTAAAAGTTCGCCACTCCTTCAGTCTTGTCGTTTAGTAAAACTTTTATGTAACGGTATATATATATATATATATATATATATATATATATATATATATATTAAAATAATCTTTTTATAGTCCATAATTTAGACTAATATATAATACAGAGTACTGTATTAACATATAAAATAACATATTGAGAGAAATTTAAAATAAATTTTAGTAAACCAATTTCAATTTTTAGTAAATTTTAGTAGATGGATTTAAATTTCTGACTAAACAAATAGATGTCTTGTAAATGTTTAAAATTTCTTACATTTTACTCAATAACCAAAGTTATAAAAAATAACCAAAGTAAGAGTATGTTGCATAGTATTAATAATAGTTATAGTAATGTAGTTTTGTAAATGTAAATGAAGATAAATCAGAAAACATTTCTGACGATGGACTTATACCTGAAAGCACTTTTATGTAAAGGAAATAAAGTAAAAAAAAGGTAAGACTGTTTCTTTAATTCAGTACTTGGCGATTGGCTGAAAAAAAAATTGTTCAACATATACGTATATAGTTAAAAAAAAAAAAAAATATATATATATATATATATATGTAGTATCAATTCACGAACAAAAGATGCTCTCTCACGAAAATATTTATGCTCTTTTCCAGGCTTTTTTCATATTTTTTCCTTTTATAGCGTTTTGATGTATATATACGATTTGTATAAAAGAAATAAATTTACGTTTCAGATTTAAAAAAGATTTATATAAGAAAATAGTGTTAAAACATTAATAGTCCAGTAAACATATTTATAGTCCAGTTATAAATATGTCACATGAATTTTTTATAAGTACATTAAAATATAGTATATAATTTTTGTAACTACGTTTATTTTAATAATTATACAATATCATTAAAAAGATCAACATTATTATTAATTGTCTTAAGTTATCTTTTATCGATTTTGTTGAAATATTTTAGTTTATGGTATATTAAATTATAAAATGAAACAGAACGTGTTCGCCAATCTAGATGGAAATGTTAGATTATATAGATTGATAACCATTTGTTTTCTGATTGGACTGCTCATAGCTAAATTGTATAGAAAATATTTATTTTTATTATTATATTTCGTTTAATATAAAAATATATTCAGATAAACTTTTCTTTTTCTTGCTTTGTTAGTGATTTTTAATTATATTAAAAGTTTTGTATTTTATTAGATTTACATCTATTTTTGCTTATTCAATTACAACTATTGATTGTTAAGGAGATTTATATTTTATTTTCTAATTTACTTAAACGGTTTTTAAGTAAATTCATGTTTCGTTATTATAAATATTTTATCCTTATTAAAAAAAAAAATGTAATACCTGAATAATACGGAATAATCCAATACAGATTGTTGAAAGTGAAATTTGAAAATCTCTGTGTATGCTGAGATTATTTAAACCAATTATTATTATTAATTAAACCAAGCAGACTGTCGTGTCTATTTATTTTGCCCACATACACAGTCATTTGTTTACTTTTTCCCAATGTGTTCACTTTGGATCATATTTATATATGACTAGCGGGTCTACTTTTTTTACAGAACTGTTTCTTTTTATGTTCCTAATATATATTCTGAATATGTGCCAATTCAGACCATCAATACAATTTTTCGAAATATCTCGACCCCAGCGCCATCTAGCGGATCAATTTTTGCAGCGGTATTTTTTCCATATAAGCAACACATATTCTGAATATGAGCCAAATCGGACCTTAAATAGAATTTTTCGAAATATTTCCATCCCAGTGCCATCTAGCGGGTTCAAACTAATTCAGAAACCGTCATGGGCGTGCCTACAACAACTCACCAAAGTTTCATCGCAATCGGATGAATGGCATAGGAACGCATACGGGACAAACAAACATTCATTTATATATATATATATATATATATATGTGTGTGTGTGTGTGTGTGTGTGTGTATACTATTTCCTAATGTATATATTGCAATCTGTTCCAACAAGTGAACAATAACCAAACCCCCCCTGACCAGTGATATAATATGTATTACATGTAAATGAGATACAGTCTAGTACGGAATCTTCCGTACTAGAAGGAAGAATCCGGTCTCAGGTAGGGTCAGCCCGACCCTTCCTGAGACCATATTGCTAACTAAACCCCATCCATCAAAATACACCGGTATCTACTGTCTAGTATTCACATCCGTTTAAAAAATCTAAACTTTACTAGAATTTAAACCTCATAACCTTTGACTTCGAAAACCAACTGTTAAACAACTGATTTGCGACGATGAATTAACTGTTAGACTAGCTTTATGGGGTACTAATATTTCATACAGAATTATGGGATTTATTAAAAGGATAAAAAATTTTAATTTTAAACTAAATGAAGTTAACTAATCTTTAGAATACGTAACGAAAACTGAAAGGTACCTTCAGATGTTTGAAATATTGGGTATAATTTCGATTTTTAACATTTTTATATTTCAGTGTCTATAACATATAACATCTAAATTTGCAACATGCTGTGAAACTAAAATCTCAATTAAAGGTACTCTTTAATGTGATAGAGGAATAAATTAATCAAAATTTATATAAAACTACTTGCGGCAATCTTGACTGTTAGTAAATTGCTGAAATGTAGAATTTTATAAAAGCTTTATATCCATAGGATAAAATAAGTTTAAAAGTATTATACCCAATATTAATCGGTGTTAAGTTAAAGGCAATTATAAATTAAGAAATTTTATTTTTGAACTTTCATCTGAATAATTAAATTGTAGCTTATTTACAAAAAGTTTTGCAGATTATTTTTTCTTTATTCCTTAAAATTGTAAACTCTTTGTATTAATTATTTATTTCTGCTTATTCAATTAAAACTACTATATTATTTTTATGTAATTTGTATAAGATATTTTATAAAATTTAATTTTTACTTGAATGTGTATTTTATACTTTTTTGTAAAAAAGAAAGTAATTAGTTATTGGACAATTTTTTTGTTTATTTCCTTCCTGAAATAAAGTTAATTGATCAGAAGATCTCAAAAATTTTTTTGAGGAAGTTATTTAATACTATTTAAAATAATTTCGTTTATTGAAATAAATTTTATGTTCCATAGCTTAAAACATTGGCGTTATAACATCAATTCGTTTGTGATACTTGAAATATCACAAACGTGTTATTTATATATTATGGTGTAGAATAATTTTAAACAAAATACGCTTATTTGACCAAAGTAATCTGTTAGGTGGAATTCGATTTAAGGCGCTGTGACAGCTTTTATATTTTCTGAACTGCAGATGACCTTTTGTGAAATAGTATATCACAAAAAGGAATGGTATAAACTAATGGAAATCCTTGAATGAAAATGATTCAAATATTTTAAATGCTTTAGATAATATATTTTCTTCTTATAATTTATTTTTTGACAGAAAAAATTAATGGACGACTTAAATTTTATTTAGTTTCAGAAATGTACTTTTGAAATACTTCGAATATATATGTGTGTATATATCAATTCGAATCGTTGCTATCTCGTTATGATACTTAACAATTCAAACAGATTCAAGTATTCTTTATTTATATATATACATTATTCTTTTGACAACTTCTTTAACGATCTCTCTTGGGAAATGACAGTACACTTCAGTTCTTCGATATAAGTTGACAAGATTTCATTTCGTTTCAAGCTTATATGTTTCATGTATTGGTCCCTGTCAAACGTATTACGTAATATTATTCAAAGCAAGAATACAATTCAAAGAAAAGTTGATAATCAATTCATTTTATCTCTTGAAATTTATTTCAGTTCTATAATTTGTAATATTGTATGTGATTTCTTATTATTGTAATTTTATAAAAAGTATGTTATTTTATAAGTAATATTTTTCTTGAACGATTATTATTATTAAACTAAAAATCATCAGCCGAAATTTCACGGAAAGTCCTTTTTTATAAAAAAAAAGTACAAAATATTAAAATTTTTCATCTTCAAATGGAAGAGAATTTGAAAATGTAGTTTCATAACTCCAATAATTCACATACAGATATTTCACCAATCCCATAATTTGTAACTCCAAAATAGGTGTTAACCCATAACGTTAATAAATATTGTCTATATATGCGTAATAAAGTAGAAATAAGTTAAGTATAAAATGAAATAAATGATAAAAATTGATAAGACGATTTCATAAATCTATAAGTGAAAGGAAAAATAATCGATTGAAGTATTGGCCAGAGGGTTTTGAGACCTATTTTATTCATTTATTAAGTTAAGAACCATAAGAAATCACTGATTCTATCTCTTAATTAACGTCCTAAAAATTTTAGTACTAAATCTTTTCACGATAACAGCTGAAATTCGAGGGAAATATTTCACTAGCCGTAACTCGCAAACGAAGCATTTTAGGACATATGTTTATATTAACTTTTTCCATTATTTTTCCGAATAGAATAGGTTATGAAAGTCCCGAGAGAGCATCGTTATACACTCTGTGTGTGTGTGTGTGTGTATATATATATATATATATATATATATATAAATTAAATATATATTTAATTATCCATTTAATGTGTTACATATATATATTTAAATTGATTTGTAAACTATTAAAAATAGTGAAAGGTTTTGTGTGATGTTATGAATATTTGGATGTTTTCATTAAATACTTTAGTATTCTGATTCTGATAATTAAAGACCAGATAGTTTTGCATTTTTCTCAATTAAAGTAAAAGGGTACAGCAAGTGTATAAAAAGTTTAACTTATCCTTATCAGAAAAAATTGTTTTAGAAGAACTTTATTAATAAGGAAAAACGCACTATTTGCAGTGTTTAATCTATTATCCCAACCCCGTCGGGGGAAGATCCACCTTATGACGTTACCGGTCGCCACACCACCTCCGTTCCAAGCCCTGAAGGGCTTGGAACGGTCATCTTTAGACCCTCTAACTGATTACATCTCACAGTCACAGCCAGGCCTCGGTCGGGATGCCACCGATGTAAATGCCTCGGCAGACATTTGCATCAGTAAAATACAAATCAAATTCGTCTTCATGTAACGGACATCTTCCAAACGGACATCTTCACATCCAAACTAACATGATATCCTCAAACTAACTGACCGAAACCGCGGAAGCGCGAACCCCGCGCCTAGTCCAGATTTGACGGCATCGTTCGTGACTGTTAATGCCTCAGAAAACGAACCAGTTTAAAGTTACACTCATACTAAAGCTGTGATTCACACTTTCAGCTGAGTGTAACTCAGCTGAAAGATGCTACACTCATCAAGGGGCTACACTCATACTAATCAAAAAATCTCTTACGCAACATAGAGAGTCAGATCTACACACAATTAAGTCGACCAATTTAGATCACCTAACAAGGGGAATGCAACCTCATTCCGGTCCGCGCAGGAGCCGGTGACAAATCCCGCACCCCCACACGGTCACATCATGGTGTCTCGCGTGGCATTAACAAGTCACGATTACGACCGTCACCGATCCCACGGATTAATATACCCCGGCAACGCGGCCACCCCCACCAGCGGAAGCCCCTAAGCGAATCACAAACAATACCAATATAACCTTGGCACGATGCAAGTGCGTCTACCTCCAACCAATCCAAAGCCTAAGCCGGAACCCTAGCCAGCCGGGATCCTATCACGATCGAGTACCTCGATTAAACTCTCTCTGCAGACCTACACACTGAAAGGGCACGAAGAAGACCAGCCATTATAGACCACTCCTCGCGGATCATCCAGTTAATACGGAGTTCCAGAAAGGAATGTATTCTCTCAAGTTCCCTAATGTATCAGTTTTATCTATCAGCACACTTGTAAAATTTCCAAGCTTTCTGTTATATGTAGGCTATCTACACACGTGTATTGAAATTTGAGAATTATTAGTATATAAACCTGATAGGTAAATCGTTGATGGACAAAGTCAAGTTTGGGCAAAAATTTAAAAGAGACGCATGTTTCTCTTCTTTGAACAAAATGTATACGATACAAAAGTCGTGCAATAACACACGCCCCAAACAAATAGAGAAGACAATACAAAAAAAAAAACAGTTTACCCCTAATAAACCATGCCACTTAAATGAAACTTTCTATCACCACCGTTGTTTAATAGTTATATTCCTTTACTGTTTGGTAGAAATTTCAAATTGATGTTTTTTTTTTAAATAGCACATTATTGATTTATGTTTTATACATATTTTTTTGTATGACATGACATATTCCTTAAATTCAATAATATTATTTGTGATAGGAGACAGTAAGCGTATAAAAGGAAGATGAATTGAAAAAGTAGAATGTAAAGGTACTGAGGTCATGATTTAGTAGTAAATTTCAATTATTTTACATGTTATAAAATGTGTTACAAATTATTTTATCAATGAGTTATTTTATTTTTAAATTTTGATTATTTTTCTAAAATATTTAATTTTTTTATGTAATATTAATAAATGTTTGTTTTAATTACTAGTAAAAATTTACGAAATTCTGATATGTTTTGCCGTTAATAAACTTTGAAATTCTCACGTTTGTATTTAGTATATGTGGAATTCATTCAAATCATTCTACTCAAAGTCAAATTCTCTACAAGGTTTTTTTAAAACTTAATGTTCATTAACCATTTTTCTTCTTTTTTTCCTGATGAGGGGGATCTCATTTACGGGCAAATTCTCGGACTCGCAACAGGTTCCGCTAATTGTTGTTGAAGTGCATATTCCTGCACCCTACCGACTAAACCTAACCACCTCATTAACTCTCCAGGGCGATCAAGCACTACACGGCTCCAGGAGGTGCCTTTGGGTAAGGGAGAATCCGGAGACTCTGTGCATCACCAACGCCGTTTACCTGCGGAAGCGCGGACAAACGACGGCTCCGCAGGGAGCTGTCCATCACTTCTCCCCTCCCACTTCGGCCAAATGGTCGTGTTCTCCGGCCTTCCAGTAGACCTTTCCATGCTGACACTCGGTCCTGACGCCTTAGTCTCTAATGTGAGGATCCGTGAAGGGGGCCCACAAAAGGTGTCGGTCTTTTTACAAAGGGATAAGAGAATCCCAGTGTCTCATCACTATTGCCTATCAGTGCAAGCACCGACGAACGGCAGCTCCGTTGGGGGCTGTCCCTCATTCCATCTCCACTCTGTCGTCTCGCTTTTCCGTTGAAGAATATTTGTGATAAAACTGGTTATTGCCCGAAACTCCTCCACTCCGGACAACATACGTTCGACGATGTTTTTGACTGCAACGGGCCCAGTGACCGTTTCACAGCTGTGGCGATCGGTGACCCACGTCCGGCAGTCGAAAAAACGACGTGTTCCGGTGTGTCCATCTCCCCGCAGTATAAACAGAGATGGTTGTCTGCCCTCCTCTTGGCATGTAAGTATACCCGGAACACACCATAGTCAGTTAAAAATTGGGTCAACTAGCAGAATACCTCATCGAAGTTGCGATTGACCCACGGCTCGATCTGCCGGATCAGACGGTGAGTCTATCTGCCAGTTGAAGCTTGATCCCAGCGGGCTTACCACTCTCGGAGGAGGCGTCTATTCATCTCGTTTCTGTCAGCACCCTGAATGATTCCAATTCTCTCCCTGGCTAACTGCTGAAATGGTGCAACACCTGTAATGAGAAGTGCTGCTTCGGTCGAGACGAAAGAGTAATCGGAAATGACGCGGAGGGCTATCCTCCTCTGCACACCCTCTAGTATTACATGATTCCACTCTCATTAACCATATAAGGAAGCTATTTTACACCAAAGATAATGTAGTTTTTATTCGACCACAATCTTTTGTCTTTTGTTCCAAACTTTTAAAAATACTAAAAATACAGTTCTGAGATCTATATTTTTGATTGGCCAGGTCATATTTCATATAAAATCACTGCATTTACCTCTTAATTTGGATCTGAAGAATTACAATGTACTTAATTTTACTAAAGCCGCAGAAATTAGGGTGAAATTTTTCGCCTACTGAAACTCTCTAACAAACCTTTTTCGATCCGATATTTACATGAAACCGTTTCTTTATTTTCACCCTTAGAAGATGTCCTTAAGTTTGTTACATACTTCTCGTGTATCATTCTGTTTATAGACGAAATGTTTTGTGTTTGTCACTCATTTTGATTATAATATTATACAAATTGTCGGCTATGTTTATTTTTCTATCCGTTATATCTCCATAAATATTACTTTTATCAAAATTTATGTTATTTATTAAAATATTAAGCCTTTTATTTTGAAAAAAATGCCGTTTTATTTTTTAAAGTCGGTTAACAAAGCAAAGTTATGGCAGAAAAATTGATGTAATTTTAAATACAAAATTACATCAATTAATTGCTTTACGTTCAGTTCGATTAAATATTAATTGTTTTTATTTATTGTTATTTTCAATATTGTAAATTAGTATCAAATTAAGTAATAATTTTCTCACAATAATAGACCTAATAATTATAACACAAAATTACAACATAATTTTCTTTCATAACTCTACTATTTGTTAATGGAATTTAAAAAATATCATTTTGTTCAAAGTAAAAGGCTTAATATTCTAGAAAATAACACTAATTTTGATAAACCTAATATTTTAGAAATATAACGGATTAAAAAATAAACATGGCCGCCATTTTGTTATTTGCGATGGTATTTAAGTCCTGATTTTTTGATAATTTTAAAACTTTTTTATCAAGACCCTTACCAAATATTAATGTGATTCATCCATTCAAACTTGAGATATACATTTTTGTATAAAAATAACAAAATGATGGATTGGGGAGAACAAAGGATTAATTGCCATTTTTCCTAAGGATATTTTTTGTTTACTTTTACAAGTAGAATCCGAAAAAGTATAGCCAGCCCACCGTTTTAGAAACTCTCTGTATATATATATTGTGTTGTGTGTATCTGTGTCTGTGTGTGTACGTACGGACGCGCGCGCGTGTGAGAGAGAGTGAGTGTGCGCTTGGGTATTAGAAAATATTGATTATGCAAATTTATAAGGACAAATCAAATTTTTCTATTGTAAGCGTTTACCTAACTACAGATAATATTTTGAAAAATACACTTATTAAAAATTTGAGGTTAAATTTTCCAATGTATTACAACGATAAATCTCCTTTTGTTTTTTTTAATAATTTAAATTTATGACAGAAATGGATGTTACACTTTTCAACGGTAATAGCAGAATTATTGAGGATAAATTAAAAGAGTTCTTTTTATTAATTTGTTGTTTGTTTTTTGTTTATTAAAAACAATGATTTAAATTCATTTTAAGACACGTTAAAAAATAATATTTGCGCTAAATTAATTGCTAGTTTACCACGTCAACTGCAAAATATTTTAGACGATGTAAAATAAGACTGGAAAGTCTCATAAGAACTCATAGAAGAATAGTCGTTTCTAAGATTAACATCCGAGCGAGACTTATTAGAAAAAGTGAGAAGTGAAGTATCTTTTCGCATTGTCTTCTTCAGTAAGCCAAATATAATGTGTTTTATATTGTAATGTTAATCCTACTGAACTGCAGTGGTACTTTTTCCCACAAATGAAACCATCACTTTATTCACCGTAGGATCAAATAAATGAATGTACAGCTATTCTTAGAGAAAATAATTAGTAGTCGTGCATTTGAACATTAGACGTCTTGCAAATATCACGATATAAACAAACCGAAGCAGATAATCTAATTAACACGTAAATGATCTTTTTCAGCTGTGAAACAGTGAGATATGTAAGCATCTGGTAGAAGAGAATTATCATGTGAATACTGATTATTTTATTAAATGTATGTAATATATTAGTTTTTTTACTCTAAATGATATACTAGTCAAAAATAGTCTAAGAAATATTTAATTTATTAAAAAAAAAGTTTGGTGACTTAGATTTGCATCATTAACTTAAAATTAAATCATTGATTCAAAAACATACGTAAAATTAAATACATTTCAGAACACTTACGTCAAATCTTTGTTTCAGTTAAAATACGTAATCCCTTTCTCGTCGCTTATAACTTACAAATATTACCACCGACCAAGTTACTTTCCAAAGCGGCAAAACAATTCTTTATTTAAAATTATTTTCGTATCTATAACTTATGTTAAATTTTGTTATTTAAATAATAGATATATTTATTTAAATAAGGTACATATTATACTATTATACACTTAAGGAGAAGATTTAAGAACATCGATATTAGAATTTTTAATATACCTCAAGAGATCAAAGTTAAATACTTTATTTCATTTCTTAAATTCTATAATTAAGAACTTACAATGACTAAGATGAATGTTCATTTAATAAAACCAAATATAACAGGAACATTGTAATAATTTTCACAAATTAATTAATTGAATTAACCGGTTAATTATAGATAACAAAATATGGATGAAAATATTGAAAATTCGTGGATTTTATGAAAAAATTCCTTTGGGAAAATAATCCTTTATTTTCTCTTTACAGTTTTCCGGGGAGAAGTTTCTTTAAATCTATGTCCACAGAGTTGCAATGTTCAAACATTTATCCAAACGATCCACCTGTGGTTTACGTTTGTGCCTTTGCTTCTTGTTATATGTATGCTTCAGCAGCAGGAAATATCTTTTTAAGCTTATGTGTAAAACATTTTTAAAAGTTATTTTTTGTTTAAATATTTTATTCCAATCTAAATTTTTTATATAAGTTTTTTTTAAGATTTTTAATTTTTCGTTATATGAACTTATTTATTTATCTAAAAATAATCTTTATATTATTTTTAAATGATTTCTTTTTCAAATTTTTTATTTGATAAATTTTAAAGTATATGTAGGGATTCTATATTCAGCTTATGTAATCTTGAAGGGACAGAATTAAGTTTATGACCCCGTGCTAGAGAAAAAGAATTCTAGTTTAAGTTATTCCTTTTTAAATCTATTCATTATTCGTTTTTTTTTTTTAAATGAACTTTATTTCTTCTTACACCTTTTCATCTTCTATATCTTTTGTGAAATCATTTATCTTTCAATGCAATATTTCATTCTTAAACTAAATCCCCCTGATTTCTTGGATCTTTTCTTCATGCTTTTATTTTCTTTTCTGGACTTCAACGTGAATCATAGATCTATTTATTACCTACGTTATTTCTTAAACGGAAAAAATTTTCATTTGTTTTTACGTCTTTACTTTTTTATCATTCTTTCATTGTTATATTTTCTGCCTTCCTTTACCTTTCATATAAATCGCACCAAATTACTATTATTATTATTACTATTATTAGTTTTAAGACCTTTTATTATACAGGTGAAAGTATTGTACAGCAGTGTGACGTAAATTCAAGCTAGCATGCTTTTTTTATATTTACCGTATTTATCTGATCGAAATAGATAAATTATTAATGTTATTGAAATCAGACTAGTTGAACGTAGCGATATGCTACATAGGATTCTATTTATTATTTTTTTCCAGCTGACAAGTATCTGGGTCACTTCCCTTTAACTCAATACTAATTTTATTTTTATGCATTTATATATATACATACACAAAAAAAAAATAGTGGTCAATTCTGTTAATAATATTATTCATGAAAAATTTTCCTTGTAATCATAAAATAATTTTGAAAGTATTATTTATAACTCTTGTTGACTGTGAATGTGATTTGAATATGATTTTCCACAGTATTTAATTTACAATCGATTCCAATTTACCGGAACCATAAGTAAATTTTAATTTAAAAAAAAAACTTGCAGGTAGGAAATTCCATTGAAATGTTTCAAAGAACGGTATATATAAACATGTGTATGTATATCTTATACATATACATCTTAAACATATACTTAACTATATCATACTTAAACATATCGTATACAGTATATATGAATGTATGATAAACATAAAAAACTACATACACTGATAAGTTTAAAGAATATTGATCAAAGTCCAAAGATCAGAACATAAAAAGTAAAGGAAACAACAATAAATAATCTTATCAATCACACAGCGAGGAATCAACACATTAATCAAACAAAGAAACAGTGAAACAAATCAAAGAACTAGCAAAAGTAATTGGAAAAACGAAATGAAGTATTTTGATGATGCACAACAGCTTAGGATAGCCGATTCTCCTAAAATTTGGAAAAACTTACAGATCTAATATATGCAGTCGATTTGGGAGCCTAACATCGTCAGTGTTACAGAGTAGGTTAACCGTGAGTCAGTTCACATGTTTGTTCAATCGCATTTTGTGTCTGGCACTGAATCGCTATATCTTCTATAGAACGGCTGGCAATCCTAGATCATCGTGTATTTCAGTGTTTTGCGCACCCCCTCGGCGCTTCTGTTGTGTTTCCAAATCGGTTTCAGGATCGGTAAGTACAGCAAGTGCTTGTTAGATAATAATAGTTGCGATCCCTGTCTAGCAACCAGTACATCTCCCTGAACTTTTTGTTCTGGGAGATGGAGATTTGTTCAGGAGATTTTTTTTTTTGTTCTTTTCTCCCTGACATGATTCCGCCATGTCAGACGGCGATCAAGATGCAGTCCTAGTATCGCATACTGTTAGTATGCGGGAGAAAGAGCCATTAAGTTGAACTTGCGGGAAGTTCAACTTAATGGAAGTTCAACCCTTCTCATCGTAAACGTAACATGCGTAGACTTAGCCGGATTAAACTTCATCTTTCATCTACGGCCGGAATTGCCTTGTCATTCGCAAACGATGCAACTGTGATGTGCTCTGGAATCGGGAGGCTCGCAGTAAAGACCGAATATAGAATCGGCCCTAGAACTGAACCCTGAAGAACACCCGACCCAGTATCAAAGAATACAGACAAGTCTTGATTGTACTTCATTTAGAAAAAAACGTTCGTCCAGGTAGCTATCTAGGTTAAGTAATACGACTAAGAAAGGCTCATTTTCAATTTATAAAGTTGGCCAGGAAGCCAGCCTTTATTAAAGGCTTGCTGGACATCCAAAAAAAAAAAAGTCGAGTAATCTGTCTAGGCTTTTGCTGATAACGTTGACCGTCCTATGTGTATGTTCGATTGTTGAGTGAACCCGTGTGAAGCCGAAATGATGCAAGAATAACAAGCTCTTTCTCCATTTCAGCCATAGTTTCAGAAGTAGTCTTTCATATACCTTTGATGAAATAGATAAAATGCTTATCGTCGTGTATGAAGCTATATCATTAGTCGGCTTACCCGGTTTCGGGACCATTACTATCATTATCTAACAGTAATAAGGAAAAAAGGTGCGATACCTTTCATTCTGTCGGGAAGCCCGTAGTTCGAAGAAAGCCATTAAAGAGATGTGTTACACCCCGGATGGTCTTGAATCACCATAAAAAGTATTTTATTGGTTATCAAGTCATATTGGGGAGCTTTTTAATTCTTTCCTCTTCTGATTCCTTGCAGACCACTGGTGACGAAAGAGATTTCACAGGAAGACTCATAGAAATTGGATTACTCAGGAATTCGATTATTTCTTCCTCATTAGCTCCTCATTTGTTAAAAGGCTGAAAGACCTTCTCAAGATGCCTTGCGAATAGGTTAGCTTTTTTACTGTTGTACGACAGTGTTAAAAAAGAACAAACCACCTGTCTTACACAATAACAGCACCGACTGGGGCTCCTATCAGAGCCGGTTTGAGGACAAGCTAAGTGTGCCTGTTGAGTTGAAAATAATTGCTGATATAGATATTGCGATGCATTTCTTGACAGCAATCCTGCCGAAGGCAGCTTGGCGGTTGATAACAGAGAATTAAATGGAGGAAGTTTATGGATCTTATTTCTACCAAGAGGTGACTTAGATGGAGGTGGAAATATTTCAGAAAGTCTGAGGATAGAACATCTCGTAGATTAAATCGACTGCCGAGGTCTATTAAAAACGAGACATCTAGAACATCCTTCAGAATTTCTCCCCTTCGCAAAAGTACGATTACTCACTATGGAAGGCCACGAAATACTTCAATAGAACACCACCATCTTTCCCACCTGTATGTGGATTACATTGCAAAATATTTTTTTAGTTGTATTAATGTACTTTATTAAATTATTCACGGTTTTTTTTTGTTTTTTCTCTTATGCGCCCGCAAGTTTTCAGGAATTGTTATTTTCTTTCTTACATACACGCTAAGTTTGGAAACTACGACCATCCAAACACAAGATTAACACTTTTCCACTCGAATATTGTGAATTTACACTATAGCAGAACAACGTTTAGCTCATATAGTCATGTCATCCATAACAACACTTTTAAAAAAAGGTTTTACAGAATACTGTTGCCTGACAACTAATGAAACGTCACCTTAAGTTCATAAACTAAATAATGAAACATACTGCGTTAGGATATTGACAAAATGTAACCTTCTCATATCATTTTGTAATTAGGTCATCTAAAAAGAAACTTACCACTCAAAGAAATATATCTTATAAAGTACTTTTAAAATCTATGCTACCCACTTAACTTACACATTTAACATATTAAAATACATACTTAACTAAGTACAACTAATCTAAACAATTTTTCAAACAACAGTACATTGTTATGCAGGCCTATTTTGTGTTTTTTTGCACCAAACAACGACATATTAACATTGCATACTAATAGACTTATCAAATCGCTATGTTATCTGTATGCTTTACAGGTCAACACATGTAAGAGTTTTACAAAATTATTTATATACAACATTAATGGAACATTTAGTATGATGATTTAAACGATATTATATCATAATTTTTTTTATATACACCCGCGACAAATTAAAAAAAAACACATGGTGCGGGGCGCATAGTAGAAAAGACCAATTAATATTCGTATATTTTAATATTTTATATATGTTACAATATTTGGCTATTTTTATTTCCTTGTACGAAGTAAAGGAAGTATTGTAATCGCGAAAAATTTCGGTTTTCAAATTTCAACGGAAATATCCATTTTGACCATCCCTGAATCCATTTTCACTAGTTTCCGCATGACGTCTGTATGTACGTACGTTCGTATGTATCTCGCATAACTAAAAAACGATTAGCCGTAGGATGTTGAAATTTTGGATTTCGGACTGTTGTAACATCTAGTTGTGGACCTTCCCTTTTGATTGCAATCAACTGACCCAAACGTGTCCAAAAAAGCCCAAAATCTCCTAAAATTGGATTTTGGACTTTTTCTTAATTGTAGTAATAAGCCCTCATTGAGAGCTTTTCAACGAAATATCATAAAAGGTACTTATTTTCATTGGTTCCAGAGTTATCTACAAATAAAATTTTAATTAATGAAATATTTGGATCTTACAAGGGTAAGGCACATCGATGCGAATCAGACTTCATCTCCTATTTTTAACTTCTTTTTTTTAGTTTTAACATACTGATTTATTAATAATTATTAACCTCTCATTTAAAAAAAAATTACGATAAATAATATTTCTATAATAAAAAACAAATGAAAAAATATCAGAAGTTTTTAATGAAATTAATTTTTTTGTACTTTTCATTTAAAAAAAAAAATGTGTATATGTAATTTAATAGGATTACAAGGAAGTTATGTGGTGTCTATATCAGATATTTTTTTCCTTGGTTCACTGGTTAAGTAATTTTAATTAAAGTTAGTTTAATATTTCCTCCTTCTACCTTGATGATAATATTGATTTTTGTTGCTCGCTTTAAAATGAATTTGACAATTATTCACCAAGCTATAATTGTACATAAAGACAAAAATATTAACGACTACTGAATTCTTTTAACAATTATCAGGTTTCAACTTATTGAATTAAATATTACATGCTGAAATCTGAAGATGAACAATCTCTTTTACTGTTTTCTACATTTGCTGTTTGCTGTAATCGCATACACCGTGAACCATTTTTTCCAATACGATTCCTAGAGTCCTTAACTATCTAACGTTGCAAACTTCAAAATAATTCTTCTAAAATTCCGTAGAAATTAACTCTAACTAAGTTTTGTCAGTGTAATATTTCATTAAGTAAAAAGTTTAGTTGTTTAAATAGTTTGTCATTTTTAAAAAACATAAAAATAAATGTAAATTATACAGACTGTGTATTTTTAGGTGCATGCGCACCTACTGCTAGTAACAGAAAGTAAATACCTGTAGTAAAATACAAGTAAATAACGATTTATTCGTTAAGTAATAAAGATAATATAGGCTAATTTAGGATGAAAATTAATTAAACTGAAACTATAAAATATCCATTGAATAGCTGCTAGTTTTTCTCACGCCGACTTCATTGTTAAGTCACTAAGAACATAGGAATTTACGTATTAAAATTTTATTTACAAATTAAAATATTTTCTTATCAAAAACTCTTTCCTAGGACTTCCATTCACTCTCTAAATCCCGTAGGGGTGGAATGATAAAATTATTTCCATGTCTGACCTTGTATCCTATAAAGAGATGAAATTAACAGAACGACAGTTGATGTATTGCAGTTTTCATTGTTAATGAAAATTCCTTTTTAAATATATGTCCCATTTCCTGATGAATAACACAAACATAATTTTTCAACGTTATCCTAAAATATTATAAATACATAGATGAATATATATATATTTTGAGTTTGATGCAGCTTTCCATTATTCCTTATCTAGTGCTAGTCGTTTCATTTCAGTATACACCTCCTACATCCTATATCCGTAACAATTTGTTTTACATATTCCAAACCTTACCTGCCTGCACAATTTTTTCTTCTACCTCCAATAAAGTCCCTCCAATAAAGTGACTATTCCAGGATGCCTTAATATTTGGCCTATACGTCTGTCTCTTCTTTTAACTATATTTTTCCAAATGTTTCTTTCTTCATCTGTTTGCCGCAGCACCTCTTCATTTGTCACTTTATCCACCCATCTGATTTTTAACATTCTCCTATAGCACCACATTTCAAAAGCTTCTAATCTTTTCTTCTCAGATACTCCGATTGTCCAAGTTTCACTTCCATATAAAGCGACACTCCAAACATACACTTTCAAAAATCTTTTCCTGACATTTAAATTAATTTTTGATGTAAACAACTTATATTTCTTACTGAAGGCTCGTTTAGCTTGTGCTAATCGGCATTTTATATCGCTCCTGCTTCGTCCATCTTTAGTAATTTTACTTCCCAAATAACAAAATTCTTCTCCCTCCATAATCTTTTCTCCTCCTATTTTCACATTCAGTGGTCCATCTTCGTTATTTATACTACATTTCATTACTTTCGTTTTGTTATTGTTTATATTCATGTGGTTGTTCTTGTGAAGGACTTCATCCATGGCGTTCGTTCTTTCTTCTAAATCGTTTTTACTCTCAGCTAGAATTACTATATAGTCAGCAAGTCGTAGAATCTTTATTTTTTCACCTTTTACTGTTACTCCCGATACAAATTGTTCTTTAACTTCATTAACTGCTAGTTTTATGTAAAAATTTAAAGGTAACGGAGATATGGAACACCCTTGACGGACACCCTTTCTTATTACGGCTTCTTTCTTATGTTCTTCAATTATTACTGTTGCTGTTTGGTTCCTGTAAATGTTAGCAATATATATAATATTTCATAAAGTATATACCAGAAAAAATATCGGCCTTATTAGACTTTTATACGTGTTTAGCTTAAATAAATATTTTTTCATGGTCTCAATTCATTGTTATAATAAGAAATTTTACTGAGAAAATTGCTTTTGACTCTCTTGCCCACTTCTGAAATTAAAGTTATTAAATTTTTTTAATAAGATTTAATTTTGTATTAAAGAAATATTGTTTTCGAACAATTAGTTCGCCTCTCTGTATTACCACAATGACCCAACAAAAATATTTGAAAATCTTTAAATTATAACCTGTTATGGCCACTGACACGTAATTGTACAGACTGTTTTTCTTTGTGAATTGTTTTAAACATATTTTGTAGTGTTGGATATAAAGATAAATGAACGAACATCTTGGTGAGAATGATAGGATTTGAAATCTATCATCAAACTAGGAAATATTCATCAATTGTTAATATGGTTGTAACAGGAAACTTATTTTTATTGGCAAAATCCATTCGCTTCGAATAGTTTACTAATTTCTCAAACAGTATTTACCTGAAAGGTTTGTGAGTAAAAAAATTTGAATGTTTATGTATATGACATATATTTCTATGAGTAAATTATTTTAAAAACGGATACAGAAAAAAAGAGTGAGAGAGAGAAAAAGTGCAAATGTAAAAGCTACTATTACTACTTCCATTTGTTATTTAGTATTCCCAGGCGCATCCGATGGGTTTTTATTTTAAAAAGTTGTGATAGGAATTTTTCAATTTAAAAGTTAATTTTAGTTATTTTTTGATGTTGAATTGTGGCATAATATAACAGGAAAATATTCTGTTTAATATAATATACGAATCGTCTCTACGGCCAATGTAAAATATATTTATAATTAACAACTCCATTTTGATATTATGTATAGTAACAGTCGTTTCTACTTTAAGGGAATTTGAATTTGGGAAATTTTGTGTTGGAATAATAAATGAGACTAGGGAAATTGTTCCATTCATGTTTATTTGATGGTGATTTGAATAATTAGTTTTCGAATTAACATACGGTTTCACTATGAATAGTTCATTAAAATTAGATATTTTAATTTTAATAAAATTTATATATTTTATTGATTACAATAAATTACTATTTTCCACCGTATATGTCCGAAATGTATTCTTAATAAATCAATAACAATCCAAACAAGTTTATTTTATGAAAGACTAAACAGTTGAAAATGTTTATACATAAGGACGAATAATTTTTACTTTCTCAGGTATAGCGAAATATTCTGCTGCAGCAGTTACAGCTGAAACGGGAAAGTATATACTCGTAGTTCGCTCAAAAAAATCCAAAAAAATTGGTCTTTTTGTGTTTTAAGCCTTAAGGGGGCATTTTGGATTTAACTACTATAACGTAGATACCGGTATTCTTTAGTGGTTGGGTTCAATTAACTTACGCTTCTTAAGGAATGGTCGTCCTGAGTTTGTTTAAGACTATACATTTACCAGTACAGTTATGTACATTTCACTGATAAGTCGCTAATGAATTTAATTGTTGATGCGACTATAAATAAATAAACTATACAAAATTTAACCAAAATATTAATTTAATTATATTGTAAATAATCTGCCATAAAATATTATTCCGATGCTCCCAAGCCGAAAACATCTGTTTTGTGAAACGAACATTTATATATATGTACGTATGTATTGGTTTTATAATTCTGCACCTCGTTATCCAATTTTCTTCAAACTTGGTTGATAAGTTCTCCCTTCGGGGTGAAAAAGTTTATAAAATTTTTGAAAAAATTGGAAAAAGGTTAGTGGATGTTTAGGCAAAATTTCAAATCTTTACTAGATTACTGTAGCAAAAAAAATTTCTTACAAAAGATGAAGTATTTTTTTTATCAAGATCACAAATAACCCAAACCTTTTTAACTTTTTATTCAAAATTCTTCTTACCCCCAAAAAATGTATATTACAGCTGAAACGGGAAAGTATATACTCGTAGTATAGGGGATCGTCGTATAGGGGAGGGAAGAATTTCCCTCTCCTATACATTTTTCTTTTTTAGCTATATCTTGTTTCAGAAAAGAAATTAATTTGCATCTATATTTTCTACATCAACAGGCCTTCAAACCAGTACAAAAGATCCATTACCCATTCTACTCCAATATAGCCTGTAACTACAAAAAGTATATTTTAAATTAAACTTTTTTAACAATTTATTTTAAATTTATGTCTATCTGGTCAGTTACCCACCGCATATGAAAAATGTAAAAATTTATTTAATTTTTTGAAAGTCTTAATCTTTTTGAAACTCCCTTACTCTTTAGTATTTCCTGAAGAAACCTTTTTCCTTGAAAATTATAACTTCATTTAGAATTATTCTAGTATTTTTGTATTTCTTTAAACAATTTTAAAAAGTTCTTTTTACTTCCTTGTACGAAGTAAAGGAAGTATTGTGATGGCGAAAAAATTTAGTTTTCAGGTTTCAAATATCCATTCTGATCATCCCTGAATCCACTTTGACTAGCGTGACTTCTGTACGTACGTACGTACGTATATATGTATGTATGTATGTATGTATTTTGCATAATTCAAAAACAATTACCCATAGGGTGTTGAAATTTTGGATTTAGAACTGTTGTAACATCTATTTGTGCACCTCCCCTTTGATTGCAATCGATTGGACGAAAAGTGTGAAAAAAGACCAAAATCCCAAAAAATTGAATTTTCGACTTTTTCTTAACTGCAGTAATAAGTCATCATTGAGAGAATTTCAACGATATATCATAAGTGGTACTTATTTTCATTGGCCTCAGAGTTATAACCTAATGAAATTTTAATTAATGAAATATTTGGATGTTTAAGGGGAAGGCACATCGGTTCGAATCAGACTTCATCTCCTATTCTTTAACTTCTTTTTTTTAGTTTTAACATATTTATTTATTAATAAACTTATTAACTTCTTATTTAAAAAAAAATTACGATGAATAATAATTCAATAATAAAAAAAATGAAAAAATATCAGAAGTTTTTAATGAAATAAAATTTTGTTCTTTTCATTTAACAAAAAATGTAAATGTAATTTAATAGGCGTACGAGGAAGTCATGTGTTGTCCTCATCAGATTTTTAAATTTATTATCACCACTTAGGGATTATTTTCTTAAAAATTTATTTTTCCCTATGAATATGAAAACACCTAAAATTGAAAAAAAATCCCCTAACAAATTTTTAATGTTCAAAACGTATTTTCTTAAACAAGAAAGACACTAAAATAACTTATTACACCCCCTGATGGAGGACTTCAAAATCTTTTAAATAATTAATTTTTTTTTAATTTTATTTTTTTATTTAATATCAATATTAATGAATATTTTATGTGACAAAAACCTGATGCGTTAGGTCTTTAATAACTTAAGATGATTGAATTGAAAAATTGAATTGCACAACTTGACTGGCATATTCGGGAATGTTGTACAAATCATTGCCGGTTTTTTCTAATCATTTATTCAATTAGTATTATAACATTTTTGAGATTTTCCGTAAAGTACAGATTTTTTTCAGTTAAATTTTTGTCGAATTTTGTTTAAAATTCTTGTGTTTTTTGTTTGACTAATTTTTAAATCTATAAATTTTCAGTTAATTATGATACAAAAAACCCCTTTTTAAATTCTTTTTTTATCCTTTTAAAATTTGTTATTCTGAAGGATACTGTGCCAAAAAATCCATTTTGTTGTAGTTTTTTATCACGGTATCTTTTAAATTTCTTACTAAAATAGGCTTCTTTGTCATATGTTATAATTTTGATTGTTAACGTGTTACTATACTATACTCTACATTTATAATAATTACATTAGTATGAAAAAATTCTAACCGTACAAAAAATCCAAAATGACAAAACTTTTATCTTGTTATCAATACTTACCACTTTTTGTCTTATAATTTATAATACGTAGCACTTTATCGATAGATAAAAGATTTTTAAAAAGCTCGATTTCTTTGGTATAATTTCATTTCTTTGGTCTCATTTATAAGTAGAGAAGAATTAAAACTAGATGATCTGTTTATTTATTTAATTAAAAATTTTCAACTACGGATCCGCAATCCCACAATTGAAGCAATTCCCTCGCTTATCGGGACCGCCGCAGGAGTCAGCTCGGTGCCCAATCCCAACATCTATAGCAACGCTCCTCAGCTGACCTCCTTGAAACAGAGTAAGACACCCACCCAATGCGAATGCGGCCGTTCTTCAGCAATTTATCCGCGACCAGAGGCGGTTCCGCCACGGTCGCCTCTTTTGTATCCCTAAATGAGAGCCGCAGGGAGAGGAATATCTATCGTCACTGAGTCTTCAGCCGTCTTGCGGATATCACACACTAAATCCACCTCAGAGGTAAGGGCGTCTATGTCCTTTATGAGCAAGTGAACACGTTGAACGCCTGTACCGGTCGTAACTGGCGTGCGTTCCAAGTTGTCCAAACTTTGCCGGCGTAGCCGCTCAGCAACATCTCCAGTATCTGTAACTCTGATTTGAAGGTCCTCTCCCTGACCTCGATGCGCCGAGAATATACCTGCTTTTTGTAAGCTTGTAAGCTTCGGGCTTACAAGAACGCTTCCGAGTCACATTCTGTCACTCGATACAAAAGAAGCCCCACCCCTCCGTGAGGGCCACAAAAACTGGCATTAGCATTATCATCCAAACCAACCGAGCTGATTACATCAAGCGATTGACCAAACGTTCCTCATCCTTCGATGAGCCTACTAACACCAAATAATTCAGTCCGCCTACGTCCACTGACCCACAGTCACGTCCATCGCACGGGTATTGTCAGCAACAACCTGACCAGGCCGCTGTGAGCCCGTTCGATCGGGCTCGCCCAGGGCATCTCCTTCAACAATGATGAGGTGGCACAATCCAGGTCGACCACCCACACAAGGCCATGAGCTCCACTGACATTTTTCAGTACCACAGCGGACGTAAATACTTCCTTGGGTCACCTCTGAAGGATCAGCCGGGGTAATTCGCTGTCAACTACCCCACTCACCAGTGCCTTCCGCATATTTACCCCCAGGAGTACCGCCATCCATTGCTTGAGTGGCCACATCTGAAACAATGAAGTAAGTTTGCGTAGCTTCATCTACTAGGTCCAACTGAGTCGACCTCGTAGAAATGATTTAGTTAATATTAAACTCAACTATTCCTCCGGGAGTAAAGTTTAATAGAGGATATTCTTAATTCTGATATTTTATTTGAGATTTTTCTTAAGTCAAAAATTTCTAAGTACTAGATTGAACTATAAATATATATTATTTGTTACAGATTTTGAAATATTTTTTCTAGTAGTTGATTTTTTTGCAAAGATCTGACATCCAAATTTAAATTTCTTTAATTCAATTATTACATGTTTAAGTCAGCACAAAAATTTATTCTTTTCCAGAAAATCACAGAATCTAGCGAAGTAGATAATGTTTCAGTAAAATTTTCAATAATAAATGAAAATTCGAACTCCACAATTATCTGTTCATATCCAAATATAAACAAGGAAAACATTATTCCGAAAAAAATATTATTAATGGTGAAACTTATTTTCGATATTTTACCTTTAAATACCTTTATAAAAAATGTAAATTTATAATATTTATAGATATATAATTTACAACATATAATAAGCACATAATGCTTATGTAAGCGATAATTAAAATATTAATTTTAATTAATATTTTAATTAAAAATCGTCAGCTGGAAAGTTGGAGTATTAAGGTTTGTTAAAATAACTTTACCAATGAAATAAGAACTCCACGTAATAATCTTAAAATATCGTATGATAAGATTTTATCCGAGATCATTTATGAATCGTAAGGTATTACAAAAATTTATCATTTTTTTTTTTTTTTTTGTAGTATTGTGTTATGCTAATCAGAAAGCAGCTGTCCTGAATAGCGAGACCAGGTATCTTGACTTAGATGTCGCCTCAATTTTTATTTTAATATTGATACCATATGTTTTTTAATGAAAGTTAAAGATTAAGCAAATTGGATAAAAATTCGCAAATAATTTTTTGTGATTCAAATAGCAAATAACAAAATTTATTTCATGTTAAACAAATTTTTAACTCTTTCTACATAATTAAGCCATAGTAAACATTTTTCAATGACGAAAAAATCAAGTCACAAAATTTAAAGAAAATAGCTTTAAGAGTCAAACGATTAGTACAATATTAGGAAATTACCAATCAACGTAAAATACAGATTACTAGTTAACGCTGATCAACCAGTAGGCGTTCGGAAATTTAGAGATTTTCATCTTTCTTCTTTTTTAATCCATTTTCATATTTTCCAGTCCAGTTTCAAACATTATTTAGGTACAGAAAATGATAATATACAAACAGATTAAAATACGATTTGTTAAAATTTACAGCAAATTTGAATGGGGAAAGTAAAAACTTATCAGGAAGAGGTTTTTGATTTTTTATGCAGATAGTTGTATTTTAATCGATACGCGATAAAAGAAAAGGAATTGTTTTAAACAGGATTAATGTGCAGTTGCATGTTACATGTAAGTAAGGTTTACCATAAATACAGTTGTATACACTAACTAGCTTCATAGCGTTCAGAATCGTGAGATAAGGTTTCTTGATTTAGATATCTTTAATTTAAATTTTATTTTGGTGTAAAATCAGCATGATATCCTTGTTTTGTTACGTAAATTTAAACGTGTAACAAATTAGATAATATTTTAAGTAATTAAAGTAGAAGGCATTATTTCATGATATTGAATTCCGGCTCTTAGTACATACGCATCGCATGCAATAATATCTTTACCCGTTTGCAAAACAAGAATATTTATTCCATTAAATTTACCGGAATAGGCAGGCTCTGCTTATAAAAAAAATCTGCCAATATAGTTAAAAAAAATTAACAACGACAAATCTTACTTAGTAAAAGATAGCTTTAATAAAACAATCCGCTCAAAAAATCAAGCTAATCGATAACTAATATCGATTATTATTATTATTTTTACTTCCTTGTATGAAGTAAAAGGAAGTATTGTAATCGCGAAAAATTTTGGTTTTCAGAATTCAACGGAAATATTCATTCTGACCATACCTGAATCCATTTCGACTAGTTTCGATGTAATATCTGTACGTATGTATCTCGCATAACTGAAAAAAGATTAGACGTAGGATGTTGAAATTTTGGATTTAGGACTGTTGTAACATCTATTTGTGCACCTCCCCTTTGATTGCAATCGACTGGACTAAAACAGTCCAAAAAACCCAAAATCCAAAACAATTTGGATTTTGGACTTTTTCTTACCTGCAGTAATAAGCTCTCATTATTAGTTTTTCAACGATATATTGTAAGTGGTACTTATTTTTGTTGCTTCCAGAGTTATAACAACATAGAATTTTAATTAATGACATATTTGGATTTTAAGGAAAGGCACATCAGTTCGAATGAGACTTCATTTCCGTTTTTAACTTTTTTTTTAATTTAAACATATTGTTTTATTAATAATTATTAACCTCTCATTGTAAAAACATTTTTACGATGAATAATAATTCAGTAATAACAAAAAAAAAATAATCGGAAGTTATTAATGAAATAAAATTTTATGTACTTTTCATTTTAAAAACATTTATACGTAATTTAATAGGCGTACAAGGAAGTCGTGAGGTATCCACATCAGATTTTTTTATTTCACTTCCAGACCAACATAAAAATATTAATTTAATTTAAAAAGTAATAAAATTCAAAATTTAAAAATAGTTTTTTGAAATAAAAAAAAAATTGTGGTGAATATTTTTAGCAAAATAAGTTAAGCAGTCTTGGAAATGTTGCATATTTCAGTGTGGTAGTCAACTTGTAAAAAATGTTCAGTCTGATTGGGATTTGAACTCGGGTCCTTCCAGATTAAATGTAGAGAGAGATATTTCCATTTTGACTCGGAGGACGGTAAATATAATTGGGTAATAAAATAAAGAATTATATAGTGTGATGAAACTTTATCTAAGAATCAATTTCTTAAAATTAATGTTTCAAGTAATGGACTTTACATGTACTATGTTAACAAACTAACTTGAATTCGGAATCGAAAAAAATATATTCTGATAAAAATATATTCTGAAAAAAGTATATATATACTTTTTCAACTAAAAACTTCAACAAAGCTCTTCTATGGTAACGTGATGCAGTAGTAGATTACATAAAAGATTTTATCTCTTTTTAGAAATATTTTGAAATTAAAAATAATTGAATACTGTAAAAAATCTAAACCTCTGGTTACTTATTTGAACCGTCTCAAGTTAACCCAGTTTATAAAAGTAAAATATAATTTAAATTGCAATGAACAATTTTAAAAAGGTTGTTTGCAATTTTATACTAATTTATATAGAAAACATATTATCACGAGCTAGTTTCGACTATCTACAATACATTAAATTAATTGCAAAATAAATTATACCTAAAAAAATCGTAATTTATTTAGGTATAATTTATTTCAAATTACTTGAAAGTTATTTTGAATTCTAAAGATTTATTGTTAGTATTGAATGGGTAACTTTAAAAATAAACAAAATTTAACAAAGGTATTGAAATATAAAAGAAAATATGATAATGAGGAATTAATTATCCACGAAAGAAAACATTATATATGAGGAGTTCCAGGGTTTTTTTACTTAATATAGTGTAAAATGAAAATAAATGGATGAAGTTTGACAGAAGTCAAAAGTAGATTAAAGATTGAGTAAGATTTAAAAAAAAATAATTAATATACACTACAGACCTAAAAATGTGAAATATATTCCTTGAATTAATAATTAATTATTTTGTTATTCGTTGTGTATGCAATTTTTAATTCAAAAGATTTAAATATTTTATTGAATTTATTGTATATATTGTAATCAGTATTAACATATTTGTATCCTTTATTATTATTTGTTAGTTTTATATTGTCTTTTATATAAATTTTATTTTTTATTTTAGTATATAATTTATTTATTACGTTTTCATTGTATCTATTAGTTATAGCTAATATCTGATATTATTTAATTCAATGTTTAATTTTATATTAAACATTCAATTTTAAGTATTTCGTAGTCCTGTATATTAATGAATTAAACGTCGCGGTTTTTTGTTTCCAAGGATGAACGAAATATGTCCTGTTTAGTGGGTTTCCTATATATGTCGATATCAAGTTTGTTATTATAATTTTTATATTCAAATTGTTTATGCCATTATTGTTTTCTCGACCTAAGGTGAATTTAATGTCATTATCTAATGAGTTCATCTCAGTAGAGGCATTTCGAAAATGGTTCGATTTCGTTCTCTTTTAGCAACGATTTCAAGATGGAAATTCGATCAATTAAATGTTTCATTGTTAAATATCACGATTTTTGTACCCAGCCTTCATCAAGCACTTTAAAACTGTTTAGGGGTCGGTTTTAGTTTGTTATTGATATTATGACTCCAATGACCAATCTTGGTTAATTTTTTCCACGATTTCATCGACTTTTTCAGTCAAGAGCCAACCAGAGTGAGGTGCCACATTGACCAAAAATGTTTAGATTAAATATGCTTGAACCAGTTTTGTGCTACACGTACTGATAATACACTAAAACATCACAATTTTTTTTATCACCCTGAATCGCATTCTTCCCTTTCTTTTTATAAAATTTCAAATAATATCGGCTTTCTTCTTTGTTTTCATGATGCAAACACTTTTAAATAAATAAACAACCCAATATTTATCATAATCTTTTTAAAAATTTTCAGTGATATGTTACTTTTCAAAAGCACGCAAGTGTTACCAGAATTGATTATTATTACCACAGTTATGCGATTCTATATTCTTCTACCGGGTGAATAGGATGACAACTTTTTCCCAACCACTTAACATATACTGTCACGGTATTCCCAAAAATATAAAGAGAAGATATTTTTAAAAAGTATAATCCGCATAAATTACAGTATAACATCAAAAATAAAATGTTTAACGTCTTTCTATAACATGGAAATAATCACTTAAACTACTTTTTTCAATATTTAAAATGGATACTGTCTTTATTTTAGAAATATAAGCCAAAATAAAACTAAAATAATGGATTCCATTTACATCTATTTACTTCGAATAATAATCTATGTATTAACTATTTAAACACTTTTTAGTAATTAACAACAATGGAAACGCTATTTTAAGTGGGTTTCCCTATTAGTCAGTGACCAGTAAGTAATTGAAAACCAGTAATAATGCATTCAGTTATAACTATAATTGAGCAATAATAATAATAATAATAATCATAGTAACAATAACAAAATTATTATCATTCAAACACCATTTAATTGATATCGTTATTATTTAATTATAATTAATTATCGAGGGAGTATTTGCAAGTCCAAAATTAGTAAATATTTATGATATAAATACATATTAGTAAATATAAAATTCGGTATATATAAGTAATTTTATACGTATTGTTATACTTTTTATATCTTTATTTGCACATAATATACGGTTACAACTGTATTAATATGATATTAAAATATTTTAATTAATTACCACAATGTTCATATACTACGAATTAATTTATTAGAGAACAAAGTAATATTGCAAGTATAAAAATTAAAGCCTGGTAAGGTTAATTGAGTTTATTCCTTTTTGAGTTCTCAGTTATTTTATTTGCTATTACATATATTTTGATTATGAACTAATTAGTCATTTAATTTCAAAAAAAATAATTATACCTCATCGTGTGTATATCTCTTTTATAAATTTTATCTTCGTATTTTTCTCTAGTTTTTACCCTCTACATAACCTTTATTATTAAAATAATTAAACCTAAATATCGTAATATGTGACCCACAAAACTACAAGTATATGTCTAAACAACATTCTGCAACAAATAATTAAAATCATTATAGGATCATCACTTTCGGCTATTTTAGCTAAAATTTTCATGAATGAATTAAAAAACAATAATCTAAATCATAAATTTAATAAACATAAAATTTTAATATATAAAAGATATGCGGATTACATGTTGATCATATATGATCAACAATTTAAAGATGAAGAAGATAAAATAATGAAAGAAATGAACACATTAAATAATGACATTAAATTCACCAGGTCGAGAAAACAATGACATAAATTTTTTGGATATAAAAATTATTATAATAATAAACTTGATATCGACATATATATGAAACCCATTAAACCGTTAAACACTATTATTCATTAAAATTTGTTTCATCCTTGGAATCAAAAAACATCGAGCTTTAAGTCATTAATATACAGGACTATAAAATATATTAAAATATTTAAAATATAACTTTTGATTTCTGTCTAACTTCATCCATTTATTTTCATTTACACCCTATATTAAGTAAAAAAAAAACATGTAACTCCTCATATATAATGCTTTCTTTTGTGGATAATTAATTTTCCATTATCCTATTTTCTTTCATATTTCAATACCTTTGTTAAATTCTATTTATTTTTAATGATACCAATTCAATACCAACAATAAATCCTTATAATTCAAAATAACTTTCAACTACATTGAATTAAATAATATCAAATATTAGCTATAACTAATGGATATAATGAAAACTTTTCCTTTCTTTTTCCTGTTTAGCCTCTGGTAATTATCTTTTAGATAATACTTCAGAGGATGATATGTATGATTGTATATGAAGTGTAGTCTTGTACAGTCTCAGTTCAACCACTCTTGAGATATGTGGTTAATTGAAACCCAACCACCAAAGAACACCGGTATCCACGATGTAATATTCAAATCCGTGTAAAAATAACTGACTTTAGTAATACTTGAACGTTGGAATTCTCGACTAAAAAATCTGCTGATTTGGGAAGACGCGTTCATAACTAGACCAAGCCGATGGGTACAATTAAAACCTTATAAATAAATTATATACTAAAATAAAGAATAAAATTTATATAAAAGATCATATAAAACTAACAAATAATAATAATAACGGATACAAATATGTTAAAACTGAATACAATATAAATTACTAAAAATTCCATAAAATATTTAAATCTTTTGAATTAAACTGAATACATACTAATAACAGAGATTCTTATTAAATATCTGAACTTTTTTGATTTTTGAATAAATCAAGAGGACATTGAGTAAATTGAATTGTAGAATAAAATTGTCGTTGTTGCGATCAACACTTGCTTTGTTAATATGAGAATAGTAGTATTTCTGGTGTTTAAAAAATCAATCAAGTAATAATCCGAGTGTATAGTCTGAAGTTAAATATAGGAAGAGGTTTTATGTGAAACCTTCAGTGTTAGAGGAAAGCGAGAGGATTGTGCTTCCGCGAATCTGTTAATTTGTTAGTTGAGGGTTATAAGTTGTGGAAGGTTGTCATGGTTGGAAAAAGGCTATAGTAAGTTGTGTAAATACGCTGATAAAAATGTCTGCCGAGGGATTTGCACTGATGGCATCCTGACAAATGTCATCAAGTGTTCTATTATCAGGTATAGAAGGTCTAAAAGATGACCTCCGGTAAAGCCCATCAAAGCTAGGAACAGAGGGGGATGATGTGACGACCGGATCGTCACAAGGTGAATTCCCGTACTATGGTCAGGATATGAACAACTGGAAAGATTACGCCTAACAATCGTAATAAAACTACCAGAATGATTAGTAGGAAATGTGTCGTCTTTTTTCATGACAACGCCAGACCCCACGCATTTTGGAGACTTGTCAAAAATTATTAGAGCTGGATGGGATGTTTTGGTGCATCCACCGTATATAGTCCTGATCTTGTGCCGGTAGACTACAATTTGTTTCCGTTTCTGCAGAACTCTGTTCAAGGTATACATTTAGCTTCCAAAAAGTTCTGTGAAAATCGTTTATTACACTTTTTTCGTACAGATAACACAGAAGTTGTATAGTGTATAGATAATGATTTTACCTCAAAGAAAAAAAACAAAAAAAAAACAGAAAATGGTCAATCAAAACTTGGTTTAATAAACTTCATTTTACATATATATATATATATATATATATATATATATATAAGTATTTTTATTTTTAATCTTTTTACATAAAAATTTGAATAAGGTTTTTCTTTAAACCCGTATTCTATTTAAAACTGACTCAAATTACTGCTTTATTAGAAAAAAAGTTTTGTAATAAACTTTTTTTTTTTTTTTTTTTGGAAAAAAAACATTTGATTTAAATTTATAAAATTAGTTTTTTTTATTTAAAGCGACGTTTTACACTAGAACCTTTTTTTTTTTTCTTTTTTTTTTTTTCTTTTTTTTTTCACTCTACTCCCCTGGGCCGGTCCGACTGGTTGGTATTGCGCCACCCAGGGGAGTGTCTGGTAAACTCTAACGAGCCTCTCTGCCTACCGGCTGAACGTCCGGCATGGCAGGTCGGCTCGCCGGTGTCAGCTCTTTTGAGTGATTTTCTGTTTGCCCATTTGGAAACCACGACATACCTCAAATAGCCGTAACGTGGCACCGGGTCTTTTCTTACTCTTCTTCTTCATCGGAACCTATCTAAACCCTTGGAGTCCTCAGTGGATCATTGAGAATGACACACCTCAGCGTGCCGTCTCTCACACTGAGGCTGTCCACCCTACCCTATTCTACACTAGTAACCTAGTCGCCTTTCATCTATATCCTTCTCTGTTAATACTGCTACTATAAATTCCGTAACCTTCTTCCAGTTTATTTCGCTCCTCAACATGTGCTCTAGGACCTCTGCTGGGCTCATACCTATTATGCCACAGTTCCTCCTTTTAATTGCCCACCTCTGGCAGCAGAAAAATGTGTGTTCTGCATTGTCAATTCTCTCACAGTACATTCATTCTGGACCTGGCCTTCTTCCAACACGATGGAGGTACTCATTAAAATTGATATGACCTGTAAAAACTACGTGATATGATAATTTAACTCATCATGTTCCCTGTCTAACCATAGTGTAAGATCTGGAATCAGCTCCTTCGTGCGTCTGGCTGGTCCATCCTCCTGCCATCTATGTCTAAGTCTATCTTTTGCTTCATTTGCTTTGAGGCCTTGCGCCCTCTCGATTCTATTTAGGGCCATTGTCTATTGGTGGCACCCCAGACAACACGCACAACGCCTCATAGGAGACCGTCCTGTAAGCTGAAACAACCCCCAGCAACAGCCTCCTACGAGTACTAACCAGTCTGTTTTTTTTTTTTTTACTCTGGTCTACTCTAGTCATTTTCTGTGTCTCTAGTCTACTTTGGTCTCTTTTCATTACGAATAAATCTTTCGCCTTTTACACTAGAACCTGTTTTTTTTAATGTAACTATTTAGATAAAAACCTTTGTGGAAAATGTGTAATGGAATTGATTATTTATAAATTGAAGAAAAATTAACTGAAAATCATCATCAAGTCGCTGATAATCTTTATCGTGTAGCACAGTACATAGGTGATGATGATAATAATACCTGCAATAACGATGTCATCATATACTAGAAATAAATCCCAATTTAAACGTTTTCTAATTTAATACAAGGATGTATTTAAACCATGATTATAGCATTTTGTTTGCTAACATATAATATCCTGAAAATCTTTTGTTTTACAAAATTCAATTCTGTGTCGTTACGGCGAATTCAGTCAAATAGAACTCAACAGATTAATGAGGCAATATCAAGGAATTAATAGAGTTAAAATAAAGCTTTACTGGTCATATATTTACCTATCTCTTGCATGGAAGGCTAATCCTTTGCGCACCCCGATACAACATATTATAAATTACATTCAGCTTCCACTTATAAATAGAGGCATTGCTTAAAGCGTAGTATTTCTAAAAAAACAAGTACATTAATTTACTACTTATGTTATTTGTTTTAGTCTTTCTTTCCCTTTAAAATATCTTTAGCACTAATTTCTCTGAGTGCAATGATGTTTAATACCTAATAATGAATGATTACTGACGAATTATCACTTGAAAGCTGAACATCTGCATTTTGATAGGCTTGGCATGTGCAAAAACATGTTTATCTCGGGGAAAATAACACTTAGTTATTTATATATTTTTTTTAATAAATCAGACAAGGAATTCTTATTACGAGTATTTTGCAAATTGTTATACCAGTTTGAAGAGATATTCTACATGTACATCATATTAGATAGCTTACAGCCTTTTAAGGTATTATACATACACAATACTCACCTTTAAATTTAATGATTAACTTAGAAAACTTTATATCTATTTCATTTTTTTATATTATTATAATTTTTTTTATACGAAAATTATTGGTAAACTTGTACCAGTAACTACTCGTTTTAGAGTGAAATTAGTAACGATATTACTGAATTTTTCGGTCATTTTTTTAAATAAAAAAAAAAAATTAAATCACTTTTCACGTGATAAAAGTTTTAAATTAACTTTACCCTCCACATTCTTAGTTACTTCTTAATTTCTTATGTAAGGAAATGATAAAAAAATTCTTGTAGATTGTTATTTTAAAAAATTATAAAATTTCACTCAACTGCAATGTTAAAGCAAAGCAATTTACATTGACTTCATCTGTAAAATGTAGTTAGAATACTCGTACATCAATGGACAAAATCTTTTAGATATTGTTTAAAATTATCTTATGTAGACACCACGTGACTTCTTTGTACGCCTATTGAATTACATATACACATTTTTTGCTGCACTTCATTTATACTTATTTCATGTGAACGTGAGATACGATCCTTCAATTCTTTAATAAAGTGAACACAATACTAAAATATTGGTTTTTATTAACATCAAATTTTTATACAATTATTAATTCAACAGTCTTACCTGAAATATTAAGAGAGAGAGTAAATATCCCTTTATTACTCTTTAAATAAATGTATGTCTAAGTCTTATATCTATCTAATACTACATTTTTTAAATTATTATGATGTAACGATCAACAAAATGAAAACAAAAATGAATAATCAGATGTTTCACCAAGTCTGATGTAGACACCACATCACTTGTACTCCTATTAAATTATATATAGATTTTTTTTTTTTTTTTTTTTTTTAATGAAAAGTACATGAAATTTTATTTCATTAATAACTTCTGATATTTTTTTTTTATTGTTATTATTGAATTATTATTTATTGTTAAACTTTTTTTTTCAATCGGAGGTTAATAATTATTAATAAACCAATATATTTAAATTAAAGAAAAAATTAAAAAAAGGGACACTTGGTTCAGTCAGCTAAATGTTACAACAGTCCTAAATCTAAAATTTTAACGTCCAACGGCTATTTGTTTTAGTTATACGAAACGCATACGTACGTATTTATATACAAACAGATGTCACGCTGAAACTACTCAAAATGGATTCAGGGATGGTCTAATGGATATATCCGTTGAAATCTGAAAACCAAATTTTTCGAGATCATACTACTTCCTTTACTTTGTTCAATGAAGTAAAAATAACTCTAAAATACATAGAATATATGTGTATTATTTTAACTAAGTTCCTTTCAGTGATAAATGTTGAAATCTGCCCTTACTAATTTTACCTCATTAAAAAAAAAAAAAAAAATGAAATAAGAGATAAATAATAAAAATAATAAAATGTGAAATGTGATTTAAAAAAAATCAACATTTACTTCATAAGTTTTAAACAATAATATGTACAAAATTGATAATATTATTCCTCAAGGCTAAGGCGGGCCTTTTGTAAACTTTTTTTTATTAAAACAGTTAAATATCTTTTGATAGGATTATGATTACAAAAATATTATAATTTCTGCTTCGTTCACACCGAGTCCACCATTAATATTTGGTAAGCGTCTGTCTTGTTTTGATAATAATAGTTTTTAATTAGCAAAAATTCAGGACTAAAATACCTTCACAAATTACAAAATGGCGGCCATGTTTATTTTTCAATCCTTTGTATCTCCTAAGTATTAGTTTTAGTTTTATCAAAATATATATTTTAAATCTGTTAACAAATAACCGTGTTATGGCAGAAGATTGATGTTGTAATCTTGTGTCTGTTTTCAAGTCCTCCACTTTACGTTCAATTCGATTAAATATTAATTGTTTTTATTTATTATTAATTCTAGTGTTGTAAATTAGTATCAAATTATTTAATATTATATTTTTTATGAGAAAATTATTACATAATTTGATACTAATTTACAGCACTAGAATTAAAAACAATATTTAATCGAATTGAACGTAAAAAGTGGAGGACATGAAAACAGACATAGAATTACATCATCTTTTTTCTGCTACAACTCGGCTTTTTGTTAACAGATTTAAAAAAATTAAATCTCATTTTGTTCAAAATAAAAGGCTTAGTATTTTAGTAAATAACATGTATTTTGATAAAACTATGAACCAATATTTTTTTTAACCTCCGGGTCCACCGTTAGGTGTCGCTTCAGAGGATGAGATGAATGATTTGTAGCGTGTGTGAAAATGTCATGTCTGACCGGTATGAAGAACTTACCGGGATAAACCCTTGAGAACTTAGAAAATATTTAAGGGCAAATTTTTTGTTGGTAATTTAATAAATAATTTTCATAGTTTTAATCCACAGATTATTATTATTTCAAATGGTTTAAGAACTAATATCACGTAATTTTATATTTATTTTTGTTGGACTGAAATTTAAAAAGTACCACCCCAAATGGTTTTTCACACCTACCGGCCGAAGGGGTGAACGGATTTTAATTTTCTTTTCACCAAAATTGACTATTTTCAGGTTTTCATTTTATGTAATTAAATATTACCATTGCCGTTTAAAACTTTTGAGTTGAGGTAGCTGTAACGGTGAGGTTGGATTCCACCCGCTTGAAAATAATTTTAAAAAGCTCCCCGAGAATCGTATACGTTCCTGCAAACAAAAATACGATGGGACTGATAGCTGTTGAATAATGAATGTGGAAATTTTTTATATGATCACCCGGTATATATATACATATATATATATATATAAGAAGATTGATAGAAAATATTAAAAATTTAGAAAGAAGAAATCGAAAGTAAAGGTTTTTCTTTTTTAGTTCTGAGGTTTAACACTATGAATTAGAAAAAACAGTTCATGGTGAGGTTTTTATAATTTGCAAGCAGAGAAGACTGTTGATGCTAGATAAAGAACTTAGCGATGTGGAAGTTTTGGAATTGGCAGAAGGATGTAAAAGTTAGAGCTTCTTTTCCAGATGATACGATTAGTTGCTCGTATATCACCGATGGAGAAAGCTGCAAATACAATTACATCATCCTACACCTTATCACTGGTTAATTATTAAAAAACTACTAGTAATTTATTCATGAATCGTTAAAAATACCTTTTTAACCGACATTGGAAAAGTTCTTAGGTTAACATATTTTTTAATTTTTTATTTGTTTTCTATTATATAAATTCGTACTTTATTCTTATCAAAAAGATTGGTTATTATGTTTCTTTTTATTGTGATTTTTTTTTTTTTTTGTAAGAGGAGATTCCACTGATGATATCGTTAGTCTTAACTTTTTTTTAAAAAATCATATAAGCAAAAACAATTATTAACGAAAAACTACGTTGCCTTTAAAACTACTTGAAGATTGAACAAATATATATATATATATATATATATATTTTTTTTTAAATTTTTTTGTTTTCTACATTGCTTCGTATTGATTCATAGGGTAATTATTATTCATAATGTGATGTCATGCTGATATTCAAAATATTTTCTCTTGAATATTCACGACAATAAGATAGAAAACTTAAAATAAAAAGTAAAACCTGGTATGTTTATAGTCCAGGTAGTTGCAACTCAACCCACCGGATTGGTCTAGTGGTTAACGCGTCTTCCCAAATCAGCATTCAAGTCCTAGTAAAATTAATTAGTTTCATACAGATTTTAATACTAGATCGTGGATACCGGTGTTCTTTTGTGGTTGGGTTTCAATTAACCACACATCTCAGGAATGGTCAAACTGAAAATGTACAAGACTACACTTCATTTACACTCATACATATCATCCTCATACATCCTCTGAAGAATTATCTAAACGGTAGTAACCGGAGGCTAAACAGGAAAAAGAAAGAAGTTGCAACTCAAATTTAGTAGTATTTTCTTTACCTCATTTTTCTATACCCACTTTCTTATTTTTAATAAAGCGCATGTTCTATTCCTTTGGTGTTTCTTCCACGCGGTTTATTTTTATATGAATTTCAGCGTTGCTTGTTTAACTATCTTAAATTTAAATAAAAATAAAACAAAATGTGAAAACTGTTAATTTTTTTTTTTTAATACTCTGTACTTTCCCCAGCCTCCGGAGCCGGACAAGCAATTAAGCATAAACTCAGCTCCGGGGGGTCCCTTCACCTCAAATTACCTCAAAAGGACGCAAGGCTCCGCACAAGCAGCCGGGACTCGGTCTTTTTACATGCCATGCCTCAAATGAGGAGTTTCCAAAAGGGAGTTAACTTAAAAACAATTAAACAGACGATATGTTTTTAATTACTTTTTAAATTCAGTATTAAAATTTAGTTTCAAATTAAGGGTTTAGTAAAGAGAGTTTATTTTTTATTTGATTCAGACCTCTAAAACCCGAAAAATTAAAAACAAAACATTTTTTATTTTTATTTTTTCATGTCTTTTTAAAAATTTAATCTAATTAATTTATTTGGTCCTTTATTTCTTCTAGTTCTAGTGCCAAATAAATTAATAAAGGTTTTTAACTGTAATGTTTATTTTATGTACCAGTCGTTTGATCGAAAATCACAATGTGGTTTAGTACATACTTCAATTCTGATTTGAATATAGAATCTCATTTAAAAAAATGTATACAAACATAGAATCAAATTAAGCGTGTAGGATAAGCCTGAAAAAGTCATTTGTGAATGTAGGTCAGCAACATAAATTTTAGAATTTAACATTAAAGACTAACGAGAAATTAGAAAACAAAATCATGTTTGTGTTTTAACTTGCCTTATTTTTTTTTTTAGTAGGTTACAATTTTAATCCTTGCAAATTACATTTTTTTAAATAAATTCAATTAAGTTTCGTGTAATAGATTATTTAAAGATTAGTATAGTGGAAAAATTCAGAAAGATTGTTATGTAGTATTAGCTCTTCAACATTTTTTTTACAAAAAAAATTAAGTAAAAGGTTAATGGAATAGTACGGAAAAAATCGTACCTCCATTTAATTAAAGCGAGTTGAGAAAATTTAATCAATTTGATAATTCAGTTATTAGACTACATCGTTTCGTTAACACATCTGAACAAAATGAGATCGACATTGTTGTATCCTAAGGGTATAATTATAATTCGTTTGAATTCAATTACTTTAAAATTCTGTATTATTAATTTCATTCACTTTGTTCATTCATTGTGTCTTAACTCTTGCCAAGTTTAGTTTTAAAATTTATTATTTAGAAATTTTTTTTTTTTTTTTATCAATGAATAGACTATTATTCTGATATTAAAAATTATGTAATTAATTTTGGTTATTTTACAAATTTGCGATTGATATTTTATCTACGTTGGATTTTTTAAATTTTTTTCGGGGCTAGTAAGAACGTGACAGAATTAAGGTGTTGTCCTCAATCAAAAAATTACCCTTTCCAAATTTTTACTTTCTCGTCTAGATAGCACTCGAAGGTTTGTATTGTAATCGGTCCAATTTCGGCATATGCGGTTTTCACCAGTTTTGACATTTTGACACCTAAGGAACCCAAAAAATCCGATTGAAATTTTCCGGATGTTAATGTTTGTATGTATATGTGTGTGTTCGGGTTTGTCCTCTAAATCACCTTACATTTCCAGAATTACTAGACCTATTTTGACTGTGTCAGATTACTTCTATATATGGGGCATTGATACCATTATATTTTCAACTTAAAAGGTCAAAGGGGTGAGAGTGTAGGGCAAGGCACCCCATTCTTTTTTCCCCGTTTATTCTCCAGTAATTACCTTTCAGATAATACTTCAGAGGATGATATATATGAGTGTAAATGAAGTGTAGTCTTGTGCACTCAGTTCGACCGTTCCTAAGATGTGTGGTTAATTGAAACCCTACCACCAAAGAACACCGGTATCCACGATCTAGTATTCAAATTCGTGTAAAAATAACTGACTTTACTAGGACTTGAATGCTGGAAATCTCGATTTCCAAATCAACTGATTTGGGAAGACGCGTTCACCACTAGACCGACCCGGTGGGTTGAGCAAGGTCACCCCCCGGTAGCTCGAGATTTCACCTAATTAAGGTTATATTTTTCTTAAGCACATTTGTTTCCAATTTTAAAAAAACAATATTTGCAAAAAGTATTTTTTTTTTTGCAAAATTGCATGCACCTTTACCCCAAAAAAATTCTGTTGTACTCGTCTGCTATCTTATGACGTCACAGGTGAAAGGTACTATCAAGTAAATGATGAATAATATTTAAAGTATAATTATGTAACTCGGTCTGGCCAGATCTTAAACTCAATCGCCCTGTTGACTCAGTACCTGGTGCGTTAAGCCTCGCGGCTACACCTGTCTGCAGACCGTTTTCTATGTAAGTGAAACGTTTTCTATGTAAGTTGTGCAATTACATTAATTTAGTTGGTACAGATCGTCGCCGCTAGTACCGCCACACCCTCGCGAATTAAATACGGTATGCGCGCGCGCATTACTTAGAATCATTGAATTAAGTGAATGAAAAAATATTATATTTAAATAAAATGATAAATATTTTTAATTAAGTTGGGTGTGTATGTGTGTGTAAGCCGTGCATCTGAAACAACTTGCAGTTGTAGGACTGATGAACTGCTCCTTTTCCACAAATACTAAAAATGTTTGTTAATTTTTTCTGTTGTAAAATTGTGTATTCGTCCGTTATATTTACATGTGTATGTTATTTTCTAATTATCTTTTTATATTAAGAAAATTTTAACCAAAAATCATGAAAACCTTTTGTTCAATAAGGATTAAATTATAAAAAGTTTTTAAAATTTCTCATGAAATCTGGCGTTATTAAGGATGTGCTGTTTCTCAAAGGGGGTTGAAATTTTTTTAAATTACTCGTCCAAGTTTTCTTTTATTTGATAAAATAAAAAACTTGCATTGAAAATTTAATTGTAAACATTAAATAAAAAATATTCAGAATATATATTAATTATCATTTTTATATTATTCATTATAGATTAAATCATAAATAGTACACGTAGATGTGCTAATCCCCGAACAACAAAGAGAAACTGTTCTAGAAGTTTCCTCCAAGTATCAGCAGAAATCTTAGAAGCATTAAATAAATAATTAAGATTAGTGATTTCATCGATAACAGTTGTTAGTCTATAACACATGAGATTATGATAATAAAATGTGAAATCGTTGCAGAGTAATATAATTTTGAGGATATTTGAGTACAAATCCAAGTATGAACACATTAAACTATAAAAAACGATAGATATAAAAAAACTATTATTACGGTAAAATAAAATCTTAAAATTTAGTTCGATTCTAAATTAACTATTTGAAAGATCATTTAGTACGTCAAATAATTTATTAGAAATAGATTAGGAAATTTAAAAAGATGTTAGGTTGATGATTCCGTGGGTACGTCGCTCAGGTTATTCTACTTCGGTGACAAGAGTGACGATGGTGATTGCGCAGGGGCTGTGTACATACCATTTCTATTAGTTCTGGCCCCTGTGTGACTAGAGGGAAAGGTTTTTTAGCGGGTGAGAGCTCCGCATTTACCATCAAAACGGTCCCGATGGTGGCTGGCAGAGATTTTTCCTTCCCCTACGGAAAACAAAAAAAAGAAAAAAACAAAAATGTTAGGTTGAAATGCTATGTAATGCAAAACGATGTGCTGTCTAGTGAAGTTATTACAAGTGAGTTAACTTTTTTTTCTTTTAGCAATAGTTCCACATTTAATAATATAAACATGTGGAACGTTTTCTTAATTTTTAATTTACAAATTCTTAATAAATGATCTATACCGCGACAAACAAAGATTAAAAGCTCTTTTATTTTATCTAGATAACTTGTTTTGACTTTTTAAGTATAGTAAAAGTTTTGTTGCATTGAAAGGTTTGAAAAAATGAACTAATATCCTCTCTCTAAATAAGAATAAAAATTGTATATATTGTCAAATTTTTGACTGTTTTGTCTTATCATTCAAACTTTCTTTTCTCTACAGATAACGTTGTCAGGGTGAAAACGTTGGCCGATTGCTTAAGTTTTTCGTTTATTACCTAGAACCTCTTGTGTATTTAAAATTTCGTATTGTACAAGGTGGAAATTATTTTCATTTGTTTTATTATAATAATTTTATTTTTCAATACGATAATCCCTCCTCAACAGGATTGCTCCTTAATAAAAATCTACCTTCTTCTGTTACGTTTTATTTTAATGTTAAATACAACTTATCAACTTAAGTATTTTGAAAAAGGTGTAAATTAAAAAAAAAAAAAAAATACATTTTATTTTTAAGTAACAGTAATAATCGTCATTTTGGGAATTTTTAATTAAATTTTACATTTTTGGAAGTATTTGTTTGGAGCGTAGCTTTATATAGAAGTAAAACTTGGACAATCGGAGTAAATGAGAAAAAAAGATTAGAAACTTTTGAAATGTGGTCCTGTAGTAGAATGTTAAAAATCAGATGGGTAGATAAAATGACAAATGAAGAGGTGTTGCGGCAAATAGATGAAGAAAGAACAATTTGAAAAAAATATAGTTAAAAGAAGAGACAGACTTATAGACCACATATTAAGGCATCCTAAAATAGTCGCTTTAATATTGGAGGGACAAGTAGAAGGGAAAATTTGTGCAGGCAGGCAACGTTTGGAATATGTAAAACAAATTGTTACGGATGTAGGATGTATACCGAAATGAAACGACTGGTACTAGATAGCGAATCTTGGAGAGCTGCATCAAACCAGTCAAATGATTGAAGAAAAAAAAATTAAATTTTATTTTCCGTTTTATGGAGTACTTCCATACAAGTTTTTTTGTTAGACTTTTAATCAATTTGCTGATTTAGAGAATCAGCGTGGAAAAATGTTCATTTTATTTAATAAAAATTATATACGGTTTCATTTGAAATAAGTTGGTTTCATAAATAAATAAAATATGCAATGTAAAAAGTAGTTTACATTTTATATTTGCACGATGGGAGGTGTTAAAGTTGAATGTCAGTGAAAGGTTGTGAAAATTTAACGATGTCGTAAGCTACTTTTTCACACTATTAAGTATAGAACTGCGTTAAAAAATGTGATAAAACTTGAGAAAGATTTTACTGTATGTTTTATTTTTTAAAGATCGTTTATTAAAGCATACCAAGTAACAGTTTAGTTTTCAACTTTGTATACTCGTACCTCCATAACTACATGTTCATGTTCTTCCGTGGATACACTCAGAAGAGTTCGAGAAAGAATTTAATTTTGGTGAAAACGAGTACGTAGTTATTTTGATGTAGATAGATATTATTATTAGTACAAGATACAAGTTATTAAACCATTTATTTTCAGTTAAAACATTAATTATAATTTTTAATTACACAAATTATATTAATTGTAAATAAATGTTGTTATAAATTTCGCTAAGAGGTACGGTGGTGAAAAATGTTAGAACTAACGAAGTAACGGGTATGATCTGGCCGCCGACAGTAGCTGTTAATTCTCAATAAATGAGACAGGTATATAGCTCCAAAATGCTGTACTCTAAGCCCATATTTTTTCATGACACTTAAATAATGTTAATGCATTACTCATTTATTTTGCTTTGATCGTTATCCTTTCGTAAGTATTGGTAAATCCAGGAGACTATATTAATACTTGCCTGAATTTACGATTATACATGATACTGTATAATAAGTACAGTATGTCTGAGACGACTTAATAAGAGTTCTATTAAATCGATTGATTATGATTTTTTTTTGGTAATTGAAAAAGAAGTTTGATAAAATTTTTTACGGGACAGGAGGAGGTTAATTTCTATAGCTATCAACTTATAAGATTCTTTTTTTTCTTAAATTATCTATGTGTTGAAATATGCATCATAACAAAACAACTACATTAAAATTGTAAAATTATTCAAATGTTCTTGAGAGATTAATTATAAAAAAGATTGTACCATTGAATGTCAAAAATGTATTATAAATTAAAAAAGAAATATTGTTCATGAAACTTTTAGTAGTTAATTACTTCCTTGTACAAAGTAAAGGAATATTGTGATAGCGAAAAATTCGGTTTTCAGATTTCAACGGAAATATCCATCTTTACCATCCCTAAATTCACTTGACTAGTTTCGGCGTGACGTCTGTACGTACGTTTGTATTTCAAATAACTCAGAAACGATTAGAATAACTGAAAAAAATCTGTTTAAATTTTGGATTTAGGACTGCTTTAATATCTAGTTATGCATCTCCCTTTTTTATTGCAATCGATTGGACCAAAAGTGTCCAAAAGAGCCCAAAATCAAAAATAAAATTTGGATTTAATTTTTCTTAAATGGAGTAATAAGCCCTCATTGATAGCTTTTTAACTATATATCAAAAGTGGTACTTATTTTCATTGGTTCCACAGTTACAGCCAAATAAAATTTTAATTAATGAAATATTTGGATCTTACAAGGGGAAGGCACATCGGTCCGAATCCGACCATCTCTTTTTTTTTAACTTTTTTGTTTTTAATTTAAATATGTTGATTTATTAATAATTTTAGCCTCTAATTGTAAAAAAAGTTTTACAATAAATAATAATCCAATAATAACAATAAACAAAAAAATTTTAAAATATCAAAACATATTGAGGAGAAAAATATTAGGTACTTTTTATTTTTTTTTTTTAAAAGTGTATATGTAATTTAATAGGCGTACAAGGAAGTCATGTGGTGTCCACATCATGTTCTTTTAACTTTCCCGTCTAGCACTATAACAGAGCTACAGCACTGAAAGGAAATTTTTGTGATCGGTCCAATTGGGTACATGCGGTTTTCACCGGATCTTTGGGTTCCTAAGAAACCCAAAGACCGGACGGAGATTTTTCGGATGTTCGTATGTACGTGTGTATGTTCGGTGTCTTACTCTAAAACACCGTGTTTCTCCAGAACAACTCGACCGATTTGTGTGTGTGTGTGTGTGTGTGTGCGCGTGTGTATGTGTGCGTGTGTAAACTGTGCATCAGAAAAAAGCCAAGTTACGTGAAAGTCCTACAACTCTGTTAGCTTCTTTATTTTACCTTTGTTCTTAATTTAATTAATACTATAAAAATATTGAAAAAAATTACTTTATTTTGTTATTTTAACAAATCTAGGGAAGGCTATTGTATGTGAGTTGTGTTTCTGTTATACAGTTTAACCCCAGAAAGCTTGCATTGGTTTTCTAAAATTATGAAATAGTTTTATTACAATGTCTTACGGTGCATAGAACACTCAAACTAGAAACAGAATGGTTTGCTTATTTTTTCGCCGTTTTAACTCCAGAGCAGTTTTATATGCTTTTGAAAGAATAGATATAAAATAGCTGTTTCAATTAAGCGTTGGAGGGAAGATGACCAAAATTGGGGTTAGTGGATTCCATTTTCCTTTTTTTTTTGTTAGATCGGAATCTAACAATCTTATAATCTTCTTTGTCATCTTTATGCAATTCTTTTCAGTATTTTCTCTATTTCTCATTTATCCACCAATTTCATTTTCATCACTTCTCTCCACAACATTACTTCTCTCTAATCTACCCATCTACTTCTAAATGTCATTCAACTGAACCAAATAAACTGAATTATTCGAAACTCGTTATGTCAGACGTTACAATAAAATCAGTCAAAAAGATCACACATACGCGCGCGCGCGCACATACACACACATTATGGAGATAGAATTTACAGAAGAAAAAAAACATTTTGTAAATATATCACGAAAATAGTTACAAAATTTTCTAGTAATTAATTAATGTTTATCTACAATGTGGAGTTCATTTCGGAGTATAATAGATATTTCGGAGTTTATAAGTTTAAGGTAAAATTTTTTATTAATATATCTAGCACATTGTGCTAGTTGTATTCACTTGGAGTTAGTTTTATTTTTGTGATTTAGATTGAAATTTAAATTTAGATCCTTGTAATTTAAAAATTTTCTTTACTAATTCTATTATAATTTTTTTCATTCAAATATATGGAAGATATTTTTTCATGATTAGTTGTAATCTAATTTCTACTCCCACAATTTTATCTTTTCTATATTAATTAAAGATATCGGATATTTTAAATGGATTTTTCGAATTTTTATAATTATCTAAAATTTAGTATACTTAAAAATAAAGAAATAGTTCTAATAATTTCAGTTCATCTAAACATAAAAGTAGTAGTGTTTCTATTTTTCATAGTGACGGTTACCATCCGGCAAAATTGATTAAATGAATGTGGGAGTTCATTAAGAACCCTTACAATCTGATTTATTTATACGAGATTTATTTTTCACTATAGGAACCAATTGTAAATTTAAAAAAAATAAATGACAGTTGTGGTTTGAATCTCAGTATGGTTTGTAATTTTTTTAATTGATAAATATTTATGTATTACAATTTACACCTGCATACAATTTCTTTCGATTTTTTCTGGATTGAATTAAACATAAAATATTGCTTTGTAATCTTATCTTCACTGAATTTTATTTGGTTTTAATTATAATAAGTTGACTGCAATAATTTGAAATAATAATTATTATTATTTATTTTACAATATTAAAATGTATATTAAGAATACGAGAATCTTTATTAAATTATGAATAATGTTTTACTTTACTTGTAAATTAATAATTTCCATTTGCTAATGAATGTAATTCGATTTATTAATTTTATTTAATAATACTATTCACAAACACATAGATTAGTTCTAGGAATATAAATTAGAGAGTTAACTTGTAAGATAACATGTTACACTCATCTTCTGTAAGTTGGTTTACTTAAATTTAATGGGATTTGATTTAATTATACGCTGTTTAACAGAAGATAACTTGAAATCATGGGGAAATGCTTGAATATTATATTTGACAGAATGTGTAATTTGATTACTGTTATGTTATCTGATGATTTACACGTATGCTTTTAGCAGTATTATTGCTCTCAATTTAATTTTTTTTTTCTTTTTTTTTAATCTCCAACGGTAGTGGCTATATAGTTTCTGAATTAATTTATCTTCTTACGTCATATAATTTCGTGCTGGTAAAGGACTTTTTTTAAAAATCCTGTGTCTGTTTTTGGATTCTTTCTGGAGAAAATAAACTTTTACTGCAATATATATTTAAGTTCGTCAACAATGAATCATTATTGTACCTATTTAGAAAATGTTTTGAAGAAAAGTCGTTGCTTAGAGGGAAAGTTGAACGTACCTTCAGATACGTCTGTTTAAAATGCAGTTCCTCTCGAAGGAAGATCATTTCTTCTTACCATCTACTTAATTTTCCTTATCGTTAATTCCAATTTTCTCATTCTCATTTCAGTAGTTTTAAGTCTAAACCGATCACGTCCTTCTTGCAAAGGATACCGGGACCTGATCAGTCAGTACATTCTCAGTGTAACTGGTGGAGAGACGACCTCCCTCTAGACCTATTCCAGGACTACTCTGTTTCTTGTGCGGAGGCTTCGCAATAAGCCTTTTTACATTACTCCTATCGAGTAAATCCGAGTCTCCTAATTACTCCTAAAATATAAATACAAATTTGTCACTATAATACAAATTTTTTGCTGAAATCTGTGGCTTTAAATCTTAAAACAGTTCTGGATATAAATAATTAACACTGTTTATTTAATACAGTGTAGCTTAATAATCGATATAAAACAATCTTACGTAAGAAAACCTGAACTTGCTGCTATTGGGTAACTCTTGGTAGCTAGAAGTGAAGGAATATGTTGCAGGAAATATTTGAAAATTAGATTCATTATGGACAGTTTGTAATCTTGGTAAAAATATTTTAATCTGTCCAGTGGTTGAAAACAAGATACATTGTCTAGAATGTCGTTGAAACATATTTTCGTACTGTAGTCATTTTATTATTGGATCATCCTCGATCTCCCCCTTTTCTCTTATTTTTTATTATTTCTATTTTAATTAGGTTCAAGCAGTTAAGACTGTTGTAGGATACACAAAGTTTATAATTTTTAAGTAATATAGTGAAGTGTATGTCAATGTACCGTCCGGAAACAGGAAACACTTCCTTATACAGTGTTTATATTTAATCAAGCCAGAATTGAAATTGGATAGTGTTCTTATCGGATAAAGCCATCATAAGGAAGAAAATTTAGACTTTAATTGTTTTTAGTCCTTAAGAATATTATTTTCATGACTTCTGTGTAGCGAAAGCATAATTTTTAAGAGTATGAAAATATCATTTTCGTAATACCCTTCGATCATTAAAAATTAACAATTTTTCATTGCTGATAAGATAACATTGTCAATCTTGAGAGGAATTAAAAATGTTATCAGAAAACTTTTTCTGCGGTATTGTTTTTCTTAATTTATTTTAACTGTTCTTCACTTTCATCTTTAAATAAATTAGTTTCAGTTCATATATAAATTTATTTATGTAAATATAACTTATATGTATAACGTGTCACCTTTAACATGTAATATTTTGTAACGTTTTTGTTAATTTGTAAATTTTTTTATATGATGAATTTTTTACTCCTACCTCTGTTTTTATCTAAGTTAGATACTTTTTATAACTTCTGAACGTTGTTTTTGTTATTTTCTACAGGCTATTTTAAATTTTGTTTTGTTTATTTTTATGCCTTTTTCATTTTTATATAATAATTAGCCAATTTAATTAGTTAAATCATAATTAGGTATTCTTTGTTTGTATTCGGGAAACAATGTTCTTTCTGGTTGCTCTCGCATGAATGAATTAACCAGGAGGCTAGTCTCTTGAAAAGCTCATTACTGGATGCATGTACATCCAAAAATGCACATGCATCCAAAAATTACTATCATTACTAGACACCAGACATCGAGACGATAATCACTGGCATCAAGGTCAAAATTGACCTTGTATTCTTTAGGTACCAGCGAGTAATCATACTCAATGGTGAACAATTGACTGCGTTGATACCACGCGAGATAAGCTACACCTTGCTTGTTATACTTGTACAGAACTGGATGATATTTACTTAATGCACGTTTCCTATGTGCCATTTGCACGGAAACTGTGAATAATTTGCAATAGCTGCTCACCATTGCCAAAAAAGATAGTTTTTTTTTTTGTCAGTGAGAGCATTTTTACATTTATTTGTCCGTTATAGACATTTAATAGCCTTCAATTTTGTATAATCATCTTCAGTAACTTGGGTGAATATGAAGTATAGTTGTAAAAACTTAGAGGAGATATATGCAGATTTTGGTGTTGATATTTAAAAATTAAATTATAAAATGTTTTATTTGATTTACATTTTTTCTGAATTTTCACATTCATGTAAAGGCAAAATGACACATTCCTAATTTACAATTCTGTTACAACTTATATTTTAAATGTTACTAGATTCATAATAATAATTGCAATAGTTATTTCTCTTTTTTAAATGAATGAAATTGGGAAATATTTTTCATCAGCTTTTGGCTTTTGTGTTTTTAAATGCTATTTCTTGTAAAAATCTAAAAAAATAAAATAAAAAGAGTAGATTTTTACCAACGTAGGTGTCAGGATATCAGATGATTAAATAGATGATATTTCATGATATTGTGACTCCTCGTTCTGGTTCCAAAATATTTTATTATCGTGATTCTTCTGTATTTTTAAAATGCGAATGTAAGTATTCTGTAAATATATGCAACATCTACATTGCATAGTATGCTTATTAATTTTGTTATTTAACGTTCAAACCCTTCTTCATTTTCTACATTAACGTAATGTATACGATGAATTTTACATGTGCTCTGGTTTTAGTATATAGTAATTAAATTTTCTAATTATTACAACAAGCTGTTTACTCGGTTGGTATACGAAATGCATTTGTTTGTATAATGGTTGATTTATGATGTAGTGATATAATAACCTAGTAGCTGTGCAATATCCTTTTCAGATTTCTCATTGGTTATTAAACGATGCTTACTGTTGTTGAGTAACCTGCACATTTTAATTAACCGTATCATAAGCGATATTTTATATATATTTGTTGTAGCTGGTAGATAAGCTTCCAGTAGAAGAAACAAAATAGTAAATCAAGAACGAAAACTCTCTAAGAAATTATTATAGAAAAACGTACAAGATGGGGGCAATAGAATCATTACGTTTAAATAAAGAGAAGGGCGGGTACTGGTACTGCAGGTTTGGCCCTAGGAGATATAAATACTGCCAAGGACCAACGGAGGACTGTTCTATACATTGTTCGATAAACACGAGTACGATTTGCCATAAATGCGATCACAGTGCGCGAGAGCATTCGGAGTGAGTGCGATAACAAGCATGAGAGCGAAGAATGCGTCAAGCTTATTCTATTTTGGAGAATAGTTAAGAAGCTGTTCGGTGATTTCTGTGAACAGGGGTCAAAGTGGCGTTATTTTCATTTATAAACTCCAAGATTTTTTTTCTTTCTTTTTTCCGTACACCTGGAATGGATCTGCAATCAAGAATGACTCAGTGAAGGGGCGTATCCTTGCAAAACTTAACGAGCCTTGGTTAATATAAGCTAATAACCAAGTTCTTTTTGTAAACATTAAAAGCGAATTGTTGATTTTTCGATTGTTATCTTCCTATTAACTTTGTGTTAGTATTAGCTTGTAAGGTAGTATAGGATAATGAATCGGAACTGTATTTTAATATTTTTAATTCGCCTATTTTGTACATTGTAAGCTATTTAAAAGTAATAAATTCTATTTGTAAGAAGTGTGCTATCCTTCATCCTTATCGAAGAGTGAACATGCGACAACATATATATATATATATATATTTTTTTTTTTTCTTCTGGGTTGAGTACTGTTTACCTTTTTTAGCTTAATCTTTTTATCACATGTTGACGCGTGTGGGAACCGTTTCATTGTCAAAGGTTGTACTGGTACTTTTAAATTTCTATTATTTATACAGCGTTTACTCAACGCCCATCCCTATATTTGATGTCATGCCTTATCTGGCCGTCTTCTTTATTTATTATTAAAAATTAATTATACTTATCTTTTATTTCCTGTTTTCAAGAACTTGAGGTTTTTGTAAAGGACATCTGCTTAATTGTTGATCTGTTCATTTATAATCGTTTTATTGTTACTTTTTAATTTAAATATTTTTAGATTTTCTAAAATGTTCATTCATCTTCCTTTAACAGATTTGTTGATTAATTTCGTTGATTCTTCCATTTTCATTGGAGTATGTCCTTCTTTTATTAAATGAGTTGCATAAATAATTCAATCTTGTTTTTGATTTTTAAAAGATCTCATGTGTTCGTTATATCTTAATTCTAATCTTCTTCCCGTTTGTTGATTTGAATTTACATTTTATTTTTATATACCGTTACTGTTGTGTATATCTTTTCCTTTTATGTTACTATTAAAAATCTTTTTAGTGTATTATTTGTATTCATAGCCATTTTTATATTTACTTAAGAATTGTTTAATTGGGTAAATTTCTTTTCCAGTAAATGTTAATTAACTTTATTTACAGATTTCTTTATCGTTTGTTGTTTTAATTTCATTTAATTTGTTTCTATTTTTAATCATTTTTTTGATAATTTCTTTTTTATACCCTTATTTTCTGCTTTTGAAAAATAGTGTTTAAATCTTTTTTTATATGCTGGTTTCTTTTTTCTAGTAGTTTATGTAGTCTATCAATCATGTATCTAAAAGTCGCTAATTTATCCTGCATTTGGTGATTCTAATCGTAGGCTATGATGTTACCTATTTATGTTTCGTTACTGTATATTTTGAAATCATAATCTAGATTTCAAAAGAGATTATCTATTCTTTTGTATGTATTTCAAGATCTTGGTTATTATTATTATTATTTTTTTATTGTTAGGTCTAAATAGTTACGTTTTTTCTCTTTTTCCATCTTATATAAAATGTTATGGTGGAATTTGTTCTTGATTATTATTATTTTTTTTTTTAATTACTAATAGAGTTACACGTAACATTTTAAAGCAAAACATGTAGAAAATTTAATTCTAAATATAATGGTGTATGGATAAGTTGAATAAAACAAAGAAAAATTTGAATTTTATTTACAAACAGTATACTAGACCAAAGTGCATAATACATACCAGTTAATAATAAATGTTAAAAAAAGAGCCTGCCATTTTCATTCCATTTCTTGACACGCTTTATTACTGCTTTTGTTTCTCTTTTTAAATTTTTAGGGCTGTCCTTAAGTTGCTCAAACGCATCTATAATGCGGTCAGTAAATCCTCACGAGAAATGTTTTTGTTTTGTTTACAATATTTTTCACCCATACTCAGACGCAAAAATCTAGTGTTAGATCAGGCGATCTTGTTTGCAAGACCTCCGTGTACACCTCCACGACCAATCCTTTTTTTCTGTGAAATAACGATTTAAGCGAGTGTAAACAGCACAAAAGAAGTGGGGAGGCGCGCCATTCCACCGGGAGTTAATTTGCTTCTCATGATAAAGGAAGAATCTAAAAGCAGCTGCAGCAATTTTTCTTGAAGAAAGTACAATTAAATCAGCATTTAAGCGGTCAGGTAATATGAACGGTTCAAACAGCTGATTGTGAAGAAGGCTGCACCATTTATTGACGTTAAATCGGTGTTGAAAATTGCCTTCTGCCTTTTCATGAGGACTTCATCATCGCAACTCACTATAACAATCACCATCTTAAAACAGTGAAACATTTCGTAACGATAAGAGTCCTACATTTGAATCAGGCATAAAAACTATTTCCTGCAAAATTTTAGCGTAATCAGTTGGGTAATTTTTTGTATAAAGAGTAACAGACTCTCAAACACTACTAGATTTATATATATATATATATATATGTATTAGTTATGTATTAGTTATATGTATTAGTTATGTAATAGATATATGTGTGATAGATTTATATATATGATACTAATGTGAAAATCTTCATTACCGTTAAAAAAAAATATAAAAGTAATTAGCGTACTTTCCATTTTTCTTCTTTTTTTATCTATTCACATTATTTTTCTTCGCTATTGTAACCAAACTATAAATTATAGAGAAGTAATAGAAGAAATAGAAGTAATAGATCATGGTATCCACTCCCATTAACCATTAACGTCACTATCACATACTCAGCAAAACCATGTCAAATGAGGCAGTTCTCCGACGGCAGAAAGAAAAGAATAGAGCAGGGGATGGTTGTGTCCTAGAAATTGTGGGAAAGGAGTACTTGCCATTAGAACTTTAGTAATTAACAATATATTGTGGTCGAGTCAGGGAAATTTATATGGCCTGTTACATGACGAGTACGTGGGAGCTGGATTTTTAATTGCATTTTGAGCATGCCAAGAGCAGTTTATTGTTTTGCTTAAATAAATTCGCCTAAATATTTTGTGTGAAAACTTGATTTGCTTATATAAATAATATCAGTGTTTTTCAACCACACGTACTCGGGCTTGGTGCCCGAGTTAGTTATATTTTAGTTACTTTTTATACAAATTACAGATAAAGAGAACAAACCAATTAATTATTTACATTAAGAACTAAGTTAACGTGTTAAATTTTTCAACTTATTGTTAAAAATATGAAAAATATTGTGCATGCCAGTGTACGAAAATTTCTATTTTTAATAAAAATTGCACTTATAAAATGGATTAATTATTAAAAAAAACCAACAAACAATTGTATGAGCTGGGTGGCTACTTATTCTATAGTGAATTCTACACATGAAGGATAGCCGATACGAGGAATTTATATTGTTTGTATAGTTTATTAAACAAAGAATCCCTTTTTTTCTTTTTTCAAACAGTCCTGCCGCTAAGTAACCAAACAATTTTGATTTAAAAATGTGTTTTAAAAACTTTGTAGTTCAAAAATGTAAAATTCTAATTCAAAAAACGTTTTTTTTTTTTTGCTTAGTAAGACTAAACATCATTGAACGAAGTATCTCATTTATCGAAGGGGCATTAAATTATGTAAAAAGATGTACACCCTTTGTTAAAATCTTAAGTTATAGGACTCTTGAGGACCGCCTCACGAGTCCTATAACTTATGACCTCCCGTTGACTAATTATGACCTTTTTTTTCTGTTTAGTCTGTGGAACCATCGTAAGGTATTACTTCAGAGTATGAATGAAGTTGATATATATGAATGAAATTTAATCTTGTACATGATAATTGTGACTAAAATTAAACAGAACCAATGCACCAAATACACAAATCATCATACCAAATTTGATTCAAATCTGTCCATACATTCTAAAAGCATCATCCAAAAAAAAGTTCGATTTACATACATTCTATTGGAATTTTTTCACTGCTAAAAATCGTTCAATGCATTTTTTAGTTTGTGAGGTTCATGAAATTCCGTGATCAGAAAAGCCCTGAGATTTAAAATTTGATCTAATCAGCATAATTTCCCTTATCCTGACCCTGTAGAGGAAGACACCCTCCAGAAACTCCTCCGTTCTGAGCCCTTATGAGCTTTACCGGATGTCATCTTTAAAACCTTGGCTCTTTTGACATATTCGAGTCTGCCTTGGCCAGGATGCCACCGATAGGAATGTCACTCGTGGCATTCGGCATTCCCGTCGGTGTACTACAATTTAATGAACTCAAAACAAAACACATCTCGCCGAGTCTTAAGCAAGACTGAAAATACCTAACTAACAAAGGAACTGAATACTTTCCCTTATACGGTTGCGAATTCGAATCTCGCTCAGGCACGCCGTCTTTCCAGTATGCTATAAATCATTTGTTAAATCCATAATTAGCCTCAGGTACAAAACGTCTGAAATACAGTACAACTAAAAAAAGAAATTTAACCGTGATGCAGTTTATGCACGAATTTTATCATACCCTCTTACTGAAGATTATTCATTGTAAGTAATTAATATTGCTTAGTAACTACCATTGCATACTTACAGTGCATAGCAGTAAAACAGAACAATAGATTATCTTTAGTTTCTGTTATCTAATACGCCTAAAGATCGGTCTATATTTTCTAAGTGTATATGTGCTTACTGTAATACAATGTAGTAGCTGTAGTGTGTTGTGTTATTTTCTTGTATGTACTGTATTGAGGTTATTGTTTATAATGTTATTGTGTTATAATAGTTAGTTTTAGAAAAAGTATTACTAATGAAACGTAAACGGGTGACTGGATAAAAAAATTAGAAGCTATTAAAAAATTAATCGCGGAGAATCGATTAAAAATAAGTTTTTTTTGGAATTTGGTGTCGGAGAAACAACCGCAGGCGATTGGAAACGGATCAAAAAAAAATATTGAAGAATACTGTTAAAAAATGTCCGAAAAGTTTTTAAATAAACGATCTACGCTGAAGAAGCTTGTCCAAGATGGTTTAAATGATGCCGTTTCCTTGTGGTTCAGGCAACACAGAACCTTTGAGGTACCAATATCTGGCCCTATTTTGCAAGAAAATGCTATTCAACTTAACAAAAAATTGAACGGTTCAGATACATTTTCTGACAGTAAAGTCTGGCTGGAGAAATTTATAAATCTTCACGGTATATGACATTTAGCCGACTTATTGACACACTGCTTATTTTATCAAAAAGTTTTGTACTTTTGTTCAGTCAGAAAATCTGGGACCAGAACAAATATATAACGCAGATGAGACAGGATTAATTTTAGAATGCTGCCATCGAAAACACTAGCATCAAAGGAAGAAGCTTCTGCACCGGGCTTTAAAATTAATAAAGAGCGAATAACTGTTCTTGTCTGCAGTAACGCTAGTGGGAACAAGTACCTCTTCTTGTGATTGGCAAAGCTGCTAAACCTAGGACATTAATTTAAAATTAGATTCATTGCCTGTCAAGTACGCTAACCAAAAATCGGCGTGGATGAGTGCAGTCATTCTTGAAACTCGGTTTAATCATAGTTTCGTGACCGCATGTGAAAAATTATCTACAAATAAAGAAATTACCAAGCAGTTCTGTTGTTGGACAATGCGCCCTGCCATCCATCAGATTTTATTCCTCCCAAATCTGACACCGATTGTCAATTTATGGATAAAGGTGACATAGCAGTAATAAAAAACCATTATAGACGAAAGATGTTATCTCATATTCTAGCATCAGAGCTTAAAGTTACGCCCGAATTAAAGGTATTGACCGTAAAAACATGAAATTTATATGTTCGCAGAATCATGGAATTCAGTCGATCAAACAGCAATCAGTAAATCATTTACAAATGCCTGGCCAGGAATTCAACAGGTTAACAACCCGAAAATCTTGTGTAGTATGCCATCGAATGAGGAGTTTTGTATTTTATTAGAAAATATATCGAAGCGCCACAAAGAAGAGACTTTATTTGTCACAAAAGCGCTCCTACATTTAGAAAAACCAAACGATATTCCTTTCCTTGAGTTAACAGTACTATGAAACTGGCGTGATCGCGCTACTGTGGACCGTAATACTCAGTTAAGACGAAAAAAGGTAATAGACGTTTTCGTTAAAAAATCAAATTATGTTTTGTGAGTCGATGCGATAGTGATTAGCGACAATTGATCTTATTATAATAAATACAGTGAAATTATATAATAAATAATAATATTGTTGTCATTCTTAATTCGTGGCTTATTCTCTAGTAATTCGATGTTAATATGGTTTATTTCCCGAATTCAAGAAAGAAACTAAAGGTTTTTGTTAACCGCGAATTTCGTTACGGGCAACACTTTCAGTTACTTCGGTTAAGAAAGTCTCTAGGTACTATAATGTTCAACAGTATTCCTACAAAACTAGAAAAGTAAAAGGGCTAAGTTTTTATTCCGAAATTCCGAAAATCAAGAAGAATGAAGGACTCTAATTTTTTTCGGTCAATTTATTACAAACTTTAGTATTATGTTGTTTTTTATTTTATTTAATAGGATATCTATCAGTAAATTAATATTAGCTTATATTAAAAAAAAAATTATATATCCAAATCAATAATTTCTTTGTATAATTTAATTTAAATTATTACGTAAGTGTAGAAGAGAAACGTTTAAAATGAACTATGATTGCCATTTTTATTTTTATATAATCATATTTTATTCTTTAGACCCACTAAGTTTACTATAAAGAGTTTCAGAGTTATAGCCAAAGAAAATTTTAATAATGAAATACTTGGATCTTAAAAGGGGAAGGCAGATCGGTTCAAATCCGACTTCATGTCCTTTTTTTTTAGCATTTTAAAAAAAATTAAATATATTGATTTATTAATAATTATTAAAAAAACTTTTACAATAAATAATTCAGAATTAACAATAAAAAAAATAAAAAATATTAGAAGTTATTAATGAAATAAAATTTTATGTAATTTTCAGTTTAAAAAAATGTATACATGTAATGTAATAGGCATACGAGGAAGTCATGTGATGTCGACATCAAATTTTTTTGTATTATAATAAGAATGTATTACATATTTTCTAACTACATGTTTGTTTAGTAAGTCTGTATTGAAATAGGCTCGTTTAAAACACAAGAATAACCAGTCCAATCAAAATGATTCTTTAAACAAATTCTTAATAAAATTTTATGAATGTTTGTGGTTGTATACAGTTTACATTCAAGTATATAGCATTTTCTTCATTGTCTTCAATGCTTTAGATTTATATATATTTATATATATAAATTGATGTGTATTTATATAAATTGATGTGTTTTAATTATAAAATATTTCATTTACCTTAGTTTGAGTTGGTTTAGTAGTAAGACAAACTTGTACAAATGAATACATACACCAAAGTTATTTTCTTTCGTTAACCTTTATCAAAATAAAAACGGAAGTTTATTTGAAATTATATTCATTTTATATTTATGTATTTATATTAATTTATATTTTTCACCATTTTTTATATTTTTTAATGGCCCTTCATTGTTGATTTTTTCTTCAAACAATTTTAACATTTTCTTTGAATTTTAATCATTATATTTAAATGCATTTTATTATTTTTAAATTAATCATAGAATTTTTACTCTGTCTAATATGAGTTTACAGCTTTAATAAAAATATAATCTTTAGTAGATATAGTTAAAATTTACCTGTCTGAATAAAAACAAGAGATGAGTGGATTATAAATTTTTTAAAAGAAACTATGCCAATTATTGATTTATGAGAAACCGTTTTCTGTTTAAATCTTTCAAAAAATTCTCTACTACTGACCTTAATATTAAAATCAGAACATACGAATAAAAAAAATTAATAAATTTATAATTAAGAAACTGTTGCAATATTTTTCTTTCCCCCGCCCCACACACTGTAAAACGAATATTCATACAATTGTAATGCTACTTTTTCGTTGTGTGCAACCCAAAAAATCTTGCCCAAATCAACTCAAAATTACTCAAAAATAATACTGTTGAAAAAACAATTTCTAAGCGAGATAAAAAGTAAAAAAATATTTTTTTTAATTTTAGAAAATTTTTTTTTTAAATATTCATGTTTTTGTATGCCTTGAATCAAAGAAATATAATATCAAATAGCAAAAAAAAATAAATTTTATTCCTTGATTAATGTAAAACAATATAAATTGTTGATTTGGAAATGTCATAACAATCTTTAACATATACGTATATTATGAATACATGAATATAATAAATCGTTAATTCTATTTTAAAATGTTTAATTTTATTTTTTTAAACTTGAAAAAATCATTTTTCTCAGCCAAATCAAGTATTGAACATGTTAGGAATTCATTCAGTATAACCATTTATATTTATTTATTTTATGAATATAAATTAAAAAAAACGTAACCTACGTTCGCTAACCTTGACTAATTAACACATTATGTTTTTAGTATTTAAATAATAAATTCAGTAATTATTGCAATTACTTATTTAAATAATCAAAACATTACTGTTAATTAATCGAGGTTAGCGAGCGAAACGAGTGTAGATTATATTTTGTTAACTTATACCTATAATTATAAGCAATAACGCTTACTGCATTTTTTTACAAAAAAAAAAAAATTAAATCTTTTTTCTCGCCTAAATTTCAACATAATAATTATTTTTGAGTTGATTTGGGCAAGAAATTTTGGGTAGTATGAAACGAAAAATTACCATTATAATTAACTTTCAAATGTAATAGAACTAGAAATCTGAAAGCGCCTAAAGGATGATTTTAATATTACAATGTAAAAGTTTGTGAATAAGAATTTCCGTAAAGAAGAAATCTTAATGGAAATATTTTATGGGAATATTTTAAACACAAGAACGAAAAAACTTTGTAAAAACCAATTACAGTGCTTTGTTTATTACAATAAGATTAAGTATAAAATTTCATATTATCTATCGTAAGATTTATAAATTTTAGAAAAAAATAAATGAAATACCTTAAAATAAATGAAAAATAAAATAAAATAAAATAAATGAAAGTCACAAAAATAAAATTAAAAAGAGAAAATCACTTTTTTCAATCTTTTTCAGATCGGTGTTCTTTTAAAAATAACTAATAACAGATTCTTGTCATCAATTTTAAAACTGATTTTCATCGAAAAGATTGTGTGGTTTGAATTTAATTTGGTTTCGTTTTTTTTGGTTCACGTCAGAATTTTAAAATGACGTAAAAATACATATATTTTATATTTGTAAATTTTTTACTTTTTAAATGTAGTTTTTAAACCTATTAATTTTTTTTTTCAAATCTACTTTTACATTACTCCTTTTAGTTTTACTGTTATTTAAAACATTTATTGGCCTACAATAATTGTCGTCGAAATTAAGAAAAAAAATTAATGAAATACATGTCGTTATATATAAATAAAAAATTAATTCGCACGAGCCTAATTAAGAATCCTCCTTATTGAGTCCTTTTTTATTTAAGCCTAACAAAATTATTTTAAATATAACTTTAAAAGGAAGTAAACTGGAATCCAGCAGTATCACAAAACTACCACAATTAAATCTGATTTCCATCGATAATTTTTGTTTAGTTTGTATGAAACATTCTCCTTCAGGAATTAATATGTTTACGAGATAAAAGATATGAAATTATTTGTTGACTGTACAGAAACAGTTATAAAATTTATTTCGTTTCGTTAGTTTTAACGAGTAAATATCACGCTTACTTGGAAGGAGCGATTTTCTTTTACTTCCTTCCCACTTCAGAGCAGAAGCACAATATATATCTTTTGAAGAGGAAAATGTCTTTTTTCCTCTATTTGTTAACGTATAAGTGTGAAATCCATTATTTCATCTAATAATAGAAACGGGTTCGTTAAAATATATCATTTACGTGGAATTAAACGTAATGATTTTAACTCTGATATTTGTCATTAAATTCAGTCATTTCTTTACTGATTCTTGATAAAAATTTTATCAATGGTTCATGATCCTTCATAAAAATAATTAATTTCAACCGATTTTAACGGTATTATTTATATTTTACTCTTTTTTTCTCTTTTCTCTGAAATTATTATTAGTTTTATACATTTTTATTTATATTGCCCTTTTGATATCTTTGACAAAAAAAAAAAAAATAGAGTGGAAACATTCTCGTGGTAAACTACTCTAAAAATAAATAAATAAATTTTCTCTTCTATACATAATAACCAATAATTATAAAACGAAAGAAATTATCAGCTTACGATGAAAAAATACTCATGAAAAACACAATAACATAATCAATAAAGATTTTTTGAAAAGAGTAGAATGGATTTTAATTAAATTAAAAAGAAAAATTCGATTCTATTCTTTCTTTTACAAAGCTCAAGTAATTAAAACAAAAAATAATTGTTAAAAAAATAAAAAAGTTAATTGGTTTTATTTATTTTGAATGCTAAATGTAACAATTGAGTATCTCAGAAACATTTTACCCAACTTTAATTAAATTTTAATTCGTTCATTTCTGGGTTAAGTACAAAATTATAAAAGTATTCATAAGCTTGTGAAGTCAATTTTAATAAAAAGAACAATTTTTAGATAAAATCACTTGCTTTACCGGCTGTAATTTTAGAATTAAATGTTCGAAGATATTAAATTGATATAAAATCTATCTTTTTAACCAACAAAGTCAAGGACAATTTTATAAAATTAAAGTCAATTTTCTTAAAAAGATTACTTAGAATTTTACTAGAAGTCTAATTTTAAATAGAATTTACTTTTAAAATTTAAAATTTTTGCAAAATATTTCCACAGACTTATTGAAAGAATAAAATAATATATATCTTGGATTTAAATTATTTTTACCGCTTAATCGATCAGTGTTTTATAAATTCTTAATTTTAAAATTAAATTTCATAGAATTACAGCTTGTATTGGATTATGAAATAAACAAAATAACGTCCTAACATATTAAAATTGTATCGAAAATATGTTAAAATAATAATAATAAAACATATGAATAACATATGAATAATAAAACAATATGTAACATATGTATAACATGTTAAAATAGAAACGAAATAATTATTCGGGAAAAGGAAATTGAAAATAACAAAAATTATCGAATTTTAAAGCGAGGAAATATATGGATCAAAGTAGAATCAATTATCCTGAAGAACCCTTTTTCTCATTTTTATAAAATGCATGTAACACAAACTATTGTTTAATGCATAAAAAAAACCGAAGTATGGGTGGGGATATAATTTTTTTTTACAATATTATCTATAAAATAAAAAATGTAAATGTTCGTGTGTTCAAATCTGCGAAAGTTCTTCACCGATTGGATTGAAATTTTGACACACCGTTGCATTAGATTACCATTCTACGCCATTTTATTACATTGACAAACGTTATTTTTTTCGTAAACTGTATCTTCCTTGTATATCAAAGTAAGGTATGTCTCTAATTTACGAATAATTGAAAAAATTATAAATTTATAATTATGGTATAAATGATAAAAATATGTACTTAAAATAATAAAAAAATTTCATACAATTTTATAAAAAAATATTTTTAAAGATTTGTACATTGGTACAAATTTGAAAAGGTTTGAAAAGGTATTATTAGTTAAGAATTAATTTTAATTAATATAACTAATTATATTATTCAATTTTAAAAATTGTATACTCGAAATATTATATACTCGTGTATATATATATATATATATATATATATATATATATACACGATATATACATATATCACCCGGTATATATATATATATATATATATATATATATATATATACCGGGTGATATGTGCAATTATGAAGCTTTATGCTTCATATCTGAGAGGTATTTGGAGCCAGAAAGAAATGTGGTTCTACAATGTTAAAAAATCTCAGTGGACACCACATGACTTCCTTTTACGCCTATTAAATTACTTATACACATTTTTTTTTTAAGATTGAGAAATACATAAAATTTTATTTGATTATAACGTCTGATATTTTTTCATTTTTTTTTTTTGTTATTGAATTATTATTGATCTTAAAACCCTTTTTTTACAATCAGTGGTTAAAAATTATTAATAAATCAATATATTTAAATAATAAAAAAAGTTAAAAAAGAGGAAATAAAGTCTGATTGGAGCCGATGTGCCTTTCCCTTGTAAATTCAAATATTCCATTAATTAATATTTTATTTAGCTATAACTCTTGTACCGATGAGTAGTACCACTTATCATATCGTTGAAAATCTCTCAACCAGGGTTTTTATTACTGCAGTTAAGAAAAATTCCAAAATCCATATTTTTTGGACACTTTTGGTTCAGTCGATTGCAATCAAAACGAGTGGTGTACAACTAGATGTTAAAATAGTCGTAAATCCAAAATATCAGCAACCTAAGGCTAATCGTTTTTGAGTTATGGAGTACGGAGTTACACATCCGTACGTATCTACAGACGTCACGCGGAAACTAGTCAAAATGAATATTTCCGTTGAAATCTAAAACCGAAATATTTTGTGATTACAATATTTTCTTTACTTCGTACAAGGAATTAAAAATCTGCATTGTGGTACTAACAATCCCGGTGGATTGTTAGTTCTCACTCACTAAATTTACCGCTTGGGATATTAATGGGAATTAACCCTTGCTAATGATCAGTCATCCAAGTCTCCTATATCCATTGAAGCAGAACTTACAATTTTTATTCAAAAAGATTATTTTTGTCACAGGTTAAACTTTCTATTATCATTTATGATCGACAATTCCGGTTTGTTTTTTTTTTTATTTTCGTTGTATTTTGATAAAAATTTTTCCCTATATAGCTCAATTTATTAAACTTATTGCAAAATGAACGAGGTCTATTACTGATCGCAAAGTCTGTATGTTTTTGTGTTGATACATACAAATAATTCGTTTATTAGTTTTCTTAAAATTTTTTAATTGATTATTGTAAAAATAATAATTCAAGTTTTTACATTAATTTTATAATTTTATTTTGTTAATTTTATTTCTTTGTTCTAATTGTTAACTTTAAAGCACATCCAATACTTTAATACAGGTTTGTACATCAAGAAATACGTTGGGATTATTAAACACTACCAACGAGTTAAGACATTAAGAGGAAAATAGATGGTGTAATAATACTCACAGTTTAATGTATGGAGCTAGATAAAAATATATTTAATTAACTAAAGGTAATATTTCATGATAAAAACTAAATAATTATTAAATATTTGGCTAATTATTCAGTTATCATTATTTATATTTTTTCGCATTATTTTTTTGTTCACTAATGACGCTTTGTATATATTGTACCGTAAATAAGTTTTTTTATTTTCTTCTGTCTTTGTGATCTCTTTTCCTTTTAACCCATTCCACTTTAATAAAATCCACAAAATATTATAACCTACCTAAGAGCTCGTCCGACATTCCATTTTTACATCTTAACTGCATTTTCTTTGTTTTTCATTATCTTTTTACATCTACACGAGTAACTTTAATTTTTATTAGGTACCGACTTAAATATTCTGTTTAATTACTTTGTTAAAGGAAAGTAGATTATGTTAAGAGTAGTCGAGATCAGTACAGTCTTGAAATGCAGAAGTTCTATTCATTAACACAGTAATATCTGATGAGCATTTATTTACCTGAAGCTATTAATTTATTTATACATGTAATAACTTGATTTTACAGCTCACAAAACCAAACGTTTATAACTAACTTATACATCATAGAAAGATGAAATGATGTTGAGTATGTGTGTATGTATGTGTGTGTTACTGAAATGGAGAAGTTTACAATTTATTTATAGTCTTCAGGGTTCTTTATATACATAGCAGTGAACGTTGTTAATTTGTCAGCTCATTTATCAAGTGCTATTAACGTTTCTCCATCAGGTAAACGAAAACCTTTACCTCATATAGCCAATTTAGAGCATGCTAACCTATAAACGAAAGTTTACTTAACAATATCTTACTTATCTCTATATTAACTATAAATGTTATGTTTTAACTTCATTTTATTTACTATATATATTCTCTTTTTAGCAATTATAGTGCATCCTATTTTTATAACATATCTTAATTCCACGAATTTTTTTTTAAATCGTATTTCTTTTAGGATTTTTAAATTGATTTCTGGTTTGTATACATCTTTTCGAGCTAAAAAAAAGGTTTAGACCATTTCAATGGTGATTAGAAATACCTATTCAAAATTATATTTTATTTCCAATATTAGAGTGTTTTTATGTATATTACATGATTCCAGTAGTTATCTATTAAAAAAAGAGATTAATTTTACCAGATAATTCCCATAACCAGCTTTTTTTTTTTCATTCACCGAATAGTAAATAAATTTCCCTTGTTAGAACCAAACTTTCAGTACCTCTTACAAAACTATCCAGTTATCTGAAAATACAGTCATTTACAAGTACCAGATATCCATTAAATAGATCTTTTGTAATTCATCATAATCTATAAAAATCACGTGAAAGAAAAAGAAGTAAAATGCGAATAATGGGAAGGAAATATCTCAATGTTACCCATCAAAAAACGAGATGAACATAGCCAAAACATACTCAAAATAACGGCTTCCACATCACTTGTCGAGACAATGGCGCTCATTATTACCACAACATCTTTGGAGGGTTTTTCTCAGAATTTCAAGTATCTTTTCTCAGGATAAAATCAAAAGTTACTAACACCGATTCTTTATTTAGTTAAAATATATGCAATGAACTACTTTTCCTTCAAACATTGAGGATCTCAGAAATTCATGAGTAAATCTCTCCTATTCTCAGGGCAGCTTAACAAATAGAAAAAGTTTAAATTATATAGAACAAAAGGCTCTCTCGTTTAGACCTTTTACTAATTACAGTCGTAGTGTACCATGGTTTCATACAGTGAACGAGGGCTCAACGTTATTGGTTAAAATTTAAAACGCTGGTTTTAAGGAGCTATCAAAATTGCGTTTTAGTTTAAATTATTGTTTTTTTTTTTTCTAAAAACCATTACGTAAAAATAAATTATTAATATCATTACTGAAATAAACTGTTACTTCTATGTAAAATTATTTTACACATAAAGTAATTTTTATATAGAATCATTATTTTAATAAACTGGTTTGGAAAGAGGAAATGTCATGTTTTTATAAGTATTTTGGAATTATTAACTTCTAAACCAAATTAATCATCTTGTAAACAAACAAACAAAAATTTAAATAAAGTTTGTATTCTGGTTGTATTTAACTTTTTCGTTAAAGATTTCATTCAGATATTTGAAGCTTAAAAATCATTTTAAATGAAATCAGACTTTTTGTTTGCCATTATATTATTCTATTATATTACTATTATTTTTAATAATATTATTCTGGCATTCTTTAAATGCCACAAATTTTGACGAAGCGGTTGTTGCTATTACATCGGCCTTAGAAAAAATGATGGATACTGCCGAAAAAAGATAGTGTTGCTGTCGGATTCGAAGGCAGCACTGCTTGCGATAGCCTCCAGTCAATCCCCGTCTACTTATAGAATCGCGTGCCGAAAATACATGGTCACCCTCAGTAAAACTATGCGTGGGCTAGTGATGCAAGTTAATTCCGCCCATTGCAGTATGTATGGAAATGAGCAAGCGGAACGCCTTGCGCGGGGTGTGTGCATGTCTACCATAGCCCATCCTGCCTATTTCGTTTCATAGTGCGAAACGAATTGTCTGAAGTGCTATCATGGTGAAAGCAAGAGTAGCAAATTTTAGAGATTGTGATGAAAAATGCGGGGCGTCAATGCTCGACCCTGAAAAACAATCTTCATTGACTTTACCTAGAACGGTAGCAATGACATGTTTAAGGCTAGCTACTAGACACGATTATTTGCGACACCATCTAAACAGAATAGGAGTGGCTGAGACCTCACAGTGCGTCCTATGCAACAAGAAAGAAATAACAGCCGATCATATATTTGTGTCTCTGGCAACTTTACCTATGGTAACTGACAAGAGCCATGTTAATATGGTGGCTGTTTATTGGGCTGTGAGGAATAAAATGGCAGAAATGCTTACTCTGGCGTAGAAAAAAAAGAACACACCAAACCAACCCTTCATTACAAAATTAAGTAAACAATTTTTTTCAGATTAATAAAAATACTGAACTAATAAATTTAATTCAAATTTATAAAATTATAAATTTATAAAAATACTTTCTTAATTCTCTATTGCGTAGATTTGTAATTGTTTTAAAATAGATTAAACGTAATTGAAAAAATCTATTGAAACATTCTCAAATGTAATTTGTTTGTAATACATACTACTAAAAAATTACTGAAAATGCGGTCTCTGTAACAATATAAGCATGGTAAGTATAACGATTTAATTGTCTTTGATAACTATATTCAACCTACGGTTCTCATTTAAAGTTAATGTTGAAAGTAAAGCATATTTCTTTTTTTCTTATTCTGTAATGCTTATTTTGGAAATAAAGAGAAAGTGCTGTATTTGAGTTATTGGATAGCTGAAATCGTAACCTTGTTTGTTTTATCTATAAAAAAGCTCGCAAGTAATGCATGACTTTCTCCGCTATTAATAATACAAATTTCAAGAGTTAGAGCCAAAGAACAAAAAACAATAAATATTTTTTATAAGTAGGGAATAAATAAAAAAAAAAAAAAATTATAAAATTTTAATGATTAAAAAAAATTATAATTAAAAATGATAAAAAATTATGATTATAAAATTATAAATTATAATTTTTTTTAAATTAAAAAAAAACAAAAAACATATATTTCAATTTTAAGATATGGGGGTTAATTTTTGAAAAAGATTTTTTGGCTTATTTATATAGAGTGATTCATGTAGTGTTATTGCCGTTTGCTGAGCTCATTTTACTAGAAAAAATAATGAAAAAGTTCAGATATACATAAATCTGGAAATACTCCGTTAGCGAGTAAAGGCTAGCGATAGCTTTCGCCCTGATTCTTGGGCAAAGAGTGAAATGAAGCCATACTGAAATTCTAGGAACCCAAATTAAGAGGTAAACCTAATAGTTTCGTATGGCTTTCGACTTGAAAAGTAGAATAAAACAGAGTCCAGATCCATATTTCCAGTAATTTTCAAAATATCCGACGTAAAACAGAAAAAATTTTTGTCTAAAAACACGTTTTTTTAGGTTTTCAAAAACTTTGTTTAATGACTAAAATGCGTAAAATATATCATCAAAACTTTTAGAGTATTTAATTCTGACAAAATTTATGTAAAATAGCCCAATAAAAAACAAACACAAGTTCAAGAAAATTAATTTTTGGAATTTTTAAAAAGCATTACTGTGATAAATGCCCCAAGTAAAAAAAAAATGTTTGAGTAAAATTTGAAAAAATCGTTTTGGTCAAACCTGAGATAAAAGGCCAAAAGCAGTACGACAAACATACATATATTTATATATCTGTTTTTTTTTTTTTTTTGGTTTTTGTTCTGTACAAACTAGTTGGACCCTAAAACGTAAAAATTTTCAAAAAACCCGATACCCTATTTTTACACGATCACCATTCTTTCCCTTTAATGTAGCTTTTCTATCTATGTTTGCTGGGAAAATAAAATCTAAGTATTTTAAATTAATTTTAATTCTTATTTATTGTTATTAAGGTTTAATAAACCTGATAACAACAAAGATGAATGGTTATTTGGGCTATTTAATGATACGTTGTTTAATACACCTTTCATTTTGTAAATGAATTTTCTTGTATGAGTTTTAGTTTGCAATGTTTTTATATTAACTAAGCAAAATTTTTCATTTTTTTCTCAAAAAATATTATTCTTTTGCAAATAAATATATTAAATTAAAAAAAAATCATCTTTAAACTGCTGTATGGTTTTTATCAGAAATCTGAAAAAATAAGTAATTAGGTGATCACAAAGGAATTGTTAAATGATGTTATTCAAAGCATGTTAAAATAAATTTATAACATTTTCTTTTATCTTTTTTGGTCCTCAATTCATTTACGTTGATCTGCTTTATGTAGTAATTTACTAATATATTTCAGTCATAATATTAACTAGTTTGAAATCACAATAATCCTATTAAAAATATTTATAAATAAAATCTCGGTTTAGCTAATTTGCTATAACTACTGTCCTTTTATCTCGTAGCATCTTTTCATATTTTCTTTGTTAGATTATTTATTAAAGACAAAACCTTTTAAATTGAACTTACTGGTATATCAGATTAAATTTTTACACATATTTCGTTTTTACTCTCAGGCTATTTTAGTACGCAACAAAGAAAAAATATCGCTGTCTGTTATAAAATTATCATCAAGAATTAAATCCATTTTCTCAAAGTTTTGATGTTTTCTATGTAAGAAAAAGTTTAAAATAAAAAATTATGTAACCAAAAAAATGTGAATAAATTAGTTTGCTATCTATTTTGAAATGTATCTCAATAGTAGGTTAACCTCCTATCTTTTTTCTTGTTTAGCATCCGGGAATTAACGTTCAGGTATTACTTCAGAGGATGATATATATGAGTGTAAATGAAGTGGTCTTGTACAGTCTCAGTTTGATCATTCCTTAGATGTGTGGTTAATTGAAACCCAACCACCAAAGAACACCTATATCCACGATCTAGTATTCAAATCCGTGATTTTTACTAGGACTTGAACGCTGGAACTCTTGACTTCCAAATCAGCTTGGGAAGACGCGTACACCAAAGCACCAAATCGGTGGGTGAGCCGGGTTAAGAAAATATTACACTATTTCTGTTAGATGATTAATTCAATTGAATTTTTATATTTATTAAATAGGACCTAGATCATTTAGAAGTTTAAGTTTGAATTGTTTGGTTTTTAAGATATTACGTACAGTACGTCCGAGAAACTTCACACTTTTTCCCCGCAAATTACTTGTTACTAGTATTTCAAAAGTCGCGTGGTAATTGGCTAAAATATAATTTTTTTACTGCGGTTGATATCTCTACTCTCAAGGTGCACGATCAAATAAGTCTTCAATATGAAAACATTTCATCTGACGATCCGAAAAAATTATCGGATGGGGCTGTGCTTTATCAACACGGCTTCTTAATGCAATTAATTGTACGAGAAGGTCGTTTTCTTACGGACGTGAAATTTATTGCACGTCATGATATTTGGTATTTACATGCTGCTGGATGAACCTTGTTTCACAAGCCTCATCATCGCGGTTCGATTGCAATGGTCACCATAAAGCCCCGATCTTATTACATTCGACAATTCATTGTGGAGGATACTGACTACGTGTTTTATCTCAATTGTTATACAAGAATTGAAGAGTTGCATATCACTGTGGAAGAAACCTTTCGAACCATTACTCCGGAAATGCTTCGTAGCATATCAACGAGAACATAGAGTTGATAAAATTTATGCGTTCAGCATGGTAGTGTACACAAGCATCCATGGGAAAATAATTCTGAATGTATGAGAGTTCAAAATATGTACTAAGTTTACAACGTACATTTTTCTAAGAGTAAAGGAATTTCTCGAATATACTACAAAATGGATGCAGGTTAGTAAATTTGTAATGCCTAGATATTGTATAAAGCAGATTCATAAAGTTAATGGCATTAGAAGGAAAATAGAGAAAATAAACAGTTATTTTCTAACACGGAAAACATATCAGCATAAGAAGTCAGTAAGAACAAATTTAAATCTTGCACTTCAAAATATACATGAAGATATAAATAATAAAGAATTAAGTTTAACTTAAATCATCCAATTTAACATCTTTAACGTTTAATAGTGATTAAAAAATTTATAATTTGCGTGAAAATTTTTATTCAAATTTAAATATGCTATTACCAAAGAAAAATTTATTTAATTTTCTATTAACGTAATATATATATATATTGTCTTGAGAATATATATATATATATATACATACACTTGGACGAAACGTTGACGTTTTCTACTTTTGTTTTTATTTTGTTTGTTTGGTTGTTGACCTAATGAATTGCATTAGAACATTTTCTATCAATATGGATAATTTTCCAACTTATTTAGTTTATATATATATATATATATATATACATATATATATATATGAAGTTTAAAGTTAGATCTCAAAGATTTTTAAAGGGCTACTCGTTTAAATTTGGTCAACAAGAGGCGAATCACCAGGGATGGTTGCCTACATTAACTTTACTGTTTTTTTCGATGATCGATCTATAAAGATCACCAGGTAGATACACACTCGGTTCATGGAGAGGTTTTTGGGTGCATATAACATACTCGTGGAAATGATTAATTTACTGATGGTTACTTTACCGATCGTAATATCCCATTTGGTGTCTAGTACTACAGCTTGATTTTTATTGGAGTAAGTTAGTTTTTGATCTACGGTGGCATAACTCCCTGATTTCTTCATCTGTTTAGTAAGACGGTCGTCATTTCGTGAACGATTGGCTTCACTCGATGGTTCAACTTGATTATTCTAGATTGCTTGTAATCTGTTACCCCCAGGCGTCTTCTCAGATATATTTTCACATAGTCTGTCTTAGTTGGTGGTTCATACTCATAACTATTCCCTTGTACTTAGAGGAAGTGGCAAAGTCGGAGTGTTTGTTTATGATGATCAGCTGGGCTGAGCGTCGAATTAGCCAAACTTAGTAGATTATGTTGGGGTTAGCTAGTTGTGTTACCCCAACTGTTGTTCGTTATTTACACCCTAGTGGGCTGTTTTAAACATTACTCACCAGGTTCATGACCTGATTAAACACAAATAATACCCCTTACAAATTCATAATTCAGCCAGTACGTAGAAAATAGGTCAGTCAATGATCTAAGTTTATAAAAAGATAGTTTATAAGAAAGTAGTTTATAAAAATAATTTTTCTTTCTCACGATAACAAATAACTTTTTTACCGTTTTTATGAAATGTTTATTTTTATTTTAGTGAAAGAATTTTCTAAATTTTCAATATAACGATTTTTTAATGAGCCCATCGCAGATCGCCTCAGTAGCAATTGCTACTAAAATAAAAAAAAAGGTTTATAATTTTATTTTCTGTGATAGATGTAACAAAACTTATTCATGCTCTATATATAGTCTACTATACGAAATAAAATTAAAATAAAAAGCGAAAAGACTATACTTTCTGATGAATGGATTTTTTGTACCGTAAGTGATGGAGCTTCACGAATAATGAATAATTTTTTTTTAACATGATGTTTTTACTATTTGTCAAATATCCAGTGTTATTTAGTTATACAAGAGTGAAGTTTTTTGTTCAGGCATTTTTTTTTTTTTTTTTTGTATACAATTTAGTTTGAAAATCTATTCAAAAAATATTCTCTATTAATTTAGTTTTTTACATTTTTAATTTACTTATCACTACTAATTGTAAGATAATTTACAGAAAGAATTAGTCGTAATTCTTTCTACTATGAATATTTATCTTGAATCGCTAATTTTTGTGAATTATTCAGTTACAAAAGATATATAATTTTTTTTGTTTTTTTGTTATACTTTTGTTTGATATTCTCTGTGTTTTAACCAATTTATATACAAAAACCTCACCGTTTATTTTTTCAAATTCTCTATATACTCTTTTATTACTCGCAGATTTGAATATAATAATTTCATTTTTGTTACAAGAAAATGTTGAAGCCGTTCTGTAATAATTAGTTGTCAAACTCAAGAAGAAAACCCGTTATTTGTAAAATTACATTTGTTTTTCTACATTTGATGACAGTACTATAATATTTTCTTGTGATAAAGATTTTTTTATGAGTTTAAGTGCTCAACTGCTATGGTCATTAGCCTAAATGGAAATTTGTAACATGTGAATAATGTATCCCTAATCGGGATTTGAACCGTGGAACTCCGGATGAAAGACCGAGATGCTACTTCTCCGCTAGGGAAATCGTGGAATTTTGATACAGATTTCGCACTAAAAAGTTGTTTGTAGGTAGTGTCTTTAAATACTATTCCGTCATTTCTTATTAAACAGATTACGTAATATTTATACTAAGTATGATTGGATTGCTTGATAATTTATTGTAGTATTGTTTAAAAATCGTTAATATAAATAACGTGAACTGTAATATATAATAATAACAGCAATGATAATCGTAATAAACTATTATGTTTTAATACCACGTTAAAGTTTATAGATCATTTAAATAAAAAAATATCATATATATATATATATATATATATATATATATATATATATATATATATATATATAGAGAGAGAGAGAGAGAGAGAGAGAGAGAGAGAGAGAGAACAATTAATCGATTTTCGATACGTAAATTTAATCTTTGTACTATTTCGTAATTAAATACTTTTCCGGTTTATACTAGTAGTAGCATTTAAAAATAGTTAATCGTAAACAATTATTAAAAATAACTGTTTTACTTTTTAAAAGGCACTATCTCTCTATAAAACTTTTTTAAATAGAACGACAAAAATGCTCTGATGTAGGTAAACATTACTGTTCGTTATACAAGATAGGGGTAAAAATCGAATAAACAAATACATTATTCTCATCATACTGTAGTCGAACAAAAATGGAACGTTTTTAAACAGATTTATTTTAAAGTACTTTACCATTTACCATTTAGTTCAGTGATAGTTATGCAGAACAATCAAATTAAGTAGTTAAATATAATAATTTCTCACGAGTAGCTTCAGATCTAGTTTAAAAATAACTCGAGGAGTCCTGTGTGGTAGTGCATAATTCTAACCACACAGTTAGTGATGGGTTTGATCTCCTACCCGTATCCTATCTACACATTGTAAATTCGGTTTCAGAAATAGGAGATGGCTCAGCACTGGAGTAAGTCAATAGAGACGTTGTCAATCATTATATTAACTACATATTAAAACCTTTTACGCGAAATATTATCGCAAATTGTATAATGGTTTTTGCCGAATACCTTAAAAACTTCGTTGTAATATATATATATATATATATATATTACAACAATATATATATATATATATATATATATATGTGTGTGTGTGTGTATTATGTTACAAAATAATAATAATAATAATAGGTCTGCTGATAAATTCTACGTAAAGAATTGTAGAACTAATTTATTTTAATGTTTTCTCTAAAGTTTCAAAAATATTTTATAAAACATAGTTACAAAATTATTTTGAATATAAAATTTTGTAAGACCAATCCAGATCTTGTAAAGAAAACACATAATTAAATCATATTGTACTTTTATATAATTGTTAAAAAGTCAGTTTTAAGTAATTGAAATATTTTGATATTCTTTTAGATCTTAAAAAGTGTTTGATACGGTAGGTAAAGAGAGTAGTCAGTATTAGAAAATATTAGGAATTCGGGTAATATACTAACAAAATTGGTTCAAAAGTTTCTTTAAGGAGAATGTAATTCGTTTCATTTAATGGGATGTATAGATACTGAATATTTAATACGGAATAATAAAAGGAAACATTCTTAGACTGTTCTCGTTTTTATTATTCGTAAATATCGATATAAAAGGCAAACTTTATTTCTTCGTGGATAACGCTAAAGTGCTATTAGCGGGAGGTCAGTGAGAAGAGGGTTATGCGAGCTGATCTGTGCTTGTAAAACAGCCATTTGATGTAATAAAACCTGCTTACATTCCTACTTACCAATTAATGTAGTATTACTCTATTATCATTGATTTATTTCATCTTACTCTTTAAAATAGCAATGCATAGCATGTTCCGAGATCGTAATTATAAAAATAAAGATAACAGTAAATGTTAGAATGATAAAACTACTTTCTGTTGTGTTTTAAAGTGGATTAGATTCCAGCAGTATCTTAGCTTAATTTCTCTAACGTGGTACCACTGATATGTTAATTAATTAAATAATATTAACGATTAATAAAATCGTTAATATACATAGATAACTCTAGATTATTCGGCTTACTTGAAAGATCTAGATGTAGATCTTGAAAGATACTGTTCTTCAATATACTGTTAGAACCGGATAGTCATGATTGCTTATAAATTTAAACTATGATTTTTTTGATTTTTGACTTAATGTAATATTTTTAACTCCTGAAGGCTTTCAATTAAACCGAAAGATCTAGGGTTATTTCAATGTAGTGATAAGGTGGATTTTATTAATTGTTAACATTATTTAATCTTACCTTAAATTACATATTTATCGAGAGACTTTGGAGAACATAGAGATGTAAGTGTGAAAATCTGCGTTAAAGTTATTCAACATAAATAAGTACACGTAGTTTTCAATCGCAAATTATCGTGATTTTTTATAAATAAAACAATAACTGCGTAAATTAATCCAGGTTTAATTTTTCACCAAGTCAGATTTACAGTACGGAATTCTGAATTTGAACGTAGTTTTAAAGTTCGTTCTGAATTTTTTTGCAGGCACTCAAAAGTCTATAAAAATCTCGCTTATTATAAATGCATGCTGCTTTTCAGAGCTTGAATAAGGCAATGTTGGTATGTTTGTATATAAAAGATATTTCTTTTATTGAGACATGACAGTTTTTGTACATATTAAAGCGTAAACACTAATATTTGAAAGCGTTCAACTGGGTTAAGTCCGTGCTTAGAATAATCTCAGAATAAAAATATCGAGCTTCTGGGTTTATTATTTAAAACACTGATAAGAAAATTAATAATTTCAGTACCAATTTTATGAGTTTAACTAAAACGATCATGGCTTTAAGAACTCTAATTATTAACAGTGCTAAAGTACACTATAATTTCATCAATTAATAAATTATTACATAAAAAAATTAATAAAATATTTTCACTGGAAAATAGTTGAGAAAAACTGTAACTGATTTCAGAAACTGTAACGTTGTTATGTTACATGCATCCAACTTTTCCATATTTTCTACCAGGAAATTTTTTTTGGCGTCTTCTTAACTGCTCGACTGCCTTTTTTGATTCCTGAGATGTATTGGATATATAATTGCTCTTTTGAATGTTCTTTAGGCTCTAAATAACGGCGTAAACATTTGGTTGAGGGTAGGAAAGCGTCTTAATTAATTTTACCGTGAAAAATCTCGAAACTGTTGCAGTTCGATCTATTAATCAGTTTCAAGTAATCAGTGAATTTGGTGAAATTCTTCTTTCCTAGTTGATTAGCTGTTAGAATATCATCGATGGCATCACTAAAACAAAATTTGTCCTGATGGAATCTATATTCCTTTATTTTGATTGTACCTACACTAACTTAAGGCTGTTACAAAGTCGGTGACCACTCCTTGTAGTAAAAATATTAGCTACAAATTAGCGCATTCCAAAGTAAATGGAAAAATACTTTTTTTTTTTGCGTCTTTGATATTTGACGATAGAAGAACATGAGAGGAATGTGAATTTTTCTGTGTCCCCCGAGACTTCTAATACGATATCTTGTTGATCACTTTTTATTTTCATAATCTCTGTAAAGTAATCTTTGTATTAAAATCTACAACACTTGTCTTACAATTCACTTGACAGCCAAAAATTTAGTACAAAAATCCTTATAAATATTTAACGCAATATCTGTATACGTCAAGTTTGTTACATCATCGTGATCAACTTCAGCGAGAAGCTGCTTCTTATTGCCTTTTTCTTTTTCCGGGTAAGCCTCCGGGAATTACCGTACAGATATTACTTTTAGAGGATGATATGTATGAGTGTAAATGAAGGGTAGTCTTGTACAGTCTGTACAAGACACTACACTTCATTTACACTCATACATATCATTCTCTGAAGTAATACCTGAACGGTAATTACCGGAGGCTGAACCGGAAAAAAGAAAAGGAATGTCTTTACTTTCCTAACCTTCTGCTGGAACGGTTTTATTTATATTAATTTCATACTTACGTGGTTGTATTACAGTAATGTTAAAAGTGACGTATATTTCGCAATACGAAATTCGTATTACGAATGATTTCGTATTCTAGAAATAATTACCTAATAATTGTTTAAAAATGACGATTTTCTTTCAAAAATTATGAAATTTTGGTATAAATTTGTTCAAATCATAGCTGAATTTCATATTTTTTGAATGTAACAAATGAGAAAATTAAAAAAAAAAAAAATAGGCATTTTCCTGTCTATTTGTTGCTACCAAAAGGCCATCTAGATTATTTTGACCACCGTATCAGACATTTTTTAAACGTTGGGAGAAGTGGGATTAAGACCGATAAATTACATCGGTAACTTACATCAGACTGGAAAATTTTCGCAACCCTGTTTCAAGCTTTTCTTTTACTCTAAGCGTTTAAACATAATCAAATTAATGTCACATGGAGTTAAGAAATAACTCAAAAAGAAAATTTTTATTTTATATGAACATTTAAACAACCAGAGAACTTTCAGGAAGTATTACATTTTTATCCTTTATTGAAAAGAAAGCATAAAATTTTGTTGTTTTTATAATAATAATATTAAAAATTATTATGAACTTCTAAAAAAATCTGAATAAGTTATCTTTTTTTAATAATAAAATTATTTTTAACAAAAAAAATCTTACTAATATTTTCAGTAATATATACTTTTCCTATTAGAAAATTATTCATATAACTTTAAAGAAAGATTTTTCATGTCATTCTCACTAAAAGTACTGACAATTTGTAACAAAATATATTTTATTTGTTAAGTAAATATCGTCTACATCAACAATTTTCAAAGGTAAAGGAAAGCAAAATTGTATAATATTTTTACTTCATAAAAATTTAATGAAGTAATAAAATATATTTATAGGTTATAAATAAATCCTTCTCAGCAATTAATTACAATAAATTTTAAATTAATAAACATGTTGAATTGGGAATTTTATTTATTAACTAAAGAAAAATTAACCAAATTATAAATTTGATTAATGAAACCCAGTTAGCGGTGATGACAGCACATAAACGGGATGAAGATAATTAATTATTTCAGATAATTACTCGTTTATAGTTACATGTATCTACTAATGTTCACGTATAAAAAGAATAAAGCAACTATAAACTGAGCAGATATATATACAGTGTTTCTAAAATGGTTGGCTGGCTATACTTTTTCGGATTCTACTTAAAAAATATCCTTAGGAACAATGACAATTTCTCTTTCGTTCTCCCAGTGTCCGCCACTTTGTTAATTTTATATAAAAATTTATATCTCAAGTTTGGATAAACGAATCACATTAATATTTGGTAAGCGTCTTAGGAATAAAGTTTTAAAATAAGCAAAAAATCAGGACTTAAATAACTTAGCAAATTACAAACTGGTGGTCATGTTTATTTTTCAATCTGTTATATCTCCAAAAATATTAGTTTTATCAAAATTTATGTTCTTTAATAAAATATTAAGCATTTTATGGTTAACAAAATGACATTTTATTTTTTTAAATCTGTTAACAAATAGCTGAGTTATGGTAGGAAATTGATATTTTAATTATGTGTCTGTTTTCATGTCCATCCACTTTACGTTCAATTCGATGAAATATTAATTGTTTTTATTTATTGTTAGTTCTAGTGTTGTAAATTAGTATCAAAATAAGTAATAATTTCCTCACAATAATAGAACTAATTAGACACAAAATTGCAACATCAATTTTCCCACATAACTCAACTATTTATCAACCGAATATAAAAAATCAAATGTCATTTTGTTACAAGTAGAATCCGAAAAAGTAGAGCCAGCCCACCATTTTAGAAACACCTGTATATATAAATTTTAATTAAATATATATATATACGTAATAATTTAAGTTTTCATAAAAAAAAAAAATTACTTAATATCTTTCCAGGTAAGTGTAACTCATAAATAATCGGGTGAGCAAGACGGAAATGGATGCTTTATTAAGTCGTGCTATTGCATTAGTTATTGTATTTTACTTTATGTACATACCAGTATATAGATAAAAGCACTTGAAAAATTTTGTGGGAAATTTTCTGGCATATTTTTTGTCAGGTTATCATAGATCATACATGGATATAGTTGATTTGGTGGAAAATGTTTACAAGTGGCCTATAGTTGAAATAGTGTAGGAAGGCAAGTAGTCGCCATTAATTAAAGCTGTCTACAAACTTCTGTTAAAACTCTAGTATCATATGGAAAGAAAAGCAATAAATATAACTTTTTTTATCATACTTTAGCAGACGATTTCAATATGAAATATCCACCGTTGTAAAAAATAAAGTAAATCTTCTAAAACTACGAAGTTTTTCTTTCTTGTTAAGTAATTTCTAAAACATTTTGTTAAAATGTATTTCACTGTGTAAATCAAAATTAAAAAAAAAAGACTGGTGGAACGGCTCCAAAGGAAATAACACTATCGCTTAAAACATTTATTAAAGATATTTATTTTTTTCTGTGGGGGAGAGGTTTCCAGTAAAAAATGTTAAAAATTTAATTATAATCTATTTAAATTTTTGTTTAATTCAAAAGTCGATCATAAAAATACATTTAAGAAATCTGATATGAACACTACTGCATGACTTCCTTGTACGATTATTAAATTACATATACACATTTTTTTTTTTAAATGAAAAGTACATAAAATTTTATATCATTAATAACTTCTAATATTTTTTCTTTTTTTTTATTATTGAATTATTATTTATCATAATTTATTTTTTATAATCAGAGGTTAATAAATCAGTATAATTAAATGAAAAAAATGTTACAAAAAAACGAGATGCAGACTGATTCTAACCAGTGTGCCTTCCCCTAACATCTAAATATTTCATTAATTAAAATTATATTTATATCGTTCTAATATATCATTAAGAAACAACTCAATGAGGGCTTATTAATGCAATTAAGAAAAAGTCCAAAATCCAAATTGTTTTGAATTATGGGCTTTTTTGAACACTTTTGGCTCAGTAGATTGCAATCAAAACGGGAGATGCACAACTAGATGTTACAACAGTCCTGAATCCAAAATTTCAACATCCTACGGGCAATCGTTTTTGAGTTATGCGCAATAAATACGTACGTACAGACGTCACACCGAAACTAGGCAAAGTGGATTCAGAAATGGTCAAAATGGATGGATATTTCCGCTGAAATCTGAAAACCAACATTTTTCGCGATCACAATTCTTCCTTATTTCGTACAAGAAAGCAAAAAGCCCCCCCATTGTAAAAAAAAAAAAAAACAAAAAAACTGTTAATACCTAAGTAATTTCAAATTTGAATCCTTTAAATTGATTTACACTGAAATATTCACCGAATATTTTTTAGTAAAAATTTCCATTTAATATTTCCATACTTCAAGCTTAAGTAGTAAATTCGTTATGTACAAAAAAAAAATTAATACTTTTTATAGATTTAACAAAAGAAATTAACAATTCATTTTTCATTTGTCAAATATCATTTAAAGACTAAGTTTTATAATCATTTTGGTACACATATTTAATTTTTTATCGTTCTGTTTTTATAACATAAAAAATACTTCCCTTCCACTCCCAGACCCAAAGTTGTGACTGTACATTCTTATTCTTCCAAACCATAATTTATACGTATTTCTATTTCAAATTGACGATAAATTAAAATTTTTAACAACCCCATTGTACAGTCCGACTTTCATAAAAATTTAATTGCGGTAGTAAATATGATATACGTATAATATACATGTATATTATATAATATGTACATACACTTGTTCGTGAAATATTAAAGAAAACAGATACATTAATAGACAAAACTCATACTTACGTAGGGATAAACGTTTTTTTTTTCTTTTTTGTTTAATCTCCAGGACCATCGTTAAGTATTGCTTAGAGGATGAGATAGATGTTGCGTATGAAAATACCATCCTTGAAAGGGATTCGAACCCGGGACCTCCGAATGAAAGGCCGAGACGCTACCACTCGCGACACGAAGATCGGCGGGATAAACATATTTTTTTTTTTTTTTATTACTATTTTTTTTATTCTCGCCCGGGCCGAATCTTGCAGTTATTATACAGCCCAGGGGAGTGTCCTTTACTCTTAACGGGCCTCCACATCTCGGCCCGCCGGTCGGATCTCACTTTGCGCCCGCCTCAAACCCCCAAAGTAGGATCCACCAGGCCCGGCTGTGCCGTCAATGGGTCCCCACTCCGTGAACAGGGACTCGGTCTTTATGCCAATGCCTCTAACGGGGACACCCCGAGTGGGGCATCCCCGCCGGGACTCGGTCTTTTTCGCTCGAGGGTGCGAGAGTCCCCGTGCCTCATCGTGCAAGCACGTGCAAACGGCAGCTCCTCAGAGGCTGTCGCTCATCCCCGAGCCTCCCGATCCTTCTTCTGAAGAACCCTCGCCACGAACCCTGTAATGCTATCAAACGTCTTGGTGCTCCGCAACAATATGTTCTCTACGCTGAGCGGTCCGGTAATAGCCGAGTAAGTCACTGCGGGCACAGAACACCACGTGTTCTGGGGTATCCGGGTCGTCGCAGTAAGAGCAATACGTGCATCCGCCCTCCTCCTTCCAACGCAAGTAGGCGCGGAAGACCCCCATGGCCGGTTAGGAATTGCGTGAGCCAGTAGTTCAGTTCACAAAACCTCCGATTGGCCCACGGCTTTATCTCCGCGATAAGGCAGGATAAACATTAGATATATCTAACTGCACCTTAGTTAATATTCTTGTTAATATTGAACTCGAGGAATTTTAGCACGTTAAGAAATGTAAAATATAAATTTGGCTAGCAAAACTGTTGACTCAATACGTTACTGTTATCGTATTCCATAGTGTAATCTAAGAACATTAAAACGGAAACATAATTTCATAACAAATAATCTTTTCTTAGTTTAATATAGCGGTTAGGTTGGAAAAAGTAAATGGAATTTCTAAATAACCCATACATTAATTACTACAGTGTGTATTATGTAGTCTCTTTGAATGAATTTTGTGATGTAAACGATTACAGCAACGCACACATATTTAGTAAAGGTTGTGGTAAATATATAGTGTTCTTTAAAGGTGAGGACAAACAATAGGAAGTGATTCTACTTGTACTGAAGATGTCCAGTGAATAGAGGCCCAAAAGCTCATATTCTACTGCCTGTGCGCCATTTTTTTTTTTTAAGAAAAAAATTATTTTTCAAGAAGAGTTGGAGATAACGCAATAAACTTTTGTGCTTTAATATAAACTAACGTTTTTTAATAGTTAAAAAGATAACCATACTCTTCGTTGAAACATTTCAAAATGGCGGTCGTTTCAATCTTAAATATCATAGGAATTATTAGATTTATCAAATTATATTGAAAATAAAAAATTATGAAGTATTTTTTTGTGAACAAAATGATACCTTTTTCGTAAAAATCCGACGACTAATAACAGAGTTATTGCAAAAAGTAGGCCTAAACCGATATTGCGGGCATATTGTTTTTTTTTTTTTTTATTATTATCATTACTCATTTGATAACTAATTAAATTTTCTGATTATGATTGCTAACATTAGCAATTTTAAACAGAAACCACGTTAATAAAAAAAAAAAAAAAAACATGATGGTCACCAAATCGGTTTAGGCCTACTTTTTGCAATTACTCTGTTGTTTATCGTCGGATTTTAACGACTAAGAAGTCGTTTTGTTCATAAAAAAATGCTTCATATTTTTACAAAAAACACAATTTTTTTAGTTTAATAATTCCTAAGATATTTAAAATCTTAAATATTGAAAAATTGAAACGACCGCCACTTTGAAATTTGTCAAGAGAAGATTGTCGTTATTTTTTTCCTGTTAAAAGATGGTAGTTTAAAAAAAGAAAAAAAAAGTATTGCATTATCTTCAACCGTTCTTGAAAAATATTTTTTTTATCAAAAAACACAAAATGACAGACAAACAGAAAAATATGCGTTTTCGGATCTATGTTCGCTGGAAATTTTTTCTTCAGTATGTTAAGTAAAATCACTTCCTAAAGTTTGGCCTCATCTTTAAAGGACACTGTATATTAGCACAACCTTTCCTAAATTTGTATAAATGTAATTATAATTAATATAAAACAGAAATGATAAATTTCATTATTGCTAAACGAAGAATTAGATTTTAGTCTCTGAAAATTCCGGGGAAATTAGGTAATATTATTACAAATATTTTTATATTCCATACCGATTTTGCCTTTAAATTTATTATTTTTATTTTACGTTTTATTTATGACAATCTATTAGGTCAATAACAAATTAAATTTAGTTTTTGGATAAAGTGGGTGTGTACATATAAATATATATGTATATAAAACTATTAAGATTAAGTACTTAGTTTTGATTAAAAACTAACTACTTAAAATTTCTGAATAAACGTGTTAACTTACTCTAGAGCAACTGGGTTACAATAGTTTAAATCCTTAGAATTTTTTAGACTTTCAGTAAGAAGGGATTTAAAATCAAACCACTCAGAAACTAAGACAAGAAAAAGGTGTGTCAGTTGCCATTTTCTTTTTTACTTAAGTCTTAAGAGGTTTTTTACTTTTTTATCTCAAAAACAAAATGATTATGTCTACACTAGGATTTTTAAAGAAGTTTATAATTCAAGTTAAATGTATAACGCATTTATTTTTATTTTTATTTCAAAGACAGTTCAAATAAAAATAAAATTAATCGTAAAAACATATTGTATGTCTAATTATGCCAAGAAAAGGGTGAGGGATTCCTTAAGGATGTCAGTATGTATAAATCTAAATTCAGAACGGCTGCATTGATTATCATGAAACGGCTATCAAATGATTTGTCTCAGTTTTGCTTATGAAGCAAAATAAAAGACAATTTGTAACAAATAAAATGGCAGATAATAGTCGTAATTCTATTTTGGATGAAAAATCTAAATTATCTGAACATCAAATGGGGTGTTATTAAAGCTACTAGAGCAACGGGTTAAAAAATATTATTTTTTTTTAAATATACTACAGTGCCCTTTATTTTAAGTTATTACAGTTATTTTATTTATTATTACACCAAAAATTATAAAAAATATTACTATTATTTGAGCTAGCTTTAGCTGAATGATAAGGTTTCTTAAAGATTGCCGCTAAGAGAGCTGTTTGTTGAGTTGCCGGAAGTGAATTCTGAGACTGCTTTCACAAATCGTACCATTAAGACTACATATAATAATTTTAAGTGTTTGTATGAATACATATATATATATATTTTACACTGAAAATGAGCATAAAAACCAAATTGACATTGGAGAATTAAAATAAAAAAGGATTTGTTTCAAATTAAATAAATTATTAAATGATTTAGATTATATAAGTGAATGAATGATGGGAATTAAAATTATTAAATAATTTCTTAGTTAATAGAATGTATAAATGTTCGCAGTAAACTGATGAGCAAGGCATACAATTATTTCACGCGTATTTTCTTTTAAACTTAAAAAATCTGTTTCCATTTATTCATGTTGGCATGTTACTTTTAACAATAAGCACTGATTTTAATGATTGTTTTTATATTTTGTTAAGAACAATATTATGGTGATTCCGTTGTAAGGTTTTTAACTTACGATACTTTACATAGAACGTACAAATAAAGAGCTATTTTAAACGGTCATTGAAATAAATTGGTTAATAAGATTTAATGGTTTTATTAAAAAGACTATTGATAGAAAAGGAAAGAAGTTATGTAGAAATGAAGCGTTAACAAACGCAAGTAAAGTTCTGCAAAGGTTACTGAAAAAAAGGATCGGAGAAAGCACTGATAAAAATTAAATGTTACCATTCATATAACAAGGTAAATAAAATATGAAACTGTTCACAAAATTAGTTTATCAGAAACGAGAATTTTTAAAGATGTACCTATGAACAGGAATTAGATAGTTGAGGTACTTTATTATAGTGAAGACAAAATTTATTGTTAATTTATGATAAGAATCAATATACCAAGAGCCTCTTTAAAATTAAAATTTTATCAAAAATAATTTTATGTAATTCTACAGTCATAAGAACAATAAAATATTATCCCCACCCTTAATTTTTTTTTTATGGGCGGAAATATCTCTGATCCTTTTAAGGTTCATGACTTCATTATACTTTAAGAGATAAGTTTTATTTATCCAACTTATAAAAGGAGCGTGCACTTAGTCGTAGGAGATATAAGAATCGGAACCCACCGGATGGGTCTAGTGGTGAACGCGTCTTCCCAAATCAGGTGATTTGGAAGTCGAGAGTTCCAGCGTTCAAGTCCTAGTAAAAGCAGTTACTTTTATACGGATTTGAATACTAGATCTTGGATTCCGGTGTTCTTTGGTTGTTGGGTTTCAATTAACCACACATCTCAGGAATGGTCGAACTGAGACTGTTAAAGACTACACTTCATTTACACTCATACATATCATTCTCATTCATCCTGTGAAGTAATACCTAAAGGTAATTCCTAGAGGCTAAAAAGTAAAAAGAAAAGAAAAGAATATAAGGATTGGGGATTTACGCTTTCGACTGGGATTGTCTAAAAGGATTTTTTTATTTAAAAAAATAAATATATTTTTTTAATTTAATTTTTCATATTTATTCTAAAATACCAACTAAAAATACTTGCTTTTCTAGTGTTTTTAAACTACTGTTAATCAATAATATATTATTTCTTTGTTTATATTTTGTTTACTTTTTTTTACATATATTTTTCCTTTTATTTTCGTTAGTGTCTGATGATGGTAATTGTTTAGCAAAGGAAATAGATGTAGGACTAGATTTTAAATAAGACTTTTTTTAAACGGTTATGGAGAAAAATATTATCTTTCAGTTATATAAATTAAAGTTCCACTTATCAAAAATGTTAAAAGAATATATCCGAGCACTTTCGGAGCCGTTACTCCATCATCAGATTTCCCAAATGATGTTATTTCAAATTCAAATGTATGATTGTATTTAAATTAAAATTGTTACGTTCATAATAGTCAGTCGTCATGAAATAAAATTAAATTGTACATCAATAATACCGTAACGTCATGTTCTTATGTTTTATTGACGTACAATTTAATCTTATTTCTTGACTACCGACTATTATAAATGTAACAATTTTAATTTAATTACAATTATACATTTGAATTTCAATGAACATCTTTTAGGTAATCCCTGATGGAGTAATGGCTCCGAAAGTACTCGGATATATAATTTTTGAAATTGTTGGTAAGTGGAACTTTAATTTATACAATTGTATAATAACAATGTTGCCAAATTATATGCTTAGTAAATTATATTATCTTTTAATTTATTTGAAATTAAATATAATTAAAATTAATAATTCCATGGTCTTCTTCATAAACAATTCATAAATTGTTATTTATCTTTCACATCCAGTTTCTTTTTATTGTTGTAATGAATGAATCGTTCAAAATGCTATTCAAAATTATGTCTAATATGTAATGTATTTAATATAAGCATCGTTTACTTCTTTTGGTAATTATATACAGTTGCTGTCTCATCTCGAATTTTCATAATTTTTATTTTCACGTTTCATTAGTAGTAGATAAGTAGATTAAAGGTTGAAGGTAAAAATTACGGTTATTTCAATGCTCAAAGTTAAATAATACTCGTAGTATTAGCTATTGACATGCGATCCAATAATGAACTGCGGTCAGTCTTGTACAATAACTATTTTGGGCTGTCGTAAATTCAGATGCAACGTCATTCCGAGTACGAAAATTTGTCCGAAATATGGGCAATAAAATGACGGTACAAGAAGGATAATTTTTTCATTGTGTAAGTAATGAATTATCTTAAAGGCACTTTTTTCTCAGATAAATGTAATGATGAGTTATCGAAATTCTTTGGCATTAGGTCCGGTGTCCCTTAGGGCTCTGTACTAGGACCTATGTTATATTCAATATTCACTTCCAACCTTTTTTTTTTTTTTTTTTTTTTTTTTTTTTAATATTCCCACCTACTCCTCTGGAACAGATCTACAATCAAGTTTGACTCGCACCAGAGGAGTGTCCTTTACTCTAGCTCGCTTCTCTGCCCGCCGGCTGTATGTCCGGCACGGCAGGTCAGTTCACCGGTTAGCTCTTTTATTTCGTAGGTGGAAATTCCACCTACGACAAGCCGTCATCAGCGAGCGGTTTCTTCTTGACGAGCTTCCTCATATTTCTTCTTTATAACTGCGGTTATAAACGACGAGATCACATTAAAGTTATCCTCGTTAAGTAGCATTTTATCCACCACATTCTCCGTAGATAATGGCCCTATACGTCTTACACAGGATTGCCTACTTTCAGTCCAACGGTTACATTCAAATACTACATGTTCAAGGGAATCATATGCGCCACAGGAATCATATTCCCCACAGGGGAATCATATGCCTCACTTCCAACCTTGGAAGATTGCATCGTCCCTCGCCACATTTGCCGATGACACTGTTATCCTTGCTGTTAACGAAGACTCTGATCTAGCCTCGCAAGAGCTGTAAATTGCATTAGACTTTATCTGCGCATAGAAAAATTCTGCCTTATCTGGCAGAAAAAAAGTAAAATTAACGTTAACAAGGATAAATTTGATTTATCCTTAATGTGATACGCTTTGGCGTGTCACATTCACCATGAGAAAGGGTGACTGTCCCAGTGTGTATATGGATGGTGTCTTAATCCCACAAACAGGGAGTGTGCGGTAACTAGGACTGCACCAGATCGGCGTTTGAACTGGAAATGTCACGTGAGGATGAAAGAAAACAACTGAACGCGAAGTATACAGAACTGCATTGTAGAAACTCACACCTCACGTTGTCCAATAAATTTCTGATTTACAAAGTTATCCTACGACCAATCTGGACTTACGGCGTAGAGTTGTAGGAGACATCAAGTAATAGTAACCTAGGTATCGTACAACGCTTCCAAAACAAGGTAACGAGAACAGTTGCAGAGGCACCATGGTTTTCTTTGAAATGATGAAATTCATGAATATCTGGAGCTTCCGACGGTTCATAAGGTTTTGAGACAATGCAATGTTAAATACCAACGACTAGAAAATCACGTTTACCTATTAGCGATCAATCTGCTTGATAACAGCAGGGTCCGAAGGTGGAAACGTCTCCATGTGCTTGGCTTAGGAGCTAATGAATGACAGTTTGCAGTTACTTTCGCCAAATCTAGTGATATTATTGTTTACTTTGTTTATTTATTAATTTTTTTTTTTGTATATATCTAGACGTTGTTTTGCTCCTTGTTCGACTAACTATCACTTGATTATTTGTTCGGTTTTTATTGACTATTTATTTGCTTATTGCATTTATTTGTTAATATTTGTTTTTATGGACTATGAAGTGTTGGCAGAAATATTTTTTCTAATGAACTTTAAGATTATTGCTTACTGATAACTATTATTATGAATTGACTTATTATGGGAGTCCCTTAAGAACCTCTTATCATGTACTTATTATTTAACGATTTACTTATGTTTCCACTTAAGGAGTCTATTGTAAATATACTGGTTGTGGAAAAAAAATTGTATAAGCGTAATGTAACTGTGAATAAAATAAAAAAAGTGTAACTTAAACCGTAACCTGACTGAATTATATTTCAGTCAGGTTACTTTTTCATTGTGTAAGTAATTAATTATCTTAAAGACACTTTTTTATTCAGTCAGGTAACCTGACTGAATATTTCAACTGAATCAAGTTATTTGCTTCGTTAATAAAGTGTATTGCATATTTACTGAAATCTACACATTAAGCAAACCTAAAGTAAACCTTACCTTATTTTATGAAACTAAATTATTTAGTTCGCAAATAACGTATATTATAGTCGTGACTGCAAAATTTGGGTGCAGATAAGGATTAACTAACGAGAGGTATAACTCGGGCCAGGCGATAATCGATTCAGATGAATAATTTATTTTGAAATGAGTCCAATTTGGATCCTTTGTATTATATTCAAAATTTCATCAAAATCAGAAGTGACGCAGTAACTGAATACAGTTATCCTTATTTAGATAAAATGATGAATTTTGTATCTTTGTTTACTTCTGAACGAACTTTTTTATACATTTTTTGTAGGCTTACCCATATTTTTTATAAAAATAAAAATTGAAGTAAATTTTAATAAAAAAACCTCCTGTAAAAGACTTCATGTTTTAAATAAAATTTTGAATTTTGGAAACTGAGACTGGCTTAAATAAGTTTTTCATTATTTGTTTCTAATCTATTACAGACTTTAAGTAGGCTCATACTGAGCGATTAAAAAAAAGTATATCGTTATTATTTTTTTTTACTGCAGTTATATGATGTTTTAAACTTATTCAAAAATTACTTTTTTCTTATTATTTAATCCTGATTATTTATTCGAAATAAAAATTTAGCTTGAATTGTCAAAATGTATATTATTTTAACATGTAATTTTACTTTTTTCTTTGAAAATATGATTTTTATAATTTTTTTTCTTTTTTTTTGTTTAACCTTTGAGACTACCGTTAAGTATTGCTTAACGGTAGGAGAATGAGATAAATGATTTATAGCGTTTGTGAAAATGCCATACCTGACCGGGATTCAAACCCGAGACACCGGTAGAAAGGCCGAGACGTCACCACTCGCGCCACGGAGGCCGGCAAAAAAAAAATTAACTTTTATGTAATATATAATGATTTAACTTATGTGTTACGTTTTTTATAACTTATTTATAATGTAACTTACTTATTGATTTATTAATGTATAAACATGTTCTTAGGCTTTACCTTTTCTGTCATTGTACATTGGTTATTTTACGTTGTTTCCTGCTTACGAAACAAAGCAGGCTAATGGAGCCGGTGAAATACAAGGCACTTTTGTTATCTCTAGTGTTTATAATGGGAATTTACTTTGTTTTGCACAAACCATTTCAAATAAGCTATAAGCTACTACCTTTCAATCCACTTAATTTCGTTATAAAAGGAGTTACAGTATTATCCTTTCAAAAAGATATATGTATACATTCTAACACATACCTGCATTTGCCACCTACACCTTTATACAGAGTGTCCCAAATAAAACGTAACGTATCAATCATATACTTATGTCATAAGATATACGTAAGTTATTAAATGCATTTTATTATCAAATTTTCTATCACCTTAAATTACAGAGTAAATCTTTAACGTGGTCATTATGGTTCTGAATTAAGTTGCCATTCTTTTAATTGTGTTTCTTGCAACTGTTTTTAGAGTTTTTAACCGGATATTTCATACATCTTTTTGGATATTGATTTTCAGTTGTTCTAGTGTGTGTGGTTTGTTGCTGTAGACTTTTTCTTTAAGATAATCCCAAAGAAAACGTTCTGTAGGAATCTAGAGACCCCGATGGCAATACCTCACGACCAATGACACGATTATCAAAAAAAAAGTTTAAAGAAAGCGGTTGTTTAAATTTACGTTTTGATGTTGTGACAGCGCCAACAGTATTAATTTCCCTCTTCCAAGAGTCAATGAATTACAATAAAAGATTCTGCTTTAATGGAGTACGCAAAGAAAATAGGATCAAAATTTTTTTTTCGTAATATCACGAAAAAAGGCCCATCTTTTCGGATGGAAACGTTTTTCATGATAAGCTTGGAATTTTCAGAAATCCACATCCTACTTTTTTCACTATTTACCTACTATCCAAAAAGGAGTTACAGGGAATAATATCGAGTCTGTACTATGAATCCATTGACACACAAATCGAGAAACCAATGACAATATTATTTTATTTTTTTTTTCGGAATGAAAAAGTAGATGAACTATTTGTACTCGATGTGATCAAGGATTAACTTTTCTCCTCTGAAAAATGGTTATTTTCGGCTAATTTCAGCTGACAAACAACTAATTGATTTTTGTAAAGCGATCCAGTAAATCAGCCATCGATTTCAGCGATTAGATCTGTATTTAACAGTGCAAAATTCTTCTGGATCTTTGGTGTTGCTTGTTATTAACGGAACTTATCTCTCCTTTTTGAGTTTAGTCTCTAACTTTAATACTGATGTTTAATTAAAAAGTAGTTAATTTCTGCACTTACGGAGAAACGATTTTTGCAGTGCAGTCACTGATCGTTTACTAAAGAACGATTTAAAAATAAAATCACGTTCCTCTTTTGAAAACACCAAGTTCTTACTAATTCTTCTCAATAAAAATCTACTGAACATTCTGATCAGTTTGATGGCTACAGGTAGGAGCCATCAAACCGATCCGATTTTCAGATGTTGGTCGAGTTCACTCTAGCAAAACTCGATGGAATAGGGAAGTCAGTTGAAATTTTATAGAAGGTTGATTGCGTTTTTTATGGGACACCCTACACCAATTTGGTGTAGGGTCTTACACCACGTGTAAGAAGGGTCTTACACGTAAAAATTAGGATTTTACGGTCTTAGCAGAAGTCTTGTTTCAAAAGTTTTCTTTTTTTAATTTTAAATCTCAGAATATTTAAAAAAACTGAATGATACACCATAAAAAGGTTTTACCAATCATTTAATTATTTCTACAATATATATGGTATTATTTTTAAAATTATCTTAAAACACGAGTTGTAAACGAAAGAAATTAGAAACTATAGAGAGAAATTTGTGTTATAAACACAAATTGTTTTGTTAAAAAGATCATAAAAACTGGATAAAATTTATAATACATAGCTTAATTTATATATATAAAATTTATTATAAATTGAATAAATTTATAATAATCTTACAAGGTTAGAAACTAAAACGTTTGTATATATTTTTATACTTTTATACTATATATATGTTAAATTTCGCGAATTAGGACCCAAATAAGTGACTACGCAAATAATAGAAATGAATGTAAATACGCAGGTAAAATATTTAGATCACAAATATTCCGCATTATAATTCTGTTGGTTATTCTAAAATAAAACAAAATGCAAAACAAATTTACACTTGATAAAGCCTCGCATTGAAGGAGAAGCACGTTATTGTTTTGTGTTTTGTTTTATTTTAATTAATAATATCATAATATTGTAAAATGTTTTTTTTTCCCCAGGAAAATTATAATATGGAATAGTTCCTATTAAACTAAATATTTTATCTGCTATTTGTATTTATTTATATTATTTGCTTAGTGACTTATTTCGGATCTAAATATTTTGTATTCCTGTTATTTTAATATCCAACCTGGAAATTATTAACTTATTTATTATTATTATTATTTTGTATATATTTATAGTATATTAAACAAAATATGGTCATGGATTATATAATTCATTTTTTATGATTAAAAAAAAACTAAGACAAATTTTGTGGTTAATTTATGATGGTATAGTTGTACTTAAGTATAGATTATTTTTATAGTACGTTATAAATTTTTTTGTTCGGTAATGTTGGCCTGTTATAAGATTTTTGGTGCTTTTTATAAAATAGATAATCCCAATAGTTTGAAAAATTTCAGTATTTACTAGCTTAAATTATTGGCACTTACTAATTTCACAGGTGGTGGTACTTTGAATTGTTTCTCTAATTTTTAAGAGAATGTGAAAGTTAAACATAAAATTTACAGATATTTTGAAGATGTATTGGGTTGGTTTCTATTCCCTTCACAATTTATTTTTGTTTGTTAACACATTTTTATTTCGTTTCTATTATTTTATTTATTTAATAATTATTTATTTTAATTATTCACATCTACTGAAGACCATTTAAAGTTAATTTTTTTTTTTTAAATTTAAATATTTAATTTTAATTTTTGCTTTTTTACTGTTCTTATTTTTTTATATATTAAGTGCCTAATAAAGTTTACTGTTTGCATAAAAATGTTATGTACAGTACATTGTAATGGTGGAAAGAATAAATATGATTTAATAAAAAATTAATAATTATAGAATAATAATTGAAAAATTTATTTATGCATAGAGTTGATTTAACGTTGTAGATTATTTATTTTTAAAATTTTATATTTGAATACAACAGTATTTTAGCACTTTTATTTCACATTTTGTAGTACATTTTCAAAATTAAGTATACATTGATAATTTTCTTTCTCTACTAATATTGAGCTCTATACGAGTATAATGGAAACGGTTTGTACAAAAATCATTAAATTTTAAGTTATAAATTATGTATTGGCCATTATATCCATTTTTGAATTTTCTTGTTTTTTTGTTTTTTTTTTAAATCGGATATTTAAATAGAAAAATATTGAGGACTACTCAATTTGAACGGGATAGTACTTAATGAAAATCTAACTACAGCAGTTGGAAATAAATCTTCAAATTCATTAAATAATTGTTTGTTCAAATGGTTAAAATTATTTACCATTTTCGGTGTTTTATCTATGTATCTAATAAATAGGAAGATGTAGAAGAGGTAGGAAGATATGTTTACTTTAGTAGTCAGCTTTATTTTCTCCAGCCAACCCTACCGCTCAAGCCTACTAGCCGTATCACTAATCATATTTCTCGGTTGAATTATCTTTTATCTTTGCAATGTAAGCCATATAGACTCGTTACATATATCGAAATGCGTTTGTATAAGTGTATATGTATATCTGTTACACATCTGAAATTCATAGCAGTAAGACACAAGTACAGGAATGGATCCAGTAAGGGGGTCGTCAGCGAAATTTTCAATTGATAGTTGCAACAATATTTACGTCTGATTACAAAAACTTACTTGCTGAGAATATTAATCATGCTCAGGGCTCCTCTCTAGTTAAAATATTTTTCCTTTCCACGGTTCTGATGAATTACGTAACAAACATTTGTTAAACTATTCAATTCTCCTTTCAGCTCTCTAATAATTTTATTTATCAAATCGCGTCAAATTTTAAATATTTCCCTACTGTTGAACATTGTCTCTCGTCGCTATTGTTCTTCATGGACAAAGTAATCTTCTCTGTAAATTATGCACCTGTGGTTAAATTAGAATAGCATTGCTAGGATTACCATAGAAAGCCCCCAATAATCTAAAATGTACTTAAATATTTTTTGGTTTGTCTCTCAGTACTTGAATTATAAAATACAAATTCAAGATATCACGGTGACTTATATATGTATATTTATAACATTTTGTGTTTTTTGGCTCAAAATTACGTCAAAATATTGAGAAATAATAGAAATTTCAATAGAGGTTATTTTTTTTATATGTACATGTAAAAATAGTAGAATATATCTAGGTAGTAGAACATATATGTAATGAATATAGAATTTTTAAAACGTTATTCCTCTACCGAGTTATGAAGTTGGAGCAGTGTATAAAATGCATTGTTTTGTAACAGTAAACGTGTATTAATTTACTTATTACACTGTCCCAAAACTTCCTTATGTCGTTAAGATAAATGATATAACTAAAAGGCAGAAATCAAAGCCTTTTCTCTAAAGAGTAATGTGCTCCTTTACAACCAATCCTTCGGTGAGTAGAATGAAAGGGTTTTTATTTGCATAACTGAATACCATTTACACTTCAGTGGACTTATCATGCTGATATGCAGTAGTAGATTATATCTTGGCTTGGTGAAGAACACAATAAATACATCCGTTGCATTTTTCATTTTTTGTAGTGTCTTTTATGGTCTGCCATGGAAAGAACAACTAAATTTGAAGTATTTGTTAACATATTGAATCTTTTCTATTCAAATTTTGGTTTCAATTCTTGCAAGTTTTCAAAACATTTTACTTATCATTTCATCCATCTCATCTCGTTTTAAAATACAAATTTAGTGTATCTGAGGTTGTATTAATGAATATTAATAAATGAAATGCTTCTTATTCTAAAAGAATGATGATTTCCTTTTTGGGAGTGACTTGTAAATTATATCCGGTGTATTACAGATTTTACAGTATGGTATTTGTACACCAAAATCTTATGTTTAATGTAGAATATTTGAGTTACATAGTAATAAAACTTCATAGTTTGTTGATTATGTTACTTAAACCTCTTGAGTTTTTATTATTTACATTTCTATTGCTTTTAGTAAAAATAAATAAATCAACTGGTGAACCTAATAAAATTTATAAAGATTAGAATTTTTCTATAAAACAGATTTAGTCTAATGGATTCAACTTACTTTACTAGATATCTGTGGGATTGTTAATGGTTTTAAGGTAACTTAGTACTCACTCATTTACTTTCAATATTCTTTCATCGAATTTACAATCGCTTTGTAATTGTTTTTTTAAGTCCTTTAGCTGAAATTGTAAAATAAAAACGGCGTTTCCAATTCTTTTTATCATTAGAGTTGTAAAGTTATAAAAATTTAAAAAAATAAAGGATTAAATTATATTACCGAAGATGTAATATTATACAAAAATAAAACGAAATTAATAAAATTTATTCAATTAATCTATAATTTTAGCTTCCTTTGAGTTTAATTTAATTTAATTGCATTACAGTAAAAAAGTTATTACATAAAAAACGATATTATAAAACATGTTTTACTAACATTAACAAAATAATAATATTATTTTCTTTCTCAAAATAATGAAAAGAATTATTTTTGAAAAGGAAACAAATGCGATCCTTTTCATTAAAGAAGATTAAGTAAAAATAAAAAGGAGTAATTATATTATCTCTTTAATTAATTTTTTTTTGGAAAATACATTTTGATTTTTAAGTTTATTTTTTATTGTGTTTATATTTTATTCAAAAACTTATAACTTACAGCTTTGTAAATAAATTGACTTTGTAATATTTTATATTAAAGGCTGTACTAATTTTTAATTTAAATTTTCTTTATGAAATGATATAACATTGAATCATCAAATTAAAAAAGAAAATGTAAAAATACAATGACATAGAGGTTATTTAAGTAAAATAACCCAATGCAGCAGGCAACAACAAAAGATTAAAATCAAATTGTACGTTCCGTTTTTCAAATAATAATCATCAGAAAGTATTAATTAATTATGTATATATATATAAGATGTTTCTAAAATGGTGATGATAAAAACTTAGATTTGATCAAATCCCTTTACTGTTTTAGTGAAAAGATAAAATAATATTGTTTATATATTAAAAGTATTTATTTAGTAAACCGTGTATTTTTAAATGTAGAGTAGGTAACACAACAATAGTCATAAACGCAATTTATGTATTCGAAACTAATTGAAAAATCTATGAAAAGTTTCGAATAGATAAATTGTGTTTCAATGACAATTTTTGTATTACCTACTCTACATTTAATAATGCATGGTTTACTAATTAATACTTTTAATATATAAACAATATTATTTCATCTTTTCACTAAAACAGTTAAGGGATTTGATCAAATCACTTACTTTCTTTAGGGAAATCACCCCACAGACTTGTAATTTTAACATCTTCCGTGATTTGATAATCTACCTTAGGGATTTGATCAAATCTCCGTTTTCATCATTTCCCTGCGACATATATATATATATATATATAAAATGTTTCTAAAATAGTGGGCTGGCTATACTTTTTCGAATTCTACTTGTAAAACTAAACAAAAATATTCTAAGGAAAAATGACAATTTCTCCTTCGTTCACCCCCTGTCCTACATTTTCTTAGTTTTATATAACAATTTATATTTCAAGTTCGGATAGAGAAATCACATTAATATTTGGTAAGCGTCTTGGTAATAAAATTGTAAAATTAGCAAAAAGTCAGAACTTAAAAAACTTCGCAAATTACAAAATGGCGGGCATGTTTATTTTTCAATCCGTTATAAATCTATAATCATTAGTTTTATCAAAATTTATGTTATGCTAAAATATTAAGCCTATTATTTTAAACAAAATGACATTTTACTTTTTAAAATCGGTCGATAAATAGTTGAGTTATGGGAGAGAATTGATGTTGTAATTTTGTGTCATAATTATTAGAGGAAATTATTACTTCATTTGATAATAATTTACAATACTAGAATTAACAATAAATAAAAATAATTAATATTTAATCGAATTAAACGTAAAGTGGAGGACATGAAAACAGACACAGGCCTTGGGAAGTCCTTTGGTCCACCGGGGGGCTTGACTGCATCGATCTGGGCCAGGGGGAGGCCTAAATCGGCTATTACACACACACACAAATATATATATATAAATAGAGTATTGTTCGGTGACAGTAAGATAAATTTATATAACCCACCGGTTGGTCTAGTGGTGAATGCGTCTTCCCAAATCAACTGATTTGGAAGTCGAGAGTTCTATCCTTCAAGTCCTTTACTAGGACTTGAGTTCTATCGTTCAAGTCCTAGTAGTAAAGGACTTGAAGGACTCGACTTCCAAATCAGCTGATTTGGGAAGACGCATTCACACTAGACCCACGCGGTGGGTTAATGCATTACAGTCCAAAATTTTACTCATTTCATTTCATAAAATAATAATAATAATTTATTTACGAATTAAATTAATTTCGATGATTACTAAACTTAGCATACCGATCGATATCGCGATCTATATCAGTTTGCCTGTCGTTATGAATATGCATTAAACCAAGTGATGTCAACCTCTCTTAATTACCTATAAAAAAAAGTTATTTTAATTTTTTATTATTTTTATTAAATTTATTTTTATTATTTTAATTTTTACATTTTAATTACAGAGTTGCAACTGGTTGTCATGACAATACTGTATTAGTAAAATGTTTCAATTCTTTTCAACTGGGTTTTCAAAATTCAAGGCTATCGGGCCTTGCAACTTGTTTTTTATTAAATGGGCCAAGCGGATAAGTACATCTAACCCATGTGTTTGCTTGCAACAATACGTGTGCATTTTATTTCAGATACTAGTTATTTATCGTGACACGGTTTATCCTATACGAATAAAAAGATGGAAATAATTTAATTAGTAATATTATTTTCCATTGTATAATGTTAAATTATTCACAAAATGGACTGTAACAATCTAACTTTAAATATATTTAAAATTGTTGTATTGTGCTTCTCAAATAAATGAAACGTTACTGATCGCGTGAATAGAATTCCAATTAATGGTAAAAGTAGTATTCTCTTTGGTCCCAAAGCAAAATTTCTGGGTGTTTTATTACATGAAAGCTTTTTGTGGGATGTTCAAATTGATTTCGTTTGTAACAAAATTAAGCAATACTGTTTTGTTCTCAAGAGCCTTTATAGAATACCTTAATAAAACAAGCTTGATGTTATTTATTATAATTGCATACTCGTACTTTCTTGTTTATTACGCTTATTTTCACATTCATGTGCCTATATTTAATATACATATTTACTATGCGTACATATATTCTCGTATAAAGTATAACGTCATCTTGTTCTTCTCAGAACGAATTTTTAAGATAAAGTAATGGGCAGTCAGATCATTAACTGGCTCCCGTAATTATGAATAGTGTAGCCCTATATTTAGAACGTTAAATTATCTATGGGTCAAAATTCTTCATTTCGTTTCGCCACTTATTCTGGTAGATTTTTTGATTTGTTTCACTATTTCACTGTTTGTATGCTTGATTATTTATTCTTTGTGTGATTAATAAGACTAGTTTTTTTTTTTAGTGTTTTGTTTGCTTTTTATGATCTGAACTTTATCAATTTATTATATATCTATATCTATTGTATAAGACATGTATACATATACATTTTTTTAGGGATTTAAATGGAAACTACTCTTCACATATCACTTTTTTGTGTTGAAATTTACTTATAATTTAAATTGGAACCAATTGTAAATTAAACATTGAGGCAAAAACATACCATTGTGTTTATACAGAGTGATTTAAGAAGAAAAATAAATAATTATAAAACTGATTCTAAAGCTTGAAATAAGCAAAAACGTTCATACAAAAATAAGTACGAAAATGCTTTGTTATAGAGTTACGGCTAGCAAAAGATTTCGCCAGGATTTCAGTTTCCTCGGAGAAATGAAGTTATACTGAAATTAAGGTGTTACATAAGGGGTAAAATTGATAATTTCTTATGGTTTTTGACCTGAAAAATCGAATAAAATAAGTCCCAAAACTGGATCTCCCGTAGTTTTTATATATTCAAAGTAAAACAGAAAACATCGATAACGAAAAAAAATATTCTTAGTTTTGAAGTTCAATATTAATAAATTACTAATAAATACGTAAATTTTGTTATCAAAACTTGTAGAGAATTTATACTATAAAATCTAAGAAAAATTAAAGAAAGAATCAACTTTAACAAAACAAAACAATACTTAAAAGAAGAATAATATGAATTTGTAAAAATTAACAACGCTGTTTTAATTTTTAATCAACAGTCAAAATTGTTATTAGTACAATAAATTACCTTTGAAAAATTTAAATATTTTGAATTTGCTTTAAAAAAATACTCAATGTTGTTTATATCATATTAAATTAAATGTTTGAAAATTCCACCATTGACATCGACGCACTTTTTAATTCGTTTCCTTAAATTTTCGATCACCAACCTAATTATATCTTCAATTAACTTGATATGGACATCAACACTGAGAATGCGAATGACCAGTTTACCACGTGTGTTTTGCTTGTATATCTCGCATTTCATACATCCCCATAAACTTTAATCTAAGGGAGATAAGGTTCAGTGAGCTACGTAGCCAATTTACCGGCCATCTTCTTCCAATCCATATACCAGAAAAATTTTTCATCTAAGAATTATCTTACTTCTTTATGAAATGTGTTTGAGCTCCATCAAATTGATAGTAAATTTCAATTCGTTTCGCCAATGAGAAATTTTTAAGTACGGTAAAAATTCCAGATTATTTCTTTCCGTCACACGTTCCTGTAGGAAAGGGCTTATTAATTGCTTGTCGATCAATTTATTAATGTTTGCAAATTCATAATATCTTTCTGTTAAGTTCTGTTCTGTTTTGTTTTTAAGAATAAAAGTTGATTTGTTTTTAGTTTTTTATAAAGTTTATTACATCAATTTTCTTGTAATTAAATTCTCTACAACTTTTTATAACAAAATTTACGCATTCATTAAGCATTTCATAAAGGTAGTTTACTTAAACCCTAAAAATAGGTTTTTTCGTCACCGAATTTTTCTTTTTTTACTTTGGATATCATAAAAACTACGAAAGATACAATTATGGAATCTGTTTTATTCGATCTTTTAACACAAAAAACATACGAAACCATCAATTTCATTGCTTATATAACATCAGTATAACCTTATTTCGTTGAGGGAACTGAAATCCGTGAGAAATTCTTTGCTAGCTGTAACTTGATAAAGCTTTCTCGAACATATTTCTGTATGAACTCTTCTCCTTATTTCAAACTTTAGAATAAGTTCCCATATTTTTTATTTCATTTCCTTCTGAAACACCCTGTTTATGAAATGCAATCTTTACTAAAAAAAAAAACTTGATTTATTCTTAAACCAGAATGGAATTGTTTTCATATAACTCAGCACAACACTTCGGATACACAACACCGTATTATGTTTCCATTGCCATTTTTAATAAACTGCTGGACCATTTAAAAAATCATCCCACCAGGTTATTTAAAATGCAGTTTACTCCCTCGATGAGTTTTTAAATAATATTAATTACAAAAAAAAATAAAAACACCATTTATTTCCATCCCCTTTTTTTCCTGTTCAGCCTCCGTTAATTACCGTTCAAATAATACATCAGAGGATGATATATGTATGAGCGTAGGAATGTAGTCTTGTACAGTCTCAGTTCGACCATTCCTGAGATGTGTGGTTAATTAAAACCTAACCATTAAAAGACCACCGGTATTCACGATCTAGTATTCAAATTCGTGTAAAAATAACTGACTTTACTAGAACTTGAACGCTGGAACTCTCGACTTCAAAATCAGCTGATTTGGGAAGTCGCGCTCACCACTAGACCAACCCGGTGGGTTATTTATTTCCATTTAGTTTAACGTGTATATAAATATGTGCTGAAAATATTTTCTATAGCGGCTTCTGAAATGTTAATTTTATTTTAATAATTTTTTTTATATTAATTTATTTAGCCTAACATTATTTCATGTATTTATATTTAAATAATCATTATGAACTTTACACATAACAATGTTTTTTTTATCTTATAAACTGTTTGTTTTTTTTTTTTATATATATATATATAAAATAAGTTATAAAGTTTATCATATACTAGCAGACCCGGCAATGATTCGCTATGGCTATAATTGAGTATATATATATATATATATATATATATATATATATATATATTTATATATATATATTTCTTGTGTACGTGTGTATGTCACTGAACTCCTCCTAAACGGCTGGACTGATTTTGATGAAATTTTTTGTGTGTGTTCAAGGGGATTCAAGAATGGTTTATATTCACAATTTGAACCGATAGGAAATATTTTTTAAATTAATTAATTTATGTGTTGCTGTTGATCTTGGGATGGTGAAGGTTCACAACTGGATCCAGTAGGCAGCACTGCCATCGCATTTTAGAAATTTGTTTTTAATTTTTGGCATATCAGTCAGTTCCGGTAGTTGGTGCTGCGATCGGATTCTAGGAAAGTTTTTTTATTTTCTTGCTTTATCGCATATCAGTTACTTGCGTCGTAGCATAGTATTGTTATTAAATTAAAATTCGTATTTTTAACGGACTACTGTGTTTAGAGAGTAGTTTAAATTAAATCCGGTAGGTACATTATGACTTTTATGAAGTGAAAGGTTAAATTTTATGAAGTTCCGTAATGTTTTGTAAGTTTCTAAATGTTCAGTATTAATTGTGATGAATTTGCAGCCATATCTCTTTTCGTTTAAAAGTTATTATCCACTGAATACTGTGATTAGAGAGTGGTGTGAATTAAATCCGATAGGTAGTGCTGTTGATTTGCCATTTGGATTTATTTACATTCTGACTTTTATAAAGTGAAAGGTTAAATTTTGTGAAGATCCTAATTTTCAGTTTTTTAATATTTAAACAAACTTTCAATTATATTTATTTAATCTGTATGTATACTCAAATCTAACGATAGCGAAGCATTGCCGAGTGATAGAATCGCGCACTTATTGAGAATACTATATTATTATTTATTGAAATAACGTTTTAAAGTGTAATTAAAATATATACATTGTGCAAATTTGTAAGGCGCAGTATTGAAGTGAGTATTTTACATGATTTTTCATGACTTTTAGTGATATATATATATATATATATATATATATCATTAAAATTTATATATATATATATATATATATATCATTAAAATTTATATATATATATATATACACACGTGCATTCAATAACAATCAACTTAACCTACAAATTTAAATTGTCAGTTCTCATTTTATTCTATGCAACTTATGAAGTATTGAACGGCTCTTTGAAAATAAAAATGTAAGTTTGTAAAATAAATTATAACATTTATAAAGTTAAAATATAAGTTACTTATAGTAATTATAGTCGCAGAACAATAATGCTACGTCAGGGCAACGTCTGCCGGGTCCGCTAGTTTTATATATATATATATATATATATAGATTAATTGAACACAATTGAATGTTGGATAAAATATAAAAAAGTGAACACTACGGAACTTTCCCTTTCCCTATTTCCCTCTTTCCCCTGTTCCTTTTAACCCTTTCTTTCCCCTTTCCTCCCTTACACTTTTCCATTTTTACACTTTCTATATTTTCCCTTTTTCACTTTTCCCTTACCCTCTTTAAAATATGACCTTAATTAGGAGAAATCTCGAGATACTGAGATTTAAAAGGTTAAGGGAGCCTCACCCCCTTGGCCTTTTAGGTTGAAAATGTAATGGCAGTAATGCCCCCTATATAGAAGAAATCTGACCAAGTTTGGTCAAAGTCGGTCCTGTAGTTCTGGAGATATAAGGTAATTTAGTGGCCAGCATTGAACACACACGTACATTCGAACATGAACATCCGGAGAATTTCCTCTGTTATTTTGTTTTTTTTTTTTTGTTTTTTCGGTTCTATAGGTGTCAAAACGACAAGATCCGGTGAAAACCGCATATGCCCAAATTGGACCGATTAGATTACTTTCTCTTCTAGAGCTATAGCGCTATCTAGAAAGGAAAGTAAAAGTAGTAGTAGTAGTAGTAAGCTGCCATTCACAACCCTTTTTAATCGTTGAACTTTTTTTTACCAGGTAGAAAGGTTCCGTTATTGAGTAACGTTTTTACGATGACTAGGTGTAACAGGGACATATGCAGAAAAAAACTCTGACACATCCATTGAACTACCTCGCCTACCCCCGGAATTCTGTTTTAACCTTCCTTTACATTTCCATTGGAATAATGTTTACAAATTAGTTACTCATTTAACTGGATTTGGTTTAAATTTCAAGAGTACGAAAATGATAATATTTTTTATCTTATCATAGGATTTTCCTTCCAAAAATAAAATAAATATTGATTTTTAACTAATTAACTGATTTTATTTTTTATATTTGCTTTTTGTGTCAGAATAAATAAATAATATAAATATAAACTTGTTTTATACAAAATCTTAAAGCAGGATATTTCGAAATTAAAAAATATAACTTTACTATCTAATAACCCTCTTGATGAACTGATTTCATATTTATAGTGCAGAATGAAATCATTGAATGAAAGAACGGTAAAGCCTTAATAGAAATAGAAAATAATTAGACAATGAAAAATAATTGTGTAGTTAGCTTAATTAATGTTTTTTCCTACAAAAAAAATTCAAATAAAGATCTGCTGCACAACGAATATTACGTTCAGTTAAGCAGAACAATTTGGTATGATTTTAGTTAATTTATTATAAGCTAATTTAATTAGGGGGGGATATACCTTAATCTAATAGCCAAAAAGATATACGCATATTTGAATTCAAACGACTTCGCATTTTATATGCTGTATAAGCACCTTTTTAGAATAATAGAAGGGTTAAAGGACACTAAATTAATGTAATATTGCATTTTATTAACTTGTTGTATTAAAGCAAGAGAATGGTAGAAAGGACCCTTTGTGCATAGTCAAATTTGTGGAATTCTGGAATAACATCAAGGCAGTTAATGAAGGTACAGCCACACGAATTAAGTTCGCTTTCAAACTTTTTCTGAATTTCTTAATGGAGTTGATTTTATTAAAGAAGTTAAAATATATTCATTTTTGTTGTATTTGTCTCAGTTTTTTATGATTAAAAAGTATTAAATTGATTTTAAGTTATACGTATTACAATGTCCTTTAAATAATTGTAATTATCTAAACATCTACGCCTCCCAATTTTATAAAATATTGCATTTGTTAATTCAGATAATTATTAGTTTTATATGAAATCCATAAATTATTTAATTTATTGTTCTTGTAATTAAATTTCGGAAAACAAGAACATTATTCTAAACATTTTTGTGTAGAGATTTCCCTTTAGAAAACACGTAATTTTATTCTTCTTCTTATGAACCCTGTTAATGTAAAGATAATTAAATGAAATGTGCACTGTTTCAAATATATATTTATTAACTTTAAGTTGGATTAGTAAAAATAGTAAAAAGTAAAAAAAATGCAGAAGTAACTTTAATTCAATTAGATTTTTTTTTTAACGGGATATTTTTCTTTACTTTTCCTTTTAAAGTAATCATAATTCCTTGCCCTATCCTCCTTTAAAATTTTAAATACTATTTAAATTAAAAAATACTATTTATTTATAGTATTTAAAAAATACAATTTTAATAACCTTTCAAATAATATTTTGCTAATATATCCAATGTTTCATCAATGAGGTGTACAGAGCCTTTTTTTAAGTAACAAAATTGTCTTTAATTTCATCCTTTTTTTTAGAATTTTTTTTCAAAGCTCTTTCAAATTCTTGTTAATTCCCCGAATTGTAAAGTTAGAGTTTCTTCAATAATTTTAAGAGTTAAATAAAAGCTCACAACAAAGCTGTTATATTGGCACTGGTTATTTATTTTTATTTAGTGAAAAAATAATGAAGAGAACATTTTAAAAAATTCAAAATATTTTAATTTGTTGTTTTTTCTACTTCTTACACCTAAATCGTTTTTAATGGTAAGATAAGCGTGTACCTACGTACTAAGATTAATATAAAGTGGGGTTATGTTTGGAAAAGTTTGAGAAAATGATTCCGAAGAAACTTTCTATCACATCCCTTAGATATTAACCCCAAACCTTTACCAACAAATTGCCTTATATAAATGAATCTGTATCCAACATTTCATCAAAATCGGTTTAGCCAGTCAAAAGTTAAGCTTCAAACACACGTACGTACGAACACTACTCCCCACTTTTTTTTGGTATTCCTGGGTCATGAAATGTAAAGAAAAGCAAAAACCCACACACCATTTTTTGACTGATTACCATACTTTACTTCTTGCATCATAGCTGATCTTGAGCTACGATGCCAGTAAAGTAAGCTACATGAGATGACTCCTTCCTTATTCACTATTGAAACAATATTTTTGAAAAACTTACATTGTCCCAAATAACACATCAAAACACATGGAACTTTAATTTTGTCGTTACTTAAAAAACGGTATTATAATTAAGTGTTAGAAAGGATGGCATTATACAAAGATTTATAAGTAGGCTTTATGAATTTATTGAATATATTTTATTTTAAAAATTGTAAATATTTACTTTATAGATTAAAAAAAATACAAAATTCCTTATTAAGAAGTTTTATTTATTTATTAACTTAGATTTTTAATAAATTTAAAGTCTTACGTGAAAAAATAGATGATAAAATAAAGAAAAAGTTTTACAACGAAATAGTTCTAATATTTATGTTAGTAAAAAATTGATGTATAAAAACTTTCGGTATTATATGAATCTTTACGGTTTTCTACTTTGGCTTTATTTACAGGTTCATTCTATTCTTCCTTAATACTCTATCATGAGCTTTACTTTTCATGTATAGGTTTCCCTTTAACATTATTCACAAACTTTGTGCTTTTTCTTCTTCTCGTAGTTCTTTCTACTATTTTTTTTTTATATATTCCTTAACAAACAATATTTTTCAGTTTCTTATTTTTAATTTTTTGTTTATCTTAACGTTACTTCTTTACTTTCAGATTTTCTTTCTTTATCTTTAAAAAAAATATTAATAAACTTACACTGTTTTTGTGAAACATTTAGAAAAGAGCTCTACTAATGAATTCAAGAAAACATTTGGAGAAATAAAGGAATTTTTAGAAAAAACTGAATTAAAATTCGCTGAATAAAAAAGTATACTGTCCTATAACAAGGAGGTGAAAAGTTATTTATAAAATTTCACGGTTAAAAGATACTGGCAATCACTGAATTAAAATATATGGAATGAAATATAGAGAAGAATAGAGGAATAGAAGCTGAAATACAGAGTAACGTACAATGTGGGTGAATGAATTGATGACCCTTGTGTGATTATAAAGAAAGTAAGAGAAAGACGAAAGAAAATAAGTAAAAATGTGTGTTGAGACCGACGATGATTTGTATCAATCAGAAATGCGAAATTAAAAAAACATATGCGATGAAGAAGGGAGATAAGTAGAGTGATGAAAAAATAAAGGTAGAAAATGCATACATTTAAATTTAGAAAAGCGAACATAACCGTGTTCACTCTTTCTGATTCTACGAAAAGAGAGCTTTAGGAAGGTAGGCCGAGATGTTTGGACAAATGGAAGGAAGTGATGAATATTTTTAATATTTTGAAAACAAAATTCACAACACGGTGGTAAGGAAAATAAAGAAAGGAAGGGATCTTTTTCGGAAATCCCCCCTAAAAGTTAAACACTTAATTTTTTAACCAATCGGTCAAAATTCGATGTATTTTTAATATCCAGTAAGAATTAGGTGGGAATGTGCATGTTTCAAAATAAAAATTAGTATTTTTTTAGTTTCCCTCTCCCCAAAGTTGCACGTTTTTCACCTGGATAACTGATAACTAAAAATAACAAGAAATATTGATATTAACAATAACAAAGTTGGAGAATCCAATTTCTCCAACTGGGGAATGTCGGACTCTCACGGGTTCGGCTAGATGTTATTAAGACCCTATGTGTACCCGCACACAACCGACTAAAACTCCTATCTCACCGTTTCTCCTCCTCCGGGGTCGATTCTGCAGTTTAAGCATTGCACGGGCCCAGGGGTCCAGAGTTCCCCTGCTTCATCACCGTCGCCATCCACGCAAGTACAGACGCACAATGGCTCCACAGGGGGCTTCCTTCGCCTCTTTACCATCAAATCACTTTCTTCGCCTGAGTCTCATGCCTTTTGTATGGAATTCTGATTTATTGCTGGGTGATCTTCAGTCCTCTTACTGATCTGGGTCCTAGGTCAGGCTCCATCCCATTCTCTAGCTTCTCTCGCTTTAGTTTTCAGGATACTTCTAGCTAGGTGTACTACCTTGTCCCATTCCGCTCTTCCTATCAACATGTATGCGACTGTTTCTTCCGAGGAAAGCCACCTTAACCCGACATCTTGTCTGACCACATCTCACCGCTGGCATTGGTACATAGTGTGCTCATCGGTATCTTCAAGATCGCAGTACCTGCATAGAGGAGACGCTCACCTGCCAAATCGATGAAAGTAGACTTCAAACTCGCCATATTCAGAAAGGAGCTGCGTTATATAGAAACCTACCTCACCCAGTCCTCTCTGCACCCATACATCTATTCTCGGAATTAATTTACGTGTCCATACACTAGTAGGTTAGGTGTTCCAGGCCTCCTGTCACTCGGCCAAAAGTAAGTCCTTAGCCTCAGTCATACTGTGATAAACCCGCCGGGGCATCAATGCACACAGCCGCACCGGGGTAATCTTTGAGATGACCTCATTAATAATTTAAGCCTTCTGCATTGTAGGTAGCTGTTAATTATGCCAAAGAGATACCCACTTACATTATTCCCTCTCAACACATCAATAATCGTCGGCCACTGGAGACTACCAAAGGCGTTCCTGATGTCTAGGAGGACCACTACGGGATCCTCCGTCGACGCCCAGTGCCACTACTTCGATCTCTAGCCCATTCAGTTATGCGTTTCCACGCATCAATTGTGGACTTCCCCCTAACAAAGCCATATTGATCAGGGGAAAGCCCTTCGCCCACCTCGCACCAGAGCCTATCAGGATAAGTACGCGCGCTTCGCTCGCTAATCTTACTTATTAACAGTAAGGTTTTGAATATTTAAATAATAAATTCAGTAATTATTGCTGCATTTTTTTTGTTGAAAATGCTATGCCTGACCGGGATTCGAAGCCGGGATCTCCGGATGAAAGGCCGAGACTCTACCACTTGCGCCACGGAGGCCGGCAATTATTTATTATTTAAGTAATCAAAACATGAATGTTAATTAATCGAGTTTAGCGAGCGAAGAGAGCGTAGGTTAGGTTTTGTTAGATTAATAAATTTTTAATGAATTCTGTAATTACTGCATTTATTTAAATAATTTAAACATTACTGTTAATTAGTCGAATTTAGCGATCGAAGCGAGCGTAGGTTAAGTTTGGTTGATTATATTTATAATTTATATCTGTAGTTATAAGCAGTAGTGCTTATATTTTTAATATGTAAAATATATTAATATGGAGAATGTTTAAAATGACTGGTATAAAAGTGCATGTTAGTGTATTGTTGGGTTATTTCTCCAACCGGGTTATTGTTAATATCAATATTTCCTGCTATTTTGAGTTATTTCCTGCTGATTTGAAACATGCATATTCCCACCTTATTCTAACAGGATATTAAAAATACATTTTTAATTGGTTATTGGCCCATTAATTTAAAAAAAGTGGTTTTTTTGGGGTGGAAGGGAATTCCAAAAAAGATCCAAAGGAAAACTCAAGTTAAGGTGCGGTGTTACATAAGAGAGAGAAAGAGATAGATAGATAGAGAGAGAGAGAGAGAGAGAGAGAGAGAGAGAGAGAGAGAGAGAGAGAGAGAGAGAGAGAGAGTGAGAGAGAGAGAAGCAAGTTCGGGTACGGAAGAACAACGAAAAATAAAGTACGAAAACATCAACAAATTGTAATCCTGACCCCCGTAGGAGAAGATACCCACCCGCCTTGGAACTATCTCGGTCGTAACACCATCCTCTCCATTCCTAGCGCTGAAGGGCTTTACAGGAGATTGTTTTTTAGACTTACTAAACTTGATAACACAACGCTGTTATTAGTTTGGCCTCTGTCAGGATGCCACCGATGCAAATGCCTCTGTGAACATTTCCAACACTGTATTTACACAACCTATTATCGCCTTCGTATGACCTCTTCCAACCACAACCATCTACAATAACTTAACTCTCAATTATCAAACTAACCGATTCGCGGAAGCAAGATCCCCGCGCCTACATCTAACACTGAAGGTTTCATACAAAACCTCTTCCGATATCTAACTTCAACTGGACTATGCACTCAAATCATTTCCTTAATTTGTCTTCAAACACCAAAAATACTATTCTCATACCAACATAAATAAGACATTTTAATTTATACTTGATGAATAATTTCTTTGTAAAATATTTGCTATTTGAATATTACTCAGCCAATTATAACGAAGAATAATAAAAATAATCATTCCTTGAATGAGAAATTTGAACAGTTGGCATTGTATTAAAAACAACTGTTTTTAATTTTTACAGATTTATGAAATATTTTGTTAAATTTTGTTTTTAATAATAAAAGTTGATTTTTTTTGTTTATTGTAGATCTTATTATATCAATTTCCTTATAATTAAATTCTCTACAAGTTTTGGAACTAAAATCTACGCATCTATTAGTCATTTGAAAAAAATTATTATACTCGAAACCTAAGAAAAACTTTTTTTCGAGACAGAATTTTTTTATATTACGTTAGATATCATAAAAACTACGAGAGGTACAATTCTGGGACCTGATTAATGTGATTTTTCAAGTCAATAAAACATTAGAAGCAATCAAGTTTACCAATTATATAACGCCATAAAAATTTCAGTATGACCTCATTTCAGGGGAAATTTTTCCACTAGTCATAAATTGATAACAAAGCATTTTCGGACATACGTTTATATGAACTTTTCTCCTTATTTCAAGCTCAGAATCATTTCCCAATTATATCCTTTTCCTGCTGAATCATTCTGTATAATCATCAAAGCTGTTATATTTATCCTGAAAATTTTAATATTATTCAGTTTGGAATTAAACCCACATATTTATTTGTTATATATTTTCTGGGTAAGATGAGAAAATGGGGTATTAGAAATTATTTTTTTATTTTTTTGTATATTCTACTTTTATTATTAAAGATTCTGATTAGGAATAATTAAAAAAATATATTATATAATAATATCTGTTTGATGAAATTTATCACAACATATCAAAATAGAACTATATTTAATATTTTATTTATTTACATTTTTCACTAAAAAAGTTTTATTGTAATATTTTTTTTTTTTGTTTTTATTTAACAGGGGCTATGATGTGCTGAACTTCAGCTAGTATTGTTCATTAAAGTGATATTCTAAAGTTGTCATCTGATTCAGTTTAATATGAAGGTAAAATTACATATTTTTATATTTATATCCAACTATTAATGATAGTAACAGTGTTTTAATTTACTATTCTATTTTATTGTTAATTATTAAAAAGGGACATAATTTAAAAATTATTCATAATTGCAGAACTAAACAATTTTATTACAAATATATATAATTAATTACATATAAAGATTTCTAAAAAGTATCTTAAAGCAAAATACTCTTTTACTTTTTTAACGAAAAGAAATTTTCCATTTTGTATATTACTCAAAATTTCCCAGCGTTAAAAGAATTCGTTCATTTAGATTTATTAAAATTATTTAAAGTTTAATCCATTACATTTTTGTTATTTTTTTATTTTAATAACTACAAGTGGTGTGATTTTATTTTTTAAATTTGATTAAAGATGTAATAATATTTTCTAAAAATAAACTTTTTTTCCTAATTCGTCGATCGAGATGAATAAGACTAATTCGTCTTAAGAACCATTAAAAATTCCAACATAAAATAATTTATAACGAAATAAAATATTTAATTAATTATAATAATAAATTTGTCTTATGAAATTCGTATAAGACTATTAACTGAAGCATAAGTTTAGATGTTTAAACACATCATAAGACGCCAAGCAAGCTCGCAAATTAATTTTATGACGTACATATACTTTAATGAACTCAATAGTGTAGCTGAGACATTAATTTCTGGGTAACTGCAGCTATAGTAAACGGTAGATAAATTCAGTATTTCTTATTTAACTGGTCAAACATGTTTATATTCTTACTGTATTTTAAGATATTGTATAATAAAAATTTAAACAACATAGCATATTTTTTTAATAAATATTTAAGTAAATTAATTTTAACTGTAATAGGAAAAAGTAAAATAAATGATAGTAAGATTTGAACACCTAGATACAATTTGTTGATTGGAGGTTGATAAGGATAATATTGGAGTATAAATAGTGATTTTATCGCAAAAATACGAATATATTCTCTGAACCTATTAAAAGTAAAAACACTCGATATCTGTTTCTTAAATAAAAATCTCTGTTTTCAATAAAAAGCATTAGTTTAAAACTTCAGAGAGCCAATGTGTTGCTCTCTGAATTAAGTAATAAATTAAGAATCTTCGATATTTACGATGTAAACTGAAGAAAAAAATTACAAATTACAATTATTGAGTAATAAAATTGCTTCCACTTTTGAAATCCAAGGTATGGAACTTCAATAGTAGATTTTAAAAAAAAATATTACGTATAAAAAAAATACAACAGTTTGAAATTACAACTTCAAACCGTTTAAAATCTGTTTCGTAAGTCAAAAGTGAACATATGAGGAGCCAATGATTCTATTTTAGAGAACTGTAATAAAGCTGAAAACATTCTGAAAGCTCTTTCTATAGTGATTACTACTCAGGCTGCCCCGCGGGCGTCTAAAAGGAGAATGATCATGTCCGCAGTGACATCGGCAGTTTATACACGGCTCCAGTCTGAGATGCTGCAGCTAATGTCAATAGAAACTTGAACAGACAGGCGTATCCTATTAGGAGGTATTTCAGGGTACAAAACGGAGTCTTATGACTCCGTTTGCATCCTTGCCTCTGCACTCTCGATAGATTTACAAGTCAGGGAAAGGTCGCTTAGATATGAGGACATACGAAGTCCGATGCTAATAAAATTGTTATAATGGACGTTTGGAAAGAAAGATGGATGATAGGTGATGGCTGGGTATGGAGCAGAAGGACTGTTGCAGATCTTGAAGCATGGATCACGAGGAAACATGGTGAGATAAATTATTGTATCACATAGATGTTCACTGGGCATGAGGCGTTTGAATTTTATTTACACAGAATCGGAAGACGCGATTCTCCTCGATGTATGTTCTGTGGCGGATAAGATACGGCACAATATACGCTGTTCGAATGCGTGGAGTGAGATGTTCTGCGGATTCAGTCGGGAATATATGATTTTGAATGTGATAATTTGATATCATTTACAATGAATTTCGAAGATAACTGAAAGTTGTTCGATGCTTTTGCAACGAGGGTGCTCCGCATGAAGGATGAAGAGGGCTGACGGCGCGGTTTCTAGTTAGGGATAGGCGGAGAGGACCAGTCGCGAGAGCCGGCATGCTCAGGTGTACCGGTTCCAATGAATGACCGGGGACCAGGGTTCCTAGGTTTGGGAGAAAAGTAAAAGACCGAGACATGGCTGCTAGGTCTGGGGATGGTAATGCCAGAACTGGTCACTCCCTCCACGGCAGTTAGAAGCATGACATAATGTAATGATCGAGTCCCGGTCTCCGGTAAGGGGGCCCGGGAACGTCATAGTTGGGCTCGGCCCTCCCTCTTAGAGTAAACGGACACTCCCTTGCGCTGAGCTTTACTTAACTGAATGTCCGGCCCAGGGAAGAAGGGGAAAAAAGATTCTTAGTGACCGGACTCCGTGGCACGAGTGGTAGCGTCTCGGCCTTTCATCCGGAGTTCCAGGATTCGAATTCCCGTCAGGAATAGCATTTTCACACACGCTACAAATCATTCATCTCATCCTCTGAAGCAGTACCCAACAGTACTGTTAAACAGAGGTTAAACAAAAAAAAAAATTGATTCATAGTTCCTCATAAAGATAACATTTTGAAGAAATTGAAGCTTGCGTCAAGGAAGAAAACATTGCTGTAGATTGTCTTTGAAGATTTAAGGTTTACTTCGCTTATGGGAAAGTTTATTTTTCGTTGTTACAGATCTTTAAGCAACCAAGTTCATATTTTCAGCTAGAAATTTGAAAAAAGATTTATCGTAAATAGTACATTCAATTTTATAAGTGTTCTTGTGAAATCAACGATTTAATGGTACAAAATATCAGTCATTGTTTATTTATACTTTCTTTTCTTTTTGAGGGAAAGTTACATTTTTTACGGGCAAGAATATATAAAGATATTGACTTATTTTAAAGTGTAGAATGAAAAAACGGCAAAATACTGATAAGAAACTTGTTTTCGGAGTTATTTCGTGCAAAGTAATTTAATTAATATTTTCCTAAGTTTACCAAATTAATTTTTGACATAAATGCTGGCGAAAAATCAGAAAAATGAATGTCAGTTTAATTTTGATGAATTACGATCAGTTCGTGAAGCTTCAATACATAGTAAAATGAATGTTGGATGCAAGACGTTTATTTTACTTTAAAATCATTCCTCAGAACATCCCATTAAATCTTCTTACAAAAATTTGTAAACAAATAACATTTCATATTTCTTTTCTCTCAAAATAAAATATATATCTTAAAAGTTATTTATTATAATAGAAAAACTGCTGTACATTAAAAGAAAAGAAAATACAAACATATTTATATAATCTTGATTCAAATATAATACTAATAATATTTGTATTTCAGCCTTCTAGTAATGCAGTGAAGTTATTTAGAAGGGAATTTTATTTTCTTTCTTTTGATAATCATCTGATTTATTTTTTAGTTCTTGTATTGAGATTGGTTATGTCTTTATTTTTTTGTTTATTGTTTCCTTTTAAAATAAGTTATGTTTTAAATCAAGTCATTAGCAGTGTCCCAGAAAAAATAATCAGATTTCAAAAAATTAAATATTTATTGTAAATTTTTAGGATCCAAAAAAAGTTAGTAATGAATAATAAAAAATTAAGTTACATCATAGTACTTTCAAAAATGTTTAAAAATGTATGTTTGGAACGTAGCTTTATAAAAATGAAACTTGGACGATCGGAGTACCTGAGAAGAAAAGATTAGAAGATTTTGAAATGTGGTGCTATAGGAGAATTTAAAAAATCAGATGGATGGATTAAGTGAAAAATGAAGATGTGTTTTGGCAAATTTATGATGAAAGAAGCATTTGGAAAATATAGTTAAAAGATGAGACATAGGCCAGATACTAAGGAGGCATCCTGGAATAGTGCTTTGATATTGAAAGAACAGGAAGATGGTAAACATTTGCAGGTAGGCAACGTTTGGAATATGTAAATTTTTTGTTAATGATAGGGATGTAGGGGATATACCTAAATGAAACGACTGGCACTAGATAGGGAATCTTGGAGATCTGCATCAAACCAGTCAAATGACTGAAAACAAAAAGGTAATATAGGATTAAATTTTTCGTATTTTGTGGTCTTGAACTTTGTACACATAGCTTAGAAGATAGTTTGAATACTCAAAATTAATAGTAATATTAAAATCTGTAGTATACAAATAAAACTAACCTTTTTAGAGGATTTTCCACAAAGGAGTGTAATGTATTTATGTTGTTCAGCTTAACGGCTGAACCGATTTAGATGTATGAGCCCGCGTTGGAATCCTTACGTTTTCAAAAGTGTCATAGGATATACGGATATATATTTGAAAATGTTCTATTAATTTGGACAATTTTCTAGCTTATTTAGTTTATTTATACATATATATATGTGTGTTTTTGTGTGTGTGTGTGTGTGTGTGTGTGTGTGTGTGTGTGTGTATTTAAAAATTTTTTAAATTTGAAAACAAAATTATACTATATACAAAATTGTCCCCACACGCTCTTTAATCGTCCTACTATTAGTAATTATCCTAAATTAAAGAGCAATGTTTTTTTTTGGAAGTTGTGTTTTTTTAAATTTTAGTATTTATCTCTTTTTGTGTCTTATTTCGGGAGCGGACACATTTCCTAAATTGCTTTATAATAATAAAAAATAAATCTTACTTGCATTCACTGTTGTGTAAAACAGAAGAAAGCGATACCTGCAAAATTTGATCGATGTTGGCGACACCTGAATTCGCATAAGTAGGAGTTAAGCGTAGATTTCGATGTATCACACAATTCTGTCTTTTCACATCTACCCGGAAACTCATCACTGTGTTTACATGCGCTCTGGTTCTCGAAAGTTAACAGAGGGATTAATAGTTTTGTGTAAAATAGTACCCTTGATAATTACGTATATCACTGTAACTCCCTCAACAATCAGAAATTATATTTGTTTCAGATCTAATACATTCGTTTATAACACTTAGTAACCTGCCTTTCGTTCGATCGGGGACACCACAAACGAAATATTCTTCTTTTTTCTGCAAATTCCCGCAAACATCCATTGCTGAGGTAAACAGTCTCCACATTGTATTTTCGCCTTGAAAAAAGAGATTTGTTTATTTCTACGTCTACGTTGTTTCATTCCCGTCTATTATATTTCTGTATTAAGGAGTAACACATCCCCACGCACTTCCCTTTCAAAATTTTTCCTACAATTATAGCGGTACTACTCATACCAAATTCTTCGTTATCATGCGTACAGAGAATAAACAATTTTCAGTTTCAGTTTACTGGATTGCAGCCACCGCTTCCTAAACGAGCAGAATTACGACAACTTGCTTTTGCACAATGTCATTTATTTTCCCTGACGCTTAATGAAAGAGACATTTCATGACCCTTTACCCAAAATCTGCGATTATTTAAAATGTCATTGGCTTTAAAAATCGAACACCTTGTTGTTTATCTGGCACCTCACGTATTACGTCTATCAAACCCATGTCGGATTAAGATAACGAATACTTTATACACGATTGAAATGATTGACTGCATCGACTAGTATGTAGCCAGCGAAATAATTATGATAAGATGAGATAGGTTGAAATATAATTACTACAACGACACATAAGATAAAAAATATTAACGATTTAATATTGGATATTATTATTTAATCCATAAATAATTTACATAATGATATTAGTAATTCAGAAAATAAAAATTCAGTAATTACATTGGCGGCTCGCATGTAGGCACTATGGAACTGCAGCACTCCCTATTTTCACTAGATATTATCGATAAAATTTATTATATTGATTCCTTTTTTCGTTAATCCTTTATTTATACTTGTACAATATATAATCCTTAATCTTAATGTCAGCAGCCATATCCCAGTTTATGAAAAAGATACAAAAATCTTTGTATGGAACTGTGAGTTTCATAGTTCCAGCGGCGTGGTGTTTGGCTGTTGTGCACATGCGCACATAGGAAGCTGCAAGGGAAAGAGAACACTGTCGCTCCCGCAGTTCGGACCCGGCGTGCTGGTGGAAGGTTTTTTTTTTACTCCGCGTGTGAATTAAATGTTCCTTGTTCGTTCCCTTTTTTTAGTTTAGTTGGTGGAAATATGGAGCGATTTAGTTGTTTTTTTCAGTAGTAATCAGAAGACAGCGGAAAGCAAGGACTATTTGATTACCAATACTATCCAAAAACATGCTGGAAGGGCGAAAGAGAAGGTAATTAGTAAAAACTTATTTGTATTTTTTTCTGTGTGCATAGAAATTTAAATTAACCATCATTGGACACAATAGTGTTTTTAAGCGGATATTTTATTAAGTTATTATCTAATAATAATAAAAAATATTATCTGTATTGACATTTTATTATTTATTCGGGTAAACCGAATATGGTTTTTAAGCACAATATGCTTAAAAATCGTGTACCATATTCTTGAATGTTATAAAGTGTAGAATTAGATTATTATCCTGCTTCCAGCTATTCTATTTGATTCACTTTTTCGATTCTTTTATTTAACAGAAAACTTTCTTGACCTTGAAAAGGCCCAGAAAAAAAGACTGGGGCAGCAGCCTCACTAATTTTAGCTACGAGCCGCCGTGGTAATATGTTCGCTTTTGAAATAAGACTCACCTTTTTTAGGTAAACTAAAATAAGACGTTTAAAAAATACATGACTACTAAAAGCGCGCAAATCTTATCATTGATAGCTCTTACGTTCTCATTAATAGGGTTAAAAATTAATAAATTTGATTTTTATTAAATAAATAAAAATAAAATAAATTTTTAAGTATTAATATTACTTTTCTAAGTATCTATTTATAATCTTATTTCAGTCAACTTCAGGTGTTCTACACCTAGGGATTTTTATTTTATTTTTCACTTGCAGTGCAGTTGTTTCAAACACAAATGCTATTTGTATCAGAAAAAATCACGATGTTATGCAAATGTGAGTTTGATTTGTAAAGAACTAAAGAATTCAATTAATTTTTTTTTTAATATCATTACAAAATGAATATTTTAATGATTTAATACATTGTAAGATTGTGCAAAATTACAACAAAATGAACAATATTTTCTTCATTATTATTATTATTATTTAATTAATTTACCTTTAATTAGAGTTATGTAATAGTAGTAATTAACAAGCTTAACTTTAAGGAGAGTTCTACAACTCTACTAACTTGTCGGTACGCCGATTTTGATTAGAATTTACTGGTATGATTTGATGGTTAGGAGAAGTGAGGAGTGTAATTCAGCTGCAATATCTCCTTTCACATTATACATACCTCTCTATCATGCTTTCATTGCCATTCTGGAATGCTTTGTTTCATCAAGGTTGTTTTGACTCCAATATACTCCCTCATTGTTTGTACAAAATGTTGCTTGTATTTTTGTATTCTTTACGAGAATTCTTGTTTGTAATTTCCATTAATATCTGTTTTCTGTTTCAATATTTCGAGGAATAACAAGAAAGTTATAGTATATCTTTTATAATTCTCATTAAATAATCCATTATATATGCATATCAATATTTTATCGTAATGCTATAATGTTGATGTTTGTAATAAACAATTTAACTTCGGGTTCTTGAACTCTGTACAGTTAACAAAATCGTTTGAAAACTGAAAACTTTACAGCAGTTTTAAATTCTACGGGATGATAATAAAACAAATTTTTGTTTGTATGCGAATACTTACGTTAATCACTTTCTTTAAACTGTTTCATTTGCTCTGGTCCCTGAATATTTATTTGTCGATATAGAAAGGTGAGATATCGAAAATTATTCAACAGTATTTTATCTTCCTGATTTTTGTTTGAATTCCTTGAAATTTTGGCATATTTCATATTATAATAACTTTTTACATCGTAAATTGTGGTACAAGCTCTGAACTTATTTGATAAATAACTCATCTAAAGAAAAGTAAATAATAATAACAGTAATGAGTTTTATAATCATAATTTAGAACAGTTCAATTTTTTAAGTTTTATATAATTATAATTAATCCGTCTATGAATTAGCTGGAAAATATAAAGAAAATAATCTGGATATAATATACTGGTGAAATGGTTAGCATACACATTCCGGTATCCATCTCTGTAATGGATAGTAACTTTAAATTTTAAAAGATATATTAGGAAAAATAAGAACTTTCGGTAGAATGGTAGAATGATTTTATTTTAAAACTAGCTGCAGGGCATGCCTAGGGTACGCCTAGAGATTTTTGAATGATGAAAATTGATCAAGGAAAAGCGAAAAAATATCAGCAAGTCTTCCCAATTAAGTTTGGTTTAGATCGGTTTAGGCATTATTTAAATATATTCCATACTCTCAACATTTTCATTAAGATCCATAATATCCATATGCAAATTCACTCGATACGAGAGCTGGAAGCTTAAATATAAATTTAATTAATTAATTTACTATTTATATATTGTATTCAATTTACGAAAAAAATTATCGTTATTACGAAATTAACCTTCCTTGACACAATGACAAAACAGAAGTTGGCTTCAGAATCAATAAATCGCTAAGAATTAGCGATAAGGATAAGATCAAATAAGGATAAGATAAGGATAAGGATCGCTAAGGATAAGATTCAAAATCCTTCTAATTTATTTACTATTTGACCCTCGTGCTTTCCCTGTATGTATGTTTAATTGTAATTACAAGGCCAAAAAAAGGGTCTTAATACAATTCTAATTGGACAATCGATAGTATTTTCAGTATCGATTTATTTGCATCGAAAATAGTGGTGTTTTAAGATCTGCTACGATATTGAATGAATGAATTACGGTAGTCAAATTTATTAATTTATTTTTATAATTAATGACTAACAACAGAGCATTAGACAAATTCATTTAACAAGACTAACAAAAAAAAAGTGAGAATTTATAAAGAGTAAAAGAAAGAACGAAAATTTATAAAGAATAAGAAAAAAGTGAAACATTTTTATTTTTACAAATAAAAATGGAGGAAATGAAACCTGAATCTTAAATAATTAATTCATTATTTATGTATTATATTCAATTTACGAAACAAATTATCGTAATATGAACCTAACCTTTCGACAAAATATCAATGGATTCTGATGACCAACAATATCGAATAATGTGCCGTCTTGGTTCAATACATCGGTTAGGTTTAATTATTCTAAATATTTTATTATTCCTTAGTTCATTAAAATAAATAAAAATCTTTATTTCGTTTATAATGTAAATTATTTTCATTATAATCTTTGAACTTATAATTCATATATATATATATATATATATAACATATTAATTAATTATACATTCCTAATAAACACATGCTGAGTTTGAAGAATGGAACAAGATTGACTAACAAGAGACCATTAGACAGATTCATTTAATAAGAGTAACAAAACAATTGAGAATTCATAAAGAGTAATAAAAAACTGAATTTTTTTAAATTTTTATAAATAAAAAAGTAGGAAATGAAACCGGAGTCTTAACATAAGTAATCGATTTTATGAAAAAAACAATCACATAAATAAAAAAATATATTATTAATATATACTTCACATATATATATAGATGTAAACAATATAACACCATCATTGTTTAGCAATTTGTTACTCCTAACTGAGTATCTTGCGAATGATGTGGTTAGGATAGGTACTTGCTTCTTGGAAGAGCTCGAAACTTAACTCTAAATGGAAGGAAAAGTTATTCTCATATCGTTATTGCTGCTGTGAGAGTCTTTTCTCATCATCCGCAACTTTATTTTCATACTTCTTCCCATCTTCCATATTATTAGTTGTGTGGGTTTAGTTCTAACTGCGCTATAAACATGTACACCATGCTGAGAATGCCTCAGGACTGTAGATCCAGTGTCTAATATTTTTTAATTATACGATTCATGGGCAGAGTTTCTACGAACTTACACGATAGCTTTCTATCTTATTCAGTGGCTGAACGTTAAGCCTAATACCCGAAATGCCTGTCGGGTAAAGCCAAACCACTTAATAATCTGTAAACTTGTTCTGAGAGGATCTGATGGTCTGGATTGGGCAGTGATTACGAAAGAGAAAAAAAAATAAAACAGTACATCAACATTATTTAAAGTTTGTTAAATTTATAATTATACCAGAAACGCAAGAAGAGTTTATGCATCGACTACAATAAAGGAAAACAATACGGTAAATAACATTCATGCTACAAGAACAGAAGACTTAACTGAGAATAATTGAATAAACATTACATTCTCAAAAAAAAAAAAAAAAAAAAAAAAAAACAGGAATTCAAACACATAATTAACTTACAACACGAAAAAACATAGCACGACCAGTCTTAACGAGCACAACATTTTACTTAAAAAATAATCTAATTTTAGTATTTATATATTATATCCGACAATACAGAAACAGCCGCGAGCAGTAAGTAAAGATTAAATTAAGTCTTTAGATAACTTAAATCTTGTATAGAGTTTGACCCGACGATTTAATAACAAAAAAACAATGTACACAGCATCGAAGTTAACACACTCACCGCACGAAGAGAACAGACCGACAAAACAGCTGACATCGTCATTCGCACACAGGTCAGAATTGTATTAATAAAAAACCTTGGGTTATGTTGTTTTTTAACACCATTAACTGATTTGTTGACAAATCCTAGCCCGTTATTGCGAAATCGGCAAAACTGTGGTTTCTCGAACAACGTTGTTCTGCGACCTTGATCAAAAACTGAACAAACCTATAAAAAAATAAAATAAAATAAAAACAGGTTGCTTCTATGTACATAATATGTTTTTACATGTGATGCGCTTTAAAATATATACCAGGAAATGTTATCATTGTTAATTTATGGGCATCAGCATCCAATTTAGACTACGTGCTACTTTAAAAACATTGACTGGGGTCCTTGATCATACGGAAGAACTCGTTATGTGTATGTCACAGTTTTTCCAACAAACTACAACTCGTATCAAATTTATAATTAATAAAATTGGTTATGTAAAAATAGAATCTTGCAGAAAACCTTAATTTTTTGTAATATGGATAGAATAATCCTTTAAAGGGTTGGGACTAAAAGAAGGCAAAACTAAATCAGATTATCTCTGACTCAATTGTTCGTAAGAGTCTTATCTTTTCTCCTATTCGTTTACTTTATTGCAATGTGCAACATATCCAAAATCGTAAAATTTATATTTATTATTTAATAAGGTAATAAAAGAAATTAATATGTCGTATAAAAAAAAGTAGAGGTATATAGCAAATAACTTTATTTCCTCTTTCAAATCAATTTTTCCATTCAAATTTGGTATTTTATTTTGACTAGGAATAGCTCTATTTTAATAAAATGAAATCAGATGTTTTATTTGAACTTTTAAAATATGATGAAGTTGATGGTGAAATGCCACATTTTTCATTTTTTCGTCTGTTTTATTCTTTTACGGATCATTGATTCAGAGGATTCAAACATTCCAGTTTTTTCTTTTTTTTTTTTACCATACGCCTTATAGGCTAACAATCTAACCTCATTTCTTTTAACATCTTTACTTTTTCGTTCCTTTCTTTTTTATAGCTCTCGAGACAACGATTTGAAAATTCTAATGACATTTTTCCTGGAAGTTCACTAATGCCACTATTCAAACAGCATTTTAATGGGGGTTTTCCAAAACTTTTTTATAATGGTTCCAAGAATATTTTATTTTAAGGAAGAAAGAATTTTAGCTCTGTAATCCCGTTTATTTTATTTTTTATCTACCTTTGTTTTTGTGTTTTCTTTCGTTAATAACGTTGCTGTAGTAGGCACCTGTAACTGTCTCATTTTTACAGCTCGTTACAGCTAAACTGACTGTTATTCAAATATTTCGCTGTTATTATTCTTTTTTTGTTTTTTTCTATTTATTTTCATATTACTTGACAAAGCAAAATGTTTAACTAGACGAGGCCGCTGTTTAGAGATAAGTCTTATACCAAATATTACACTGATTTTTAATTTATTTGAATTAAACGTAAAATAATATTAATTTCATATTATAGTACTATACATTATGCCATAGAATGATATTATAACAGACAAATTAAACATTTTATAATACTCACATATTGAAATATAAAATAAATAAAATTACTCGTAATATATTAATTTTACCAAATATTAATAATATATTAAAACAACAAATATATTAATTTGATGTTTTCCTAATTATGAACAAGAGTTATTTTTCTAATCTTTCTATATTTGATCCAACCAAAAGAGATATTTTTCCCGCACTACACTGTTCCTTCTTTGAAAATAAAAATCTTAATCCGAAGACGCTTCAAAAGAAAACCGATTTTATTTATATTATTTTGTTCATAAAGTAAATTAAATAGGATTCCAACGTAACCATCCTTTAGCCAGTTCATTATCTATTAATAAATTCTCACCGATAACATTTTTGAACAAAAAGCAATTCTCATTCTGAAAACTAGCAAACCAAAAGAAATTCGCCTTAAAGTTACCATCTTTTCATATTATCTACAATTTTTTCTATTATAGAACATATTATTGTACCACTTCAAGGAAAATTTAATGCAATAATTTTATCAGTTTTATCATACACCCATCGATTTCATGATAATTGACGTTCCTTATTTGCTTCCAGGTTCCGCCATTTTGCGAATTCTAATTGTTCTGACTATTTCGTATAATTTCTTAAATTTGTAAAATATATGTTCGACAGAATTTCAACTTTTTTATGAAATATAATTTTGCTCTTATTTAAACTTCTTTTACATTCCTTATCATTTCTTTCTTTTTAAAGATTATAACGTTATTATTCACTCCATATTTACATTCTAATACAATAAAACAAAAACTGTAAGCAACTAACAGAAAGAAAGTGTGCAATTTTAAATTCTTACTACTATAAAAATTGATTTGCTAAAAAACCATCAGTCTCCTCCCCTAATTCACAGAATTCAGTGTCACAGGTCCGTAATGAAACAAAGGTCAACGACCAGATAATGCAAAACCGTTTTAAATCTCAAAATATCGTCTAGGGACTATTTATCTAAGTTTATTTTCTGTTATCTAATTTAAAACGTAAGATTTGTGTTTGTAGGAAACTTGTATTTCGAAGATTTAAATAAAATACATTATTTTAACACTAATTAAAAAAATAATTTCAATGAGGTCTTGATTAAGTTATCCTTAATTGGCTGTATTAAACTAAAAAATTTCATGACTTAGACTGTGCTATCTGATATTAACCCTAAAACATTTATTCTTTGAAACTCACCGACAAATTTCTGCATAATTTTCTTATAAAATCACCTTGTCACTACAAGGCACAATTTAAACACTTCTAAATGAGCTAATAAACATATTTGTACTAGCCGGTCAGGGCTCGCTTTGCTCGCCCGACCGTTTACCCAGGGGACTCTGTCCTTTTGGTCCTCGACGCGTTCATATTCTCATGTTTGTGACAATATTAAGTATTTTACAGAAGCATTTTAAGAAAAGAAATATTAGTAGTGGTAAAATAATATTAGTAAAATAATACTATTGTCTAAAGAATATTTTTCTGAACATTTGAGTTTTTTTTAATTTAAATAAATACCGTATTCTTCATTTAGTCTTGTGTGTGTTTGTGTGAGATAGTATTAGCTGCCAGTCTAGCTGTTGCTATTGGCGAAGAGCGGATCACGTGATATGCTGGCCGGATGCGCGCCAACGACTTTAACCCGCTAAATAAAGAATCTTTATTTTTACTGATAAATATTAATCCCTTTCTTTTATTAATAAAATTTAATAAATATTACTAAGTAAATAAAAATACAAATATAGAATAAAAATTAAAATAAATAAAATGCTTAGAAATTAAATTAAATAATCAGTAAATTAACTGACAACGGACTTCTTCTAGCGGGAGAGAGTCAGCTGAGAGAGAGTTGCCGTACGCAACCGCCCGACGCATCACCATTGATTGGCCCGCTCTGCGCCAATAGCAGCTAAAATAAAAATGTGAGCACATACAGCAAATAAACAAACAAACCCACGTAAAATACATTTTATAAAGAGTGAAACTATATTGTTCTTGCTGCAATTGCTAAACGGAGTTTTTTTTTTATGGAAACATTTAAAATAAAGAAATAACGAAGATGGACCACTGAATGTAAAAATAGGAGGAGAAAAGATTATGGAGGTAGAATTACTAAAGATGGATGAAGGAGGAGCGATATAAAATGCCGAATAGCACAGGCGAAACGAGCCTTCAGTCAGAAATGTAATTTGTTTACATCAAAAATTAATTTAAACGCCAGGAAAAGATTTTTGAAAGTATATGTTTGGAGCATAGCTTTATATGGAAGTGAAACTTGGACGATCGGAATACCTGACGAGAAAAAATTAGAAACTTTTGAAATGTGGTGCTATAGGAGAATGTTAAAAATCAGATGGGTGGATAAAGTTACAGTTAAAGAGGTGCTGCTGCAATTCGATGAAGAAAGAAGCATTCGGAAAAATTAGTTAAAAGAAGAAACAGACATATAAGCCGCATATTAAGGCATGTTGGAATAGTCTGTTTAATATTGGAGAAACAGATAGAAGAAAAAAATTGTGCAGGCAGGCAACGTTTAGAATATATAAAACAAATTGTTAGGGATGTAGGATGTAGGGGGTATACCGAAATGAAACGACTAGCACTAGATAGGGAATCTTGAAGAGTTGCATCAAACCAGTCAAATGACTGAAGATAAAAAAAAATGATACTTGCTAAGAAAAAAGAATTAACAAAAAATCAACTGATTTACCAGAACGTAAACTGAAAAGCTAAAATTTATGTAGAAACATGCGAAAGGTTACTCTCCGTGAGAGGATTATCATTCTGTATATGCTTCTCCATTTTTCATTTTAATAAAAAAATGATCATTACAATTTTCTCGTTTATTTTATTGATAAGAGAGTCGTCTGAGAGAGAGTTGCCGTACACGATAAAAATTTGATTATGTATAACATAATCTAATTATGTATAACATAATCAAATTTTTGTCGTGTAATAAAAAAAACTAACTACATAATTGGATTTAAAATATTATATACCTTTATTTAATATAGTAATTCTGTGAAATTTATTTACTTATACTTTACCTCCGAAATACGATGGTTCTTTCCACCTTTATGTTAGGAATGATAAAAATTCATTGGTCATACTGTCGACTTCCACGTCTTTATCGATCTCTTTTAGTGAGAGAACGTGCTTTAATTTGCGGAATTTTTGTTCTTTTCCAAACATTCATTCGTTTTCAAAGACAGACGCCCACATCTTTCTATCGTCATGTCTTTGATATCCTTCATTCTATAGGAAAACAAGTAATTGTACTTATCTCTTATTTTTTAAAGATAAATTTACTTTTGGTTAATATAAAATCTTTAAGTTTCTTGTAATAAATGTGTTTTTTCTTTTCGATTTTATTTGAAACCTTTTGTTCGTTCAAATGTTCAAAAATAAAAAAATATTATAATTATTAATGAGTTAGAAAGTAGTGTTCCGTAAATTGTCTTCCGATTTTTAATGCAGTCTTAAAAATTTTAAGCTTAATAACGAATAAATTTAAAAAAATTAATTAATAATTGCCTCCAACAATTGTACATGATAAAATGTTTTTATCTTACGTATTACGGGTTCTTAGGGCCGTCCATTTATACTCTACAATTTAAATTATTGTAGTATGTATAAGCTATTCATGCAAATTGCCGTATAGCAGTTTGAAAATTTAGTATTTTAATTGAAACATAAAATGTAAAATATATTTGTTTATTACAACAAACATGTGTCCGGGCGATTGTAACGCCAAAGCGTTTTACGTCCAGAAAAAAAAAAACAAAAATTGCACTAAAGTTTGAAAAATAGTTGTTTTACTCTTCTTCAAATTTAAAATTTTTGAAATCGTGGGCGCCAAATAAAGGTTGTTCGCTCTAATATGAGGTTTCTTTTTTTAATTTAAAATAAAGAATTGAAAAAGTATATATACATTGATTTATTTTCTTTTACTCTTTTTTAATTTGATTTTTTATTTAAAATAGAGTTAGACCTTCAAAATGCGCAACCCATGTGAAAAAAGCGTTAGCAAAAAATGCGAAGAATTGTAACCATGCAGTTCTCCCATCTTAACAAAAACACGAGAATTTAAAGGAACGAAAAAAAAGACCTAAATAGACCAATAAAAAGTTTTTCTCGATCATAATACTTCCTTTACTTCGTGCAAGGAACTAAAAATAATTCAAAAATTTTTTATCTATTTTACTTATCCAAAACAATCTGGATTTTGAACTTTTTCTTAATTATCGTAATAAGCCCTTACTTGAGAGATTTTCAACGATATATCATAAGTGGTACTTATTTTCATTAGTTCCAGAGTTACAGCCAAATAAAATTTTAATTAATGAAATATTTGAATCTTACAAGGCGAGGTAGATAGGTTGAATCAACCTATCTAACACCTTTAACCTTAACACCATAAACCTAAGGCTTCCACACCTTTTTTTTATTTTTTATTTTTTTTTTTTTAATTTAAATATAGTGATTTATTAATAATTATTAACCTGTGATTGTAAAAAAAGTTTTACGATAAATAATAATTCAATAATAACAACAAAAAGAAAGAAAATATTAAAAAATATCAGACGTTATTAATGAAATAAAATTTTATGTACTTTTACTACAAAAAAAAATGTGTGTATGTAATTTAATAGGCGTACAAGCAAGTCATGTAATGTCCACATCAGATTTTTTACTCGGTCGTCGTAATATACTCATCTCTCTCTCTTTCTCTCTCTCTCTCTCTTTGTTTGTTAGTGAGTGTGTGTGTACGAGTACGCACGCTCGCGTGTGTGAGAGAGATTACGCTCTAATAATCGAATAATAAGAAAAGGTGCAAATAAAATTTTTATTTTTTTAAATACGAAAATTTAAATCAAATCGTAACAGTGCATTTTAAAACGTAATTTTAAACAAACGATTATACAATCTTTTAAAACTGTATTCAAAGAAAACACCATATTTTCAAGACATTAATATTTATAGTGTACGAGGGTTATTTTTTTTCAAGGTCCGATCGGTCACGAAATTAAAACCACAGTGAAAATAAATTTTTTTTATTTGTAACAAGTACTTACATAGTTCTCTTAGTATTTCTCTATATAGTCGCCACTCCGATTTAGACATTTGTCGTAGCGCGGTACCAACTTTCCAATACCCTCGTCATAGAACCGCCTGTGTTTTCAGCCATGTTTCTACGCTGGTCTGCAGCTCAATATCTGTGCCAAAATGTTGTCCTCCTAGCTAGCGTTTTATTTGAGAAAAGAAGTGAAAATCGGATGGAGCCAAGTCCGGGCTGTATGGTGGGTGAACAAATACTTCCCAACGAAAACGCTGCAGAAGCTTCTTTGTTACAGCTGCAGTATGCGGCTGAGCATTGTCATGGAGAAAGACAATGCCTGATGACAACATTCCTCTCCGCTTATTCTGAATTGCCCTTCGTAGACGTTGAAGAGTTACATAGTATGAGGCTGCGCTGATGAATTTCAGTTGCATTACACCCTTCAGCCTAAGGAAATCGAATTACCGAACGTACGTCAAACTTGGCGGGAGATGCTATTGTTGTAGACATGTTTACGTGATAGCTGCGCGTGTTCAGAAATAAACGAAGTGACTCGGCGTGATTGAAGACCATATAGAGACGCTGTGCAACACATATGCGCAAAGGTTCATCCGATTTTTGCGCGGGATTTTATTTCGCGACCGATCGGACCTTGAAAAAAAGTAACCCTTGTACTTTTTCTTTTTAAAAAGTCTTCCGTTTGTTTAGGAAAAAAAATACAGCAGACCACTGAAGGAAATATTTCTAGAATATAAAAAATACTCATGTAAGTATGATCATGTAATAAAGAATAATATTATATTATAAATAAAAAATAAAAAATTTCCTACTTTAATGAGGTGGGTAAAGGTAGAAATTATTCAATAAAATGTATAATATTTATAACGTAATTTTTTTTTTAGTAAGTTAGTTGTAAAAATATAAATAAATGTTTAAAAAAATCTCATTTGATGAAATATTATTACCATTAGATTAATTGTTACTACATATAACGAGAGTTCCCAATTATCAGGGATACAAGCATTATTTTAAGATGCAATTTGATACATCAGATAAATTTCTTACGAGTATTTTATTACATCACGTAGTATCTTAACTGCTGTAATAATTGATCATTAAGTCAGGTACCTTTAATTGAACATTAGTAAGATTAATTGGACATCAAGAAATATGTGATGAATTCTATTATTTAACGTAATGATTATTTTTTGTTATTTTTTTTTTACTTTACTTTATTTTTTATTACCGAGGAAATAATACAATTTATTCTGTGATTTGTTTTGAAATGAGATGGATGAAAAAAACTTTAGTATTCGTGATCCAGAGAGGTTGGATACGTTACAGAATGTTTATGTTTAATTTATTTTATCTGTTTTTTCTATTTTTTACGGAAATGAAAATATTTATACCACAAAAAATAATCGTAGATTCATTTCTAGTGTTATTTACTTCTTTGCACACACATGCATCTTGTTCGTGTTTCTGTTTTATCATTTTACTGAAAAATCTAATTTATCTATCAAATATTTTGTAAATTTTCTTTAGTATCTTGATATATTTTCTATTAAATTAATTATTTTCATACCAATAATATCATAATTATTATTATGATAAATCATTTTATTAACCTGCATTTCCATTTACTTAATTATTTTGTAGCTGGTTACTTTATTTTTTTTCCAACAGAATTATGATTCAGATACATGAGTTAATGCTTTCAATTATTTTATTTCTACTATTGACCTGAAACCGTACAGTCTATGACATTTTGTTAATCCTTCCAAAATAATGTCTAATGTGTGTTCTTCTTTATCTTTAAGAATATCTTAATCCTTTATCTTTAAGAATAAGGTTTCTTTGAGGATTCCACCCATCCTATCCTCAACCTTCCAACTTTCTTTTTTATAAAGGAGGTGCATTAAAATAACTTATTAGATTAACGACAGTTTTCCGTTCCCATAACGTAATCAATCAAATTGTTTCGAAAAATTTTTTTGATATAATTTATAAAATTAATCGACCATTTACCTCACACTCAAACTCTCCTTTAAACCCTTATGGTAATTTTCCTGAAAAATCTCATTTCTGCTTTTTGCATCTGTTGACAAGTTATCATCCAAGACTTACTTCTAAGCATTTTTGTCAGATTATTATTTTTTTTTATACTACTATTTTAAAATGAGATCAACCTGAATTTTATTTTTTAAGCGTCATATAATTTTTCATAAATATTGGAACTATAGCTTTCACTGTAAGTAATGAAACTGGAGCCTGTTTGCTTTGTTGAAAGTTTCATTGGTATAACATGAAACACTAGTGATGAAACTTGGATAAAGTCTCCTGCTCTAAAATTTGACTATTAATTACAGTATTTTTTTCATCTACTACTCTTTAAAAAATTACATAATCTTTCTTATGTAAGAAAATAATTTCTTCTTCTACAAAGTGAAATTTAAAAAAAAAATTATATTTAAAAAAAACCAGATGGTTTTTTTAAAAAAATATTCTTTAAATGATTGCTAGTCTAAAACTTTTTTCAGCGTAGATTAGTGAGGAATCTCAAACGAAATAATTTTAGAATTTTTTTTTATGACTATGTATTTCGATGTAAAATTGACATATGTGTTCACCTCCTATAAGTTATCTCATTGATAACTTTTCCAAAAAATCCAAAATTAATCACTGCAATACATTTTTTGTCTAGTTGATAATATAACCAATTCATTTCAATATTATTAATTATTCTTTTTTTTTTTTGTTTTCCCTCCGGGTCTGCAGTCAAGCAGCAATTCATTCCGCAGAGGATGAGATGAATATTTTGTAGCGTGTGTGAAAAATGCCATGCCTGACTGGGATTCGAACCCAGGACCTCCGGGTGAAAGGCCAAGACCTTACCACTCACGCCACGGAGGCTGGCATTATTAATTATTCTAGATCAGATTATCGGTCTTCCTCGCTGCTACTAATGTATGAATTAAGTGATGTAAGAAAATCATATAATTAAATTCTTCTTCTACTTAGTGAAATTTAAACATACTAATTTATAAAGTATTATATTAATATTCTTACAGAAATTCATTGTTTACATAATCATTTATAGGCCCTTCAAATTAGATAAGGTAATTTCTTATACTTTTAAAGATGGTGTAAATAGTGGAAGAACTTAGTAGAGATAGACATTAAATTAGAAAAAGTTTCCTTCAGTAAGATTACAGACTCAGAGTTATCCTACTTTCCACGGAGTTATAACACCAGTTATCACCGGGATTTAAAATGATTGACCGAGAATACAAAACTAAACGAACTGGATCTTAAAATATTTATAATACCACAAAATACGAAATTGTTGTGGACCCTCGTATTTAAAAAAAATCGGTTATATTTCTGTTTTTTTTTTTTAATAGTCTGTAAAATTAATACTGGTCTAAAACTTTTCTCAACGTAGATTAGTGAGGAATTTCAAACGAAATCATTTTAGAAATTTTTATAACCGTGTATTTCGTTCTAACTGACATAGCTTTCACCTCCCAAATAAATATTTCATTTTTCCAAAAAAATCTAAAATTAATCCCTGCTGTAAATGTTTTGTCTGTTTCTTAGTAACGAATTCATTTCGATATTATTACTTGTTTTGGATCAGATTATCGGTCTTCCTTGCTGCTACTAATGTATGAATTTAAAGTGCACTAGCATATTAAATTAGGTCTATTACTACAGGGTGATGTTTTAGTTCTGTTACCCAGTTGTTAATGTCTGGTAATTTTTTCCTAAGAAAGGGAAATTTTGTTTTGTGACACGAAGTTGGTAGCGCTACTCAACCGGTATAGATACGGCAGTGTGAGTTGTTTCTCCTTGAGCTGTGTAAACGTTTGTGCCGTTTCCGGTCGTGTTACGAACAGAATGTCTTTTACCATAGAACGAGTTTTCATTCTTGAACAATATTTTCCTACGAAATCATACGCGACTGTAAAATAATAATTTCAAATTAAATTTGTTGGTGTTCCTCCGCCAGAAAAAATGTCAATTTCTTGGCTAGCAAACCGATTTCGAGAGACAGGTAGTGTTTGCGACAGAAACCGTAGCGGTCAACCGACTCGCTTGACGGATGACGTTTCAGAGAATGTGAAAACAAGATTGCTCAAATCTCCACGGAAAAGTTTACGAAAACTTTCCACGCAAATCGGTTTGTCATATTCGAGTGTTCAGAAAGCTGCTAAAAAATTGAAATTGTTTCTGTATCGCGTACGATTAGTCCAAGAACTTCAGCCTCCAGATTTAAACAAGCGATTGCAATATTGCCGTCGGTTTAGGTCTCTCGTAAACGATAACGGAATCGAATTTTTAAACACAGTGTTTTTTAGTGATGAACTTGGATACATCTCGATGGTTATGTGGACAGTCAAAACTGTCGAATTTGGGCGGTTGAAAATCCTAACGCTTTACAAGATTAATCTTTGCATCCTGAAAAAATTAGTGTGTGGTGAGCGATATCTCATCATCGTATAGTCGGACCCATATTCTTCGAACAGACAGTAAATGGTGAAGTATACAGGAATATTGTGCGCCAATTTGTGGCCTTCCGGAAACCTCAATAACGATATTGCTGGTTTCAGTAAGACGGCGCTTTATGCCACACGTCTTGAGAAACAATGGATTTTCTGCAAGAGTTCTTTGATGATCGAATAATAAGCAAGGGATTATTGGCCTCCATGGTCCCCAGCCCTCACATCTCCTGACTACTTTTTTTGGGGCTATATTAAATCTCAGGCCTTCAAAAACAATCCTCACACTATTGATGAACTTAAAGTCAATATTAAAGACTTAATCACGAATATTTCCAATGCAACTCTTAAAAAGGTTTCTGCTAATATGCTTAAAAGAGTCCGTGCGTGTATAACCGCAATGGGGTGGGCATTTTGAGCATATTCTTTAACAATTATGTAAGTAATAGCTTTTTATTAAATCTCTTTTGTAAGTAACAAATACATTTTTTCATTCCACCTAAATTTCCCTTTCTTAAATTACATTTAAAATTGGGTAACAGGATTAAAAAATCACTTGGAGATTAGCGAACATACCTACACTGTTGAAAGGTTGTTGGCAAGGGAAAAATCGCGAAATAAATTACGATTTGTTTTAGTTACTGATATACAGCAAGGCACCATTTGAATTCTTATTTACTGGAGTTTCAGTTTGGTGATTACAAGTCACCGACCGGCACAAAAGTGATGCTTTTCAAATTAAATCTTTTTGGTATCAGTCTCTTGGAAACTAAACTCTTACTCCCTCTTTTGTTTAAAGGTATATCTGGAAATTGTATTCTCAGATTTATAAAATATTTTGCTCTCCCTAAATTGTAAATGAGAAAACAAAGGGAAAATACTAGTATTTATATATGTTAAATTAGGATAATTAATAAAACATTAAAATTTAATTATTTCTATTTAGAAAATATCTTCTGTTTAATATTCTGCGCAGGAATAAGATAGTAAATTAATTTCCTACGAGTTCCTTAAATAAACAGTGAGCCAGTTATGTTTTTTTCTAAATAAATTATTTTAAATGATTCTTTAATAAAATATTTTATATTTACGTATTAAAAAAAATGTTAGTTATTGGAAAACGTTTTTAATGCTAAACATGAGATCGACTCATGATTTCTTGTGAATATAAAATGAGTCTTGAGACAGTTTGTTTATCTGTTTCTTTTTGGAAAGCTTCATGTTTCATTTTACCAGTACATTTGAAGTCGTTTTATTTATTTAAAAGTAATGAACCTAATAAACATAATGAGTCTATTTATCAGCAGTATTTTAATGTTTCACGATTTGTTCAAGAAATAGGCATACATTTACGAATTTTTTCCACAATTAATTATACAATATGATATTTTAATTTAATGCACTTTTAACATCCATTGTTAGTGTTTAATTACCGCATAATCTCTGTCTCTTTTTATTACGATAACGTTTTCAATTCTCTGGATGAGAGCCAATTGAAAACTATCCAAATGAAGTTCGTTCTCTTTATATTCTTTATTTTTTTGTATTCTTTGTATTTTTATACTATCTGCTTTATTTATTAAAAAAAAAATTAGTGAAATTTAGTCAAAAATGGGAGAAGAAGGAATTATAAAGACAATTGGATTGATTTTTTAAAGGATGATTTTTAAAAATAAAGAAATTTAAATAAAAATCAGACTGAAATATTTATCATATTATTCTTATAATTTTTTATTCTAACTTCTTTGACTTCGTTTTACATTGAAACTAATAGAACATTTTTTCCTTTGTCTATATATTCACTGTAATATCCAGTGATATAAATAAATATAAAAATAAATATTTTCAAAGAAAATTAAATAAATAATAGGATAACACTTATATAATTAATACTCAAGGACTTTCAAAATCGTTATATTAGGGCATATCAAGAAAATATCTGCAATAAATTTATTGATTATCCATCATTGGAGATTAATAATAATTTTTGTCTTCTAGACTAGGTATAAATAGTTGCACTACTTATTCCGTAACTATTTTGTGCTCAGTGATTTAGTTATTCATACTCAGCTGGGAATTTACTATTGAATAAATAATTTTCTTTTTACAAATACCATATTCCATCGCCATACTCGTTAATAAAATAATCCTTTCACTTTCGATTGAAGTAAATATTTTTTCTGAAAAGTAAAATCTTAATTTTTTTCTTCAAATAGTCATAATGAAGATAAAAAGTAAGTTTGACTGTATTAAAAAATAAAAATTGTATTGCAGAATTTTTAATAAATTATTTAATTTTATAATAAAGTTGCTAAATATCACCTGTAATTGCGTACACATTACTGATAAATTATTAAATAAAATATTTAATCTTATTATAATAATATTTGAGTTGTTTTAGAGCTGTAACACTTTTATAGGGGTGCTTGCACAAGAAGTGACTTTTTCCTTTTCCCGAAATTGAAACATGTCTTAAAAGATTGTCATTTTGAAACTCTGGAGAACATTCAAAAGACTGTGACCGACCAGTTAAAAACCCTACCACTTGTTATTTGTGGATATATTTCATTCCATTTTCATTTTTGGTCATCTCGTAAAATTGGAATGTTATAGAGGAATTATAAATATTCATTCTTTAATATTTAACGTCTCTTCACTCAAAAATTCATGTAAATTAGTTGAAAACTTAATTTTTTTTAAATCCACATCTTAGAGTGCTTTAGCTAACACAAAGTCTTTTTTACTTTAATTTATTATTTTTATCAAAACGTTAATTTCTAACCTTTACATTTCTTGTGAATAGCTTTTTATAAGATTATTCAAATTAACATAAAAAAGTAGAATAAAAAAGTTATAAAATCTGATTACTAAAACCAGTAGTATTTAGTATCGTTTCATATTACGTTAAAATGTAGAAATTAACGAAATAATATATTTTTATTTTGTAGGTTTTGTGTTTTTCTGGAAGTCTGAATTACTTATCTACTTTATGTATATTTTATTAACGCTGAGAGAAAATACAAAAAACTAAAAGTGTTTAGTTACTAAGACTGATTTTTCAATTACATTTTACAAATTATCAGTCGTTACGAAAGGTGTTTTAACATTTGTCTTGCAAAAGAGAGAACGTTTTATTAAGGTCTAATAAAACTTTTTCAGTTAGTCTTCCGACAAGTTGTTTAATATTAAACATTTTATCACAATGGTTACAGACCCTATTTCGAAAATTTATCACTTGTACTTTACACCTATCATTAAAATAAATAATATTTTTATGTTGATTGGAATTTATATTGTTATGTAAATTTTTTATTTTATTTATTTGAAATATTTTGTTATCAACATAAATTTTATTATTTCTCTTATATTTTATACTTTTATATTAATCACTTTAATTAAAATGAAAAAGGATGTTTATGTTTTGTACCCTGTGTATTGCTGCACTCTGTGCGTATTATTTAGTAAACGTTTTAAGATTAATATTTATGAGGTAATGTTTATTTCATAATATTCATTGCTGATCATCTATAATTAAAAATGCTTCATGGTTTTTAGATTGCTTTATGAACCGTGCTTTAAACATTTTTTTATTAAAAATCCATTTTGTTTTGTTTTCTGTGTAGTAAAGATTTTTGCACGATTACCTCTTCATCCTTCTTTATAATCAGCTTCTTAGATAGAGAATTCCGTTTTTGCTCATCATAGTTATTTTCTTATTTTTACTAAACTCTCCTCAAAATATGAATTATTTAGTGCTTTGTTATCTATTTAACAACTGCCGCCTATAACTTATTGGTTTTAATAAATAAGATTTTTTTCTGAATTTTATTTTTTACCTCCTTGTACGAAGTAAAATGTGAAAGTTAAATCGTATTCAAAAAATCTGATGTAGACACCGCATGACTTCCTTGTATGCCTATTAAATTGCATATATATTTATATATTCATATTTTTTATTAAATTTTTCATATTTTTTTTACTTCCTTGTACGAAATAAAGTAGGTATTGTGATCGTGAAAAATTTCGGTTTTCAGTTCAACGAAAATGTCCATTCTGACCATCCCTGAATCAATTTTGAATAGTTTCGGCGCGACGTATGTACGTACGTATGTGCGTATGTATCTTGCATAACCCAAAAACGAATAACCGTAGGATGTTGAAATATTGGATTTAGAACTGTTGTAACATCTAGTTGTACATGTCTCTTTTTGATTGCAATTGATTGAACCAAAAGTGTCCAAAAAAAACACAAAATCTAAAAAAATTTGGAATTTTTTCATGAACTGCCGTAATTAAGAGCTTTTCAACGATATATCACAAGTGGTACATATTTTCATTGGTTCCAGAGTTATAACCAAATAAAATTGTAATTAATGAAATATTTATTTCTTACAAAGGGAAGGCACATAGGTTCAAATCAGACGTCATCTCCTTTTTTTAATTTTTTTTTTTTAATTTAAATATACTGATTATTAACCTCTGGTTGTAAAAAAAAGTTACACGATAAATAATAATTCAATAATAACAATAAAAAAAAAAAAATATGAAAAAATATCAGAAGTAATTAATGAAATAAAATTTGATGAATTTGTCATTTAAAAAAAATGTGTATATGTAATTTAATAGGCGTACAAGGAATTCATATGAAGTCCACATCGATTTTTTTTTTAATTTATCTTTTATATTTTAGGAATTTAAAAGTTTATCATATTCTTTTAATTAACAATTTGTTCTTGTGTATAAAAGATGATCTGCTTACATAGTTTTTATTCTGAAAATGTTCTCTCCTTTGGATTTTTGTGATGATTTGACCGTTATTTGAGTCCAAATTTAAAATTTCAAAAAGTCTTCGTTTAAAAAGTTGTTAGTAGTATCATTTACGTTTGTAATTGTATATTTATAACTCAAAGATAATTTAAGTTTCAATTTAGAAATTTGATAAGATTGCTTGAATATCTTAAGAATTCATTCTGTAACTGTTTTTAAAATAATCGAAAAAGAATATTCGGAGAAAATACTGTAATCTGAACAAAATTCAAACCTTAAACTGAATTCATCTTGAATAAAATTTAACGTTTGTGCTTGATTTATAAGTAAAATTAGCAAGTAGCATAAATGTAAATAAGTGAAAAAACTATATGTATATATACAGGTGTCCCATATAAAACGCAATCTATCCTTATAAAAGTAGGTATTAAAATAATAAAAAGGCATGTGTAAATGTAAATATAATTTGTATTATTACCATCCATTACCTTACATTTAGAGTAAATGCTGGAAGTGGCCGCCATCTTCTTGAATACAAGCTTCAATTCTTTTTACAGCGTTTCTTGCAACTTTTTTCAAAGTTTGTGGCTGGATATTTAATACAGCTTGTTTAATATTGACTTTCAATCGTTCAAGTGTTCGTAGTTTGTTGCTGTAGGCTTTTTCTTTGAGGTAACCCTGTAGAAAAAAACTGCCGTAGTCAAATCTGGAGATCTTGGTGGCCACAAGCCTCGACCGATAACACGATTACTAAAGAATTCCTCTACGAAATCAGAAGTTGAACCTGCGTAGTGCGATGTCGCACCGTCATGTTGTAGCCAGCAGTGTCTGTCTTCCTCTTCCAAGAGTGCGATGAACTGAAATAAAATGTCAATCCCCCCCCCCCCCCACGAGCAGGGCAGTCAAACATCAGGTGTTCATTTGACTGGGCCTCCCCTACACGCACAGCTGATGAGCTGCCAGACGGAACAGAAACAGACATTGGTTTAAATTAAGGGTGGTTGGTGAGCACCTAGGCACCCCTTGCCCTTAAAAACGAGCTTGAGGAATACCATCCTTCCAGATCCTGTATAACTTTATGCAAGGACGTTCGCTTAGTCGTGGTGTGCTATTCCAGCTGCCATACATCCGTCGCGAGGCTCTGCAGCCTCTTCTGCAGGCGGAAGATGGGCAACTGAACGAGATTTAGATCCGGCGCATTGTGATTACCGTTCCGTTCCGGTACTGGCCCGGCTCGAAACCACACCCCAAATACCTCGGCCTCCTTCGCAATTTCCACAGGGCTGCCTGAACTTTCAATTGTAAATCGATTGGGAGAGCCTTTCCAATACGGTGGTACTCTTGTAGGAAGTTGTTTTAAAAACATCAGTGCCTACAATTAAGGCTCTACACTGGGCCCTTTTTAAATTTTGACGGAGTGCTCTATTCATATCCAACCTATGTGCCCAAAGGGTGGCGCGTAAGACGTCATGATTTCGAAGAAACCTCGGTACACCAGGTACATATGGACCCGACAACCCATACCTGTTGGTTTGTTTCCGAGCAATCCTCCCAAGTTTGTGCATCAATTAGACGGCGTCCGCTGCTACTACCTTTATGTAGTTGCTAAACAGCAACTGTTTAATTTCGATTTTACACCGAATTCTTTAAATTCAAAATATTTAAAGAATTAAAAACTTTTAATTCTTCAATTTGTATTCGAAATATTAAAATTATATATTTTGTACTATAATTGGTTATACATGTAAAATAAAAATTGAAATGTGATTTATTTATTAACATTAACCCATACTTAAATTTTAGCACAAATCGAATAACTTTTCAGTAAACACAGCCACTACCGTGTTACAGGAAGACCTGCCTACCCCTTAAGCCTTCTAGTTATTCTTGTGGGTCCATTACTCTGGAAATTAATGTCGAAAAAGTACATAAACTCTTCTGTACTGAGGGTGCAATATCTTACAGTTTGGATTTATCGCTTATTTTTCAATTCTTTATTACCAGAAATAATAACATGTTATTGTTATATTTATTATATATCTATGTACTTTTCTTATGGTAATATTTGACTCGCCGATTTTACATGTACTGGTTAAGTTTATTAAAAATTACGTCAATATTCTTTTATTATCTTTTTTATAAAAAACTCAGGCATCTTGAAGAAACACAGAAAGAATAAAAATGATAATACTAGAATTTTTATTGTCTATAATTTTTTTTTAGCCTCTGATGCCACCGTTAAGTACTGCTTCAGATGATGAGATGAAATGGCAATTCTTTAGCGTGTGGAAATGCCTGACTGAGAATCGAAATTCTCGGCTTTTCATTTCTTCCAGATAAAAAGCCGAGACGCTACTACTCTCGCACCACGGAAACCGGTATAGTCTGCAATATATCTGTATTATTATAAAAAATAATACTGGGCGAGCGAAGCGACCTGTTTTAATTTCACTATTTTGCACTTGGTCTGCAGTTCGTGTTAGTGACACAGTTACAGCTGAACGAATATTCCTATTTTTATGAAAACGTTTAGTAATTTTCCTATTTAGGTATTAGGCGACATTTTTAAATTATGATGGTTTTTCTTAAAAATTTTCGTTTTAAAATGACGTTGCTATCTTTCTTTGATAACGTTAGAGAAGTGCAGAAGAGGAGAGTTCCCGCTACCAAGCCATCGCTACGATAGCTAAGCGATGGCTTAGCAACTTCTAAACTAGTGGTCTACCTATAACCCACAATTTCCCGTCTGCCTCTCAGCAGCATAGTATAAGATACTTCATTATTTCAACGTTTACTCGTATTTTTTTACTCAGCTATAAGTTTAACCAGTATCAGATTTGTCTTTACCACTGTTCTCTTACAGACGTATAGTGTCGTAACTTTCTCATTTATTATTAAATAGTTTAATTAATTAACTATATTTCGATTAACTTAAATTTTCTCTTCGGACACTTTATAAAAAGAAAAAACAGATAACAAAATAATCTTGCGCAAGAAGACCGACTATTTGTATCCGACGCCTTTACTAATTCGCTGTCAGAAACAGACTAATTTTCAGAGTGCAATGGAATACGTACGTTCAATTAAGGAGTAGACTACATACAAGCGTAAAGTTTCAACTCGCTCACCACTATGACTCACCGCATAAGCATGTATAAAAAGCCACACCTCTACACAGTCAAATATTTTCGACTTTAAATTGAGCGTAACACACGAATGACTTAACCAACCTTCAGAAAATTTTCACATGCACAATTTCAAACACTCTACTACAGCATATATAAATTTCCATGAAATTGATTTAGTGGTTCTGGATATTTTCGAGCAACAAAACTTTATATACAGGCCTATATATACTCGTATATATGTTTATTATTATTATATATTTTATTATTATATATGTTTCGGCGTTATCATCGCCCGAAATATATAAGTGAACCCCATTTTAAGTGAAGTGTATTTTCCTACTTCTCATACCTCGAACGTAAAGAAAATTCATTTTCACCTCCCACTCACACCATTAGACCGAAAGTAATATCATAATTTCCTTCAAAAATTCAGAATAAAAACCTTTGAATGATAAAAAAAATTAAAAACTAAAATTAATGGGACTGTAATGGCAATAACTTCTCGTCAGTTATCAGTCAGAGATGTCTGGTGACTGACGAGAAGGCTTTCGACAAAAACGCTTTTGACATTACTAATGAATTAAAATTGTTTCTGGCCTAGATTGTACCTTCCATAACAAAATAAAACTTTAATTTTACTATACTTATATTTTTTTTCTATTTGCTCATTAAATTTCATTGTAGAGCTGAGTATATTAAATTCAGTACAGAATGAACTGTCTGCTGTTAACAAAACTACCAGTGTCTTATAATAAGTTAGTTTTATGAGAAAATGAATCCATAAGTTGAATAGTATCCAGTGTCAATTAAAAAAGTCTCTTTCATGAGCTTCCATCCCTAAAATTGTTTACTCTGGATGCTGTTTCATTAACTTAGGTTCTACGTATGAAAGGGATTTTTAAAAGCCCTTCAAACTGTAGTATTCAATATGATTAGAGTCGTTGTATCTTACAATAAGATCATAAACATCTTCCTTCTTTGCAAAAATAGACATTTTTGTATAAAAATTATATATAAATAAAGTAACGAAAAAATTAAAACGAAAAATTAAAAATTGTTATTAAAGATCCGAATACCGACTTTAAAGTAAGAACTTTTAATTATACAAAAAGGGTTTATTCAGAAGAGGATCGTAAATCAAGATCATTAAAAATGACTAAATATTGGGAGAAAGTAAAAGCTAAGAACTTAAGGCCAAAAGATCGGCAAAAAAGACTTGAATTATTCTGACTAAAGTGATCCTTTGCGGCCTTAAAAGTTAAAAAAATAAAGAAACACACACACACACACACACACACACACACACACACACACACATTCGCGCGCGTGTGTTTACATAACTGTTTCATATTTAAAGAAATCTTATTCTTATTTTTCTAAATATTAAAAATTACTTGAAGATATAAGAAATTTAAAAAAAAATCAGTTTCATATATAATTTGCAAGATAGTAAGAAAGTGTTAAACTACTGTATTTGATTTTTTAATCGAAATCATTTAAATTGCTGATTAGTTGTATATGTAGTAATCATCATGTTGGCTTCTAGATCACCGATGTATGTGGTTCGATCACCGAACGATGTATGTGGTTCGATTTCCGAAAAAAGTCCAAGTACTTTTTCACATTTTATCTATTCTTCGTTAAAGTACGTATAGAGTCAAAAGAGAGATTGTAAAAATAATATTAATAACTTTTTACATTTAGTTTTTATCATTAAAAAAAATACGGTTATTAAAGGATTACAGACACAACATAAATATTCTGTTTAATATGGTACACAACAATAAATATTTCCAGTAAATCCGAAAAAAAATGATAAAGTACTTGTTATTCATTTGTCAACACTTTTTATTGAATCGATTATTTACCAAGTGACGCCCCGTGCAGTAACTGCAAATACAGTTGAGCGTGTAAGCCTACGCTCAATAAATAGTACGACTTATTTATTTTCCTTTTCTGCATTACAAATTTTTCTTCCTATTGACATATTTGACCATTTACCTATATAGGTTGAATTATTTCTTAAAATACACTGATATCCGTGACCGTTATTTCTGTCTCAGTCTTTCATCCGCAAGGTCCTACGTTCGAATACTAGTCAGGTAGAATTTGAAGGCTGCAAAAAAGGGCTAAATTTTTTATACTCTACCAGATTTCATTCTATATTCTCATGTAAATATTTTGAGTTTTGTAGTGAATTAATCATTAACAAAAAATAAATAAACTAATAATAAAAAGAGAATTCTTAAATAGCTAATAAATCACCGTTTTATTTTCATAAAGCGTTGGAAATTTTGTTTAATTTTATGATTTATTATCTTCTTTTACCAAACATAAAAGTGAAATCAAATTTACATACTTTTATCATTTTTTTAATATTAATGAGTTTTTTTTTTTATCAATAATCTGGCTAATTTTATACATTTCTCAACTGCTTCATATTTTGACCCGACCTAAATGTTGAATTTAACTAAAACTAAGTGTTTCAATGAATTCATACTAAATGTTGAATGAAAATTCATTTAGTTTTTTCAATCAACAAATGAAAAAATAAATGTTTTTTTTTTCATTTCAATGAAACATCATTGATTTAAAATTTTATTTTCTCCTTAAATTGATTTTGTTTTATGTATCAATTTATCTTTTTTAACACCTTTATCTCTAAACGTTTTTTGTTAAGCTAAGTTAGTTAATCATTCTTATCTTGATATACGGTCAAGCATCATTATTCTTTGCACAAGATTCTGTAACAATTTTTATCTCCAAATTTCTTCATGATTTCTTTGAAATCCTCTTTGTATTTTTCTTTTTTAATTAAAACAATTGTTAATATTCTTTGCATCTTTGTAAACGGTATACTTCAACATGTTGTGTTCTATCTAGGTTAACGATGTATATACAAATGTAATTGTTATACCAGTTCCATCCATACTTCATAACTAAAGATATTATAGGAATATCAAAAACAATAATAATTTTTATAATAACAATTAATCTAAGTCCATTTTATAATATATAAATTTACAAAAAAAAAGTTTTTATAATTCACTACAGTTAAATTTCTCTAGTTAATGATGATTTTTACCTCTTATTTATAATATTAAATTTATTATTAATTACGTAAAATTAGTGAAATGATATGTGTGACTTGTAGACTTCTAAAACAATAATAATAGTAATAATTAATTGATATGCAAGATTAATTAGTTAAATTCATACTGTCATTTCACAATTACTTTATACAAATGTCAGTGATGACAATGGAAGACCGCTGTCACAAAATCTAAATTCTGTTCGTAGAAATTTGTAGATGACACATTTTCATATCCTCTGGTGAAAGGTTAATTAAATTTCACCGAATTTCTTTTGAATGTAATTGATTATGTAAATTAATTATTTCTTTATGAATTCATTAATTACTAGAATAATTGAATTATTTCTTTTATTGTTGATTACAAAACGTTTATAGTTTTATTTATAACTTTGTTTCAGTTTATTTTATAATAAAAGAGTGAATGTGGGATTAAAGAGAAGAAAATTATTAATACTTCATTCATTGTAATAACTATTCAGTAACAAACAGTATAGAGTAGAATGTGTAATCCAATCTCTCAATCGGTCATTATAGAATTACCACTACATTAACTGCACGGCGTTTGGTATATGGTTTATTTTCCTAAGACTTTGTGTAATAAAATTCCCCGAATGTAATTTATTTTATCCCTGTAAAAAAAAATAATAGATTCCAGCAACGACTTCTATGATAATTTATTTATGCCTGTAATTTTGTATTCTTAACAACACGAAATGCTTTTCAAACAAAAAAAAATCATTCATCTCTAGAAATTAGTGGAAGTAAAAAGGAGTAATAATTGATTCATATTTATTTAAATTTACGATTATTTGTAATTTATCACTTTGAAGCTAGCGTGTTATAAAAGGTAATTATCACCAGCCAACTTGCTCCCACATGTTCTTTTGAATTTCTAACTTTCAACCAACCAATGATTTTTTTTGTTTTCGTTTCTGTAAAATGCTATTAGTTAATAAATTTTTAAAAGTTGCCAGAAATATTTTCATTTGTGTCTAATCGTAAAAGTTGTCAATTATTTTTACCCGCTGTAAAGATTAGAAATTATTCTTTACTAAGCTTTGTGATTTTTTCTAAAGATGGTTATGGACGAAACAGTTTCTTTTAAAGGTGATGTTGTTAGCGATACGTGTGTCATAATTATTATTTTGATATTCTTTTCTATTTCTATTTCTTTAAAAAAAGACCAAATTCCAATTTGGGGTTATGGTGTGACCATTCTCCTTCAAATTTTTTTATATCTTTTGGTACAATTTTGTATAACTGAGTATGATTTACTCATGATTACGATGCAAATAATTTTTGATTTGGGCAAGGAAAAAACACCGTGATTATAATATGTGCTAGTGTTCTCAGTTTTTAAAACGTAATTTTAGGAAAATTTCATAAGAAACCTTTTTTTTTCTGTTTCAGAAAGTAAATTACCTCTGAAGTAATTACCGTCAGGTATTACTTCAGAGGATGAATGAGGATGATATGTATGAGTGTAAATGAAGTGTATCCTAGCACAATCTCAGGTCGACCATTTCTGAGATGTGTGGTTAATTGAAACCGAACCACCAAAGAACACCGGTATCTACGACCTAGTATTCAAATCCGTATAGAAGTAACTGCCCTTATTAGGATTTGAACGTTGAACTCACGACTTTGAAATCTGCTGATTTACGAAGATGTGTTCACTACTAGACCAACCCGGTGGGTTCATAAGAATGCTACCTATCGGTACCATGATTCGACTTCGGGAAAATTTCGACATATTTTCGCGTTTCACATCCCCCAGACCCCAAAACCACGTCAGTCCAAAAGTTTATATATATATATATATGTGTGTGTGTGTGTGTGTGTGTGTGTGTGTGTGTGTGTGTGTGTGTGTGTGTGTGTGTGTGTGTGTGTGTGTGTGTGTGTGTGTGTGTGTGTGTGTGTGTGTGTGTGTGTGTGTGTGTATTTCACCCTCTTGGTGATCTAACGTAAGTTTTAATATATAATATGGGTAATGTAGGCCTATTGTATTACAAATGATTTTCTCAGCATCACTTTTGTTACATTTATACATGTTTTTAAATAAAACTCTCTGACAACAATTTCTTTTTTTATCAATACTAAGAGAAACCTAGAATCTTCCAATAATCCTGAAATAGGTGTGTTGTCAAACAGTTCAGGAAAAATCATAATGAAGTCTTGATAAATTTAGCAATAGCTTGTAGTCTAATGAGAAAACGTAGTGTCCGTAAAACATGGAAAGTTAATACGAGCTCGTACAATCCAAGTTCGCCTACTCCTATTTTTCGCCGGTGAAATCTACCTCCGCTTTCCTGCGTGCCGAAAGAAATTTTGTTCAATTAACAATTAACAGATTGTATTTTTAATATTGTGGAGTGAATAGTAATACGCACCTTGATCGGTGATAAAATTTAGTTGTTTAACTTACTAGTTCTTATTAACAATTTAATTTTTAATAATACTGTTTAATTATTAAACTACCATTAGTAAATAACTTTAATAAATCATTAATTGTTTCATTACAAAAAATATGCGTTAAGTACGACTGTACTTCCCATCTTTGTAAAACTTTCAAACTTATACACAAATTCAAACAATATGAGATTTGGTTCGGTTTACCGTTTAAAAAGCTTTATAAGTTTATCGTAATTATTAAATATTAAACGAAGTAGATGTAATAACACAACGTATCGTAAGTCGAATTTATTATTCAATTATATATTTACTGAAGGGATTTCAAAACTTTTTAAGACGGGTTGTAGTAAGAACCGTGCTAACGGAAATTACAAATATATTCCATAATTAGATCGAAAAAATCTTTGAGAGAACATATTGCAGTTACTAGAAAGCGATTTATTACAAGACTGCCCAAAAAGGAGAGTATTGTATTTAGAGTGTATGTTTATTCCACTGTAGCAGTTCAACGGCTGAACTGATTTACATGTATGATATCGCGTTGGAATCTTTACGTTATGTTCATCTTTACGTTATGTTCATAGGCTATATATATATATATATATATATATAAAGATTAATGTTTGTTTTTCTTGTATGCGTTCCTATATCATTCATTCGATTGCGAAGAAACTTTGGTGAGTTCTGTGTACGCCCACGAAGGTTTCTGAATTAGTTTGGACCAGCTAGGTGGAACTGGGGTTGAGATATTTCGAAAAATTATATTTTTGTTCCGATTTGGTTCATATTCAGAAATACATATTAATTACGTGAAAAGAAATTTTTTTTCAAAAAATATACCCGTCAGATGGCGCCGGTGTCAAGATATTTACGATAAACAATTAAATATACAAACAGATTTTCTTCTTCTGTATATATAAAACGCATCGTTCGTATGTGTGTCTGCTATAGACTAAAAGGTTTCTGGCAGATTTACGCGCGGGGTTTTTCAAAATAGATTGTGTTGTTCAGAGAAGGTTTAAAGTTATTGAAATCCTTGATCGGACCAGTAGAAAAAAAGTTAGGGGTATTTTGAACCGACTACTCTGTTTAGAGAGTAGTTTGAATTAAATCCGATAGGTACTACTGTTTTGACGATTGAATTTATTTACATTCTGAGTTTTATAAAGTGAAAGGTTAAATTTTGCGAAGTTCCGTAATGTTCTGTAAGTTTCTTAATGTTCAGTATTAAATGTGATGATTTTGCAATCATATCTCTTTTCGTTAAAATTTTATTTTCCACTGACTACTGTGTTTAGAGAATGGTTTGAGTTAAATATGATAGAGAGTGCAGTTGTTTTGCCGATTGGGTTTATTTACATTTTGACTTTTATTAAGTGAAAGGTTAATTTTTGTGAAGTTCCGTAATGTTCAGGTTTTTAATGTTTTATCAAACTTTATTTAGTGTTCATTTAATTTCTATATATACTCAAATCTAGCAATAGCGAAGCATTGCCGGATGTGCTGATATATACGTATTAGTAGAGATTTACCGGTTGAAACACAAATTTTAATGAATTGAATTAATGAACTGTGAACTATGAGCCTCTATCACTGTGTGAGCTGGGTTTGAAATGAAAGATTCCAATCAGTAGACTTAATAATATACAAAAATAATGGAATTAAATTTACATTAAATAAAATTAAATATTCTAATATTAAATAGATTTAGAAAATTTCTGTTTAATAATAATGGGCTTCCCGAATGGGACTAGAGTGGTAAGATGTTGCGAGCACCACGTGCCAGGCTAGACCAATCAACATCAGTACCCGGTAACAAACGGGTTGCCCCTAAGGCGCTGTTTTGGGAGGTGCAAGAGGATGTTCTTATAATATCTCTCATACAATCTTCCGATTTTCAAAATTCAAACGGAGCATTTGTTAGTAGGTTGAAGGCTAAATTTTTCATGTATCAGGTACACTCTCGATTTTACAGATTACGGTTATTCGGAAATATCTTCGCAACCGAATCTTCGCAACCGATCGTCCGGTTCTCAAAATATTTGCTAGTATTTGCCGGTATTTGCTAGTATAATACAAAATCACGATAGAACCAAACCAGAACAAAAGACAGTGTTTGTCAGCAATGTTTTTGCTGGCAGTCGTGTTTTTTTTTTAATATTTATATCTTGTTTAATATTTAATAATTTTAAAATAAAAAGAATAACATATACATATCGATTTTATGTGTCAAATTCCTTTTGCTTATTTTTTGGTTTTTATTCGTTAGTTTTTTTAATTTTGTTTTGAAGACATTTATTTAACTTTATTAATCATGAACGGTTTTACTTGTCTTTGTATTGATTATACATTTAGAAACTTTAAATATTTTAAGTTCACTACATTGTTAAGAAGTTGTAGTTTATAAGTTTTATTAATACCCTTGAGAGGAAATGTCACGCGAAGCGTTATCAATCAATAAAAAGTGCCATCAGAAACATTTTAATATTCGCTCGATTTACCTCTAGGCTAATTACATTTTTTATAATATTTTTATTTTTTTATTAATATTTTTCTTTTTAATATTTTTATTTTTATTTTAAATTTTATTAAAATAATATTGTGGTCGATTAATTTAACTTTTACTTTGTCAAAACATGAAGTAAAAATGTTTTTAATTTTTTTTATTTAAAATACAAGTTGACTGTATAAAACAATTTTTGTTTATTTAAAATATAGACTTTTCCATTTTTTGAGATGCTATCTGCTTGATGTAAACGTCTAACCTATTTAATCTATTATATTTAGCAGCTAGTACTGAATTAGCTTAAATTAAATTTTCGTTAAATAATTTTGATTATTTTTAGAGCAAAGCTTACTATTTTTTGTTATTATTTTTGTTTTAATAGTTCATTATATATTTTCTCCTACATTGCCTTACCGTTTTTAACAGGAATAGGGTATTGAAGTTTAGGAACCTTTTACCTTGACCTTGTTATTAATAATTAATTAAATAGTCCTTTATCTTTTAATAAAATAAAGAAAGAAATTGGTTTTACATTTTTTATTTTATGGTTAACACATATTTATTTTTGATGATGAAGAATGAAAATAAGATATTATTTTATATATTGAGTAATTCAATTTTTTAATTTGGAACTGTAGTATATTAAAAAAGTAGTGTATTGCTATTGCTAAAAAAAATATTACCCCACCCGTTTATTTTTTTGTTTCTCAACATATTGAAGTGTTTTCAATTAAAAAATTTAAATCTTTGTTACAATATTGTGTAATATGTATGAAAATGTGTTACTATCATTTCTTTTTAAATCTCGGGAAAATCTAATGTAAATTTTGTAACGGAATCATAAATGTTAGAAAATTTAAAAAGAATAAAAATTACTATATTACATACACTACAACATACTTGAGGGATTAGATTAATATTGATGGCGTGCTATATCTCGTAGAAGAATTTTACTGGCAGAAAATTTTATTCATGCGTATTTTTTAGCTTATAAGGTATTATAATTAAAAAGAATATATAAATAGAAATGCTTTAACAGCATTATTGAAAAATTAATTAAAAAAAAAAAAAGAAAAAGATTTAAGTGTTCTCCCTAGAAATTAAATTTTAATGAATTTTCTCATTTTTTATCCTTTTCTACGTCTACCGTAGATTTATTTTCTTCTTTTTTATAAATGATGAGCGGTTTCGAAAAATACTGGCCTTCTATTTATCTATATCTATGTAGGAACTAAATTTAAATATTGTGTTTTAAAATAATTCATTTGTTTGAATTTCTGGAAGTACTGTCTCTCCCCCGTATATTTCCTGATTTCTATTACATACTATTTTATCACCATTTAAATTTTTTTTAAATATTCCTGTACTTATTAATCATATTTGTTTTGAAAATGTTTCATTAGTTTTTAATGGACAAGATTATAAAATAAGTAACCAGCTAGAGTAGCCAGAACCTGGACCCTCAGGGCCCAGGTCAGCCCAGGCGAACCCCAGAGCCAACTCAGGAGCTACTTGGGGCCTCCCGGCCCCCAGGGGCGCAGGGCTCGCTTCGCTCACCATTCCCGTGTACTCAGAGTGCTTGACCTTCAAACAGTCATGACTGTATTCTCATTTTAGTTTTTGACTTATTATAATATTTTTAATCTCCTAATGATAGTTTGAAAAATCCGAAAGATCTTGAGAAAATACATCTTTTTTGCTTGTGAGGTAATAAAAAATAATTTTTGAATTATTTTTTATTAGTAATTAAAGAATTCAGACTTTATAGAAAACTGAAAAAGAAACTACGAGTAAATTACAAAAGATAGAATAACAGTAGCTAAGGTAACTAAAGTACACATACCTTTAACGACAAATAATTCATAATTTATTATTTGCCATGGTGGTAGAAATATAATAATGAATTAAAAGGAATTTTCCCCCTTAATAATTAATCTTTAATTTACAACTTCACTCTCCTTGGGGGCGAAGAAATAATGAATATTTTTAATATTTTAACTTTAAAGGGTGCTAGGCCCTTGGTCTTTGTCTCAAAACCTTTCATGGTATACTAGGAATGTAACCTGAAAATTTAAAAGTAATCGATCGGTTGGTTCTTTGAGATGAAATATATCTAACAACCTTCTAGTTATGCCAAGAAGTAAAAATTTGGTTGCGATTGATCGAGTAGTTTTTATTCTGAACATACAAAAACCCTTTTCCTCTTTATGTAATAATACACATAAAAACAGTAGCTAGGGTAGAATAATTTTCAATTTTTTTATCTCTGTAGCGAGGGTTAGTTTTTAGGCTGTATATAAATTATAGGAAATTTCAGAAAGAGCTTTGTCAGCTTTTTTTTGTCGTGCGTACTGTTTATTCTGTATGAAAAAGTGTTAATGAGAAATTAATTAATTTCTCTTCTGTTTATAGTGTTAAACCTTTTGTAAAGTATTCATAAAAATGAATTAAAGTGTTGCCTTTTATTACTTTGCTGATAATAACACCCTGCTGCTTTTCAAGTAGCTAATATATTTTATAAAATTTTCATGTGGCGTGGGATAAAATTTTCTTTAGTGTTTTCCCACATAAATCCAACTTTAATCTTTCCATTATTTTACTGTTAAATTCCCCTTCTTTTAAAACTCTATCTTAGATTTAGTTTCATATCGTATAACGTTACGGGTATTTTATTACACGTTAATAAAATATATTTCTCGAATGTTTTGCTTCGAAGAATTTGGACGTTAACGTTCTTAATTTACGATACATACTGTAATAATTAAATCACATTTCCTTTTTAATTTCCATTCTTTTAATTGTATAATTTCTTTTTTTTTAATTGTAGTTTTCATATAAATCTTCATATTTGTTAGAATTTTTGTCTTATCGAAATTTTTGACATTAAAATATTAATATGTATACTGTAATGGTAATAAATAATGTATTATAAAAGACAAAAATTGTGTAGTTACATATTTTATAAATAATTCATTAATTATTATCCTGAGTGTCATTGTTTGGCCGAAGAAACATCCGTTTATTAGAAAAAGAATTTTGCAGAAACAAAATATAATAAGCAATATTAATAACTGTAACATGGTTCAAAGCAGATGTTTTAAGATATGGTTTTATGAAGCTAAATATATTTTAATCATGTTTTTGACTGCTATGAATATTTTAGAATAAATAAATCCATAAAATAACTTATTTTTTGTTACATACGAGGTTTTTGCTAGCATCCTGAATACCATTTATTAGTTATTATTGAGTATTTTAATAGTATTTACTATGATTGATATCTAAATACAAATCTGTATAAATAAAAATGTAAATGTTTGTTTGTTCAAAATCTTAACTCCGAAAGTTCTTCACCGACTGCATTGAAATTTTCACACAACGTTGCATTTGAATATGCACATGTTTTTATATGCTACTATTTATATACCTAAGATGTCACACCTGAGACAGGTAAAAAAATGCTTTTTTTTAAAAACAACGCTATCTGTTGGATGTAAAAGCAACACTCGCTACACTAAATATTTTACAATTCCATTTCAATGTTTCCTATGTGTGTCCGCAATAAAGTAAAAAACTCTAAGACCGATTTACGCACGTGGAAAAAGGGAGAAAGAGAATAAGGGGAAAATGGAAAAAGGGAAAAGAGGAAAATGGAAAAAAAGGAAAATGGAAAAAAAGGAGAAAGGAAAAACGGCAAAAGAAGAAAATATAAAAGGGAGAATGGAGAAAGAGAAAAAGGAAATGGAAAGACAGTTGGGAGAAGGAAAGGGAAATGGGGAAATTTGGAAAAGGAAAGGGGGAAATGGAGAAAGGGAAAAGGAATATGGTAAAATTAATATAGGAAAAAGGAAATGGGAAAAGTGGAAAAAAGGAAAGGGCGAAAGGAATAAGGGTAAAAGTGAAAAGGGAAAAAAGGGCAAAATGTATATTACATTTTTGTAACTCGGTAATATTAATTTTTTTAATGTTTTATCAAACGTTCAGTTGTGTTCGTTTAATCTATACTAATCTAGCGTTCATTTAATCTAACATATACTCAAATCTAGCAATAGCGAAGCATTGCTAGAAAGATAATTCTTTCGTTTACAGTTATCACTGTAGATTTTTGGTTTATTTTTAAAAAAAGTAGGTATGCTAACTTTTGATATAAGTAAATATTAGTTTTTTTTTTTAATCAAGGTATTAAATTAAAATGATAAATAGAATGGTTATTGTTTGATATTAAACTGAGCCAGGAGAATTTCCTTAAATACAATAATTTATTCTGCTTAAAAAAATTCCCTTATGACAACAGCTTTGTTTAAACTGAAACGGGCTTAAAAGATGAGAAAAAGCGGAGTGAAAATATTTTTCATAACTGTTTTTTTACGATGAAAGATAATCGATATCAACTCTTTAAAAACGGCATTGATGCATTTTTACTTTTTTTTCATTTTAGATCTTACTCGGTAAGCCTTAACTGTGTTTATTTGCTTCCTTTGAAAATATTCGAATAAAATATAATATTTTGAATTTAACTTTTTTTCTGAATACTATTGACGTTTATTAAACGGTTTAAATGTGAACTAAATTAGAAGTATCATCGACAATAATTATATCTTATTTATAAATATTACTTTTTCGAACAGGGATTGTTCGATATAATAAAAAATTACGAAATGTAATACGTATTTACACTTGCACCTGATCTTGAACAAGCAATGGCAACGTGGTTGCAAAGTTTTTTAAGGTGTATTTACCCGACCCACCGGGTTGATCTGGCAGTGAACTCATCGCCAATCAGCTGAAGCCAAGAGTTCTAAGATTCAAATCCCAGTAAAGGCAGCTACTTTTATACGGATTTGAATACTAGATCGTAGATACCCGTTGTTCTTTGGTTGTTGGGTTTCAATTAACCACACATCTCTCAGGAACGGTCGAACTGAGACTGTACAAGACTACACTTCATTTACATTCATACATATCATCCTCATTCATCCTATTAAGTAATAGGTTACGATGGTTCCAGAGGATAAACAGGAAAATAAAGGAAGGACCTATTAAACCTTCCGTAACCCTAAGTATAAAACCCATTAGGATTACTGAGAACCCTACGGCTTTGGGTTAGAAGCGTACCAGTTAGGGGAAAATGGTATCTACACCCATAAGTACATACTGACCTCGTAGCGGAAGACACCTACCATGTGACAGTTGCGGTCGCCACGCCACACCTCCCCCTTCCGTACCTAATTCTTATGAGCTTTACCAAAGTTCATCTTCAAAACTTCGGCAAAACTCTCGGCCTTTCTTGTCTTAGTCAGTATGCTACTGATGCGAATGCCACATGTGATAGTCCCATCAGTAAACTACTATCCCTAAAAAACAACAAAACTAAAAACAATACATATATTACGAAGTCTCAGTAAACAAATAAGGAAAGGAACTGAAATCCACTACCTACCCGAATGCAAAATAAGTGAGTTCAACAAGTAATTAACGAACAACAAAAACTTTGCGCAAACGAATCGGGACAAATTCCATAATTATTCGTTCACCAGTCCCGTAGACATTAAACATTATATACAACCCAGTACATACAGAGTTACGCCAATTTCTTTTGTTTTATTTTTGAACTAAACGAACCTCGAAATTTCCAAAATCTATAAATCGGGAATTGTAATATACAATAACAGTTATTCTGTATTATTATTACTAATAATATATACTATTATAATACACTATTATTATTTATTACTTTATTTTTATTATTATTACTTATGGTAATATATGTTTCTTCTAACTTTATAACGCTTGATATTATAAAAAAATACAAATCGAAATCTTTTATATAAATAGATGAGTAATACATTTTTTTTTAATTTTATATAGAGAGGTTATGAAAGTTAAAGTAGCAGAAATACCTTAAAAGAATATTTCCTATAAATACACATTATTCTATGTTACTGTTCTATGTTACTCATTTTGTAACATTTCTAAAATGAAGAATAGTTTTTAATGACTCAAAAATAGAAATAATCATAAAAAATAATTTTCCTGATATTTTTTTTAAATGATTAGGAAACGTGATTAATGATTAGGAAACACAAAAACATGTAATTTTAAATAAATCTACAATAATGTGTGGAAACTGGTAGTGAAAAAAATCAAAAGAAACTCAAAGAACCTCAGCTGTCATTAAACTCAAATTTTTAATTTTCCTGACTAAGGTATTCTTTTAATTATTCCATTAAAGGTAATTTCATTATGATAGTGAAGTTATCACTATCAAATTCTTTTAAATTAAGAGTTTTTTTTTTTTATTTATAAAAAAAAACAAAATAAATATTATTTAGTATTGTTATGTTCTTCAAAACACTACTTTTGATAAAATTTGTCCAACATGGATTGAACTAGCAATTAATTTTTTCATTTCTGAAAAGTCATAAAAAAAGGGATTCTCAATTCGACACATTGTTGCTTTGCCTTTTCTATTCTTATTCTTAACCAAATAGTCGGACTTCAGGATATATATACGATATATATATATATATATATCGTATGTATATAATTAACATTATGATAATGTTAAAATCATATATATTTATATATATATATATATATATATATATATATATATATATATATATATATATATATATCGTTGCATATAATCAATTACATACGTGCTTTTTAATTTTTAGAGTAAATTACTTTTGGTTTTTTTTAAGTTTCATTTCATTAAAAAGAAAATTTTTCGAACAAAAATAGATTGTTAACATCGTTGCTTAACTTTGAGTATTTATACGATAATGATGTATAGTTTACTCCGATATTCAGAAGAACTTGCAAACAAATACAAATTTTTGGTCGGCCTAAAACTAGCCGATGAAAATGAAGACAAACGTAAGATAAAAATAATTTTTCATAATTTTAAATTTCGACTTTTCAGATCAGAACAAAACTATGAAATAGTAATCTTTAGGCAGTTTTCACGTCCTTCTACGAAGTAAAGAAAAGTATTTTGTGATCGCAAAAGAATTTCGGTTTTCAGATTTCAACGGAAATATCCATTTCGATCATCCTTTAATCCATCGTGAGTAGTTTCGGCGATGTCCGTACGTACGTATGTATGTCACGTAACTAAAAAACGATTAGCCGTAGGATGTTTAAATTTTGGATTTAGGAACATCTAACAGTGCACATCCCCTTTTGATTGCAATAGAATGGATACAAAGTGTCCAAAAATGCCTAAATCCAAAAAAATTAGATTTGGTCTTTTTCCTAACTGCAGTAATAATAAGCACTCATTGAGAGCTTTATCAACTATATATCATTATAGTTATAGCTAAATAAAATTTTTATTAATTAAATTTTTGGATCTTACAAGGGGAATCAGTTTGAATCAGGCTTAATCTCCTTTTTTTAAGGTTTTAATTTAAATACATTGATTTATTAATAATTATTAATCTCCGATGTAAAAACATTTTTACAATAAATATTAATTCAGTAACAATAAAAAAATAAATATTAAAAAACATCAGAAGTTATTAGTGAAATAAAATTTTATATAATTTTCATTTACTTCAAAAATATTTAGGTTTAGTCGGTAGAGCGCAGAAACACTTACGCACTTTAATATTACAACCTTGCGGAACCTTTGGCGAGTTTGGCACTGCCTCTTATTGGGCGTACCTAACTGATATTCCCCCTCCTACTAAGTAAAATATTTTATGTGCAGTATGTACAGCACTAACCCACCGGGTTGGTCTAGTGGTTAATGCGTCTTCTCAAATCAGCTGATTTGGAAGTCGAGAGTTACAGCGTTCAAGTCCTAGTAAAGCCTGTTTTTTACACGGATTTGAATGCTAGATCGTGGATACCGGTGTTCTGTGGTGGTTGGGTTTCAATTAACCACACATCTCAGGTATGGTCGAACTGAGAATGCACAAGACTACACCACTTCATTTACACTCATACATATCATCCTCATTCATCTTCAAAGAATTATCTAAACGGTAGTTACCGGAGGCACAAAAATATGTACAGCACTATAATGATATTGATTTAGACATTAATTTCTAATATTTTTATTCAAAAACTCCTTGATATCTTTAAACAAGATTGCTTAGTTATTAAAAATAAAACTGTATTTGAGGAATATAAAATAACTTTCCTTTTTTGGTTTTGATTTTTGTTGCTTAATGAACACCTTCTCACTTGTTTCTTTGCAGTTTTCTTTCTTGGTTTATATTCTTCGAAGATCATAATTTTAGTTTTAAAGATGTGTGTTTAAATCTTTGTTTTTTGTTTTTTGCTTTATTCTTTTTTTTTCTCTATAGAATGAATACTTTAGAATACATGATATTCATTCTATAAATGAAAAATAAAAAAATGATAAATAAAAATATTTATCCAAATATTTTTTGTCCCCTCATATTACTTTAAATAATTGTACATAAGTTTTCTTATCAGGTTATCAAAATGGACATACCAGTTTTAAAAATAATAATAAATGGTAATTTCGCGAAAAAAAATTATGTATGGAAAATCGTCAATTCAAAAACGCTCACATTATCAGAGGGTAGTGAAAATAAGTACATTAGATATTCTGACATATTTTTAGAATCTTTCTTTGGGTTTCACATTACACAGTGAAATAAAGATTAATAAAGTCTCTAGTTTTGAAGAAAAATTGTCATAATGAAATGAAGCTGCAGACATAACAGTTGTTCATTAAGTTGTTCATAAGGTCTATTAATGGTTTTTTAAAACTATTTTAATGCAAATTATTAAACTCATTGTAAAGATGTGTAGCACTAATTTTGATATCGTTTTTAAAATAAATAAGAGCTATTGGATTATCTATTCATAAAATGTTTATAAACTTTAAATGATATATTTATTTTTAATTAAAAAATAAATCAATTAAAATTACATCCATTTAAATTTTTTTATTTATTTCTTATAAAATTTAATAATATAAAATTAATAAATATTTATTTTATAAGATTATAGTTTTTTTTTTTTGTATATATGTATAATATATTTATTTATTTATATTTAAAAATAGATTGTGGAATAAACTTTAGGGTACATTTTATTCTATAAAAAAGTTAAAAAGTTTATAAAGGTATAATTAACATCTGTAAACATAAATCTTAAAAGATGTAATGGAAATCTATCATAAGATTCGTGGTATTTCTTCTCTCAAAAAAATATTCAAAAACATGCGTGGAGCTATTTTATAAACCAGCCTGAGGAAGGTTCTCAGAAATCCATTTTCAAACGGAAGTGATTTAACATTATTTTCACAAACAATGGATTCTAAATTATAAAAAAATGTTAAAAATCATTTAGAAACAATGAAATCATATTGAATTAGCTTCAGGTGAAAAGGAATTATAGTAATGCATCTAATTTAGCTTTCTTTTGTAATAGATAATTTATTGGAACACTTTTTGGCCTCCTAAGTGTTGTATAAGAAGATTGCTGTTTAGGTTCTGATTGTTTTACAGTTAAATTACATTCATCTATCTTAGGTCTGCGTAGTTTCTTTCCCAGTTTTGTCGACTCGCAAATTACATTGAAAAGAGTACGTTGATCGTTTAGCCGTCTTGCAGCAGATTCTGCAATTGCATAATATTGTAGTGCTTCCGTTTTGTATCCTCTTTCAGTTTCTATTTGTGCAATTAAAATAGCTGCATTCCTAACCCAAATGTCGTTGTTTGCTTCTTTAGCAGACTCTAATGATAGCATTCCATACGCTCTAGCTTGTTGAATCTGTAAACGAATTTATTATTTGAATATAAAAAAAAATTGACTAGTTAGTCTATAAATAATTAAACAGACAAAAATTAGATAAAATGTTACTAAAGATATCGTTAACTAGTTTAACAATAGTTTAACTAGTTTACTAGTGTTATTAACTACTGGTCAACAAAATATCGTTATTTGTTTGTTACATAAATGTTAATATCCGAATCTAGGAGTATTGGTTCTATATATCTCGCACATTTTAGGTAGATTTCATAAGAAAGCTTATTTCATAAGAAAGATTTCATAAGAATGGGAAGATGTCGAATTTCACTTTCACATTCCCCCATACCCCAAAACCACAGTCAGTTATAATATATATATATTTCACTTTCTTGTGGAAACGATAACTGCCGTAATTTTGCGCCAATCACTTTCAAATGGATACATAAATTATAACGATTCAAAATCTCGGTCGAGTTCGGTAATGGGCAGAATCGCACCATGGAGGGGCTTCTTCGAAAAAAACAAAATATCGCTAGAACTGCTTTCTTTTAAGTAAAATATCGAATTCGTTTAAAGTTACTACTATTATTTTACGGGTAAGGTTCTAAAACATATCCAAATAAAGTTTTTGGTACCACCAACCAGGCCCAACGGGTGGAAAAAATAAGGTTTCGAAGACAAAATTCATATCTCCCTTATAGGCACTTGATTGGCACAATTTCGAATCGTTTAAAGTGGTTGTTAGTCCTCTAAACATTACCTGAAACTTTTCTCTGAAACAATTTTTTATATGACCAACCCTTACGGCAAGGGATAACACCAAAATGTCACTATAATTGTAAGAAGATGGGGTTTGTCGTATGCTAAACATGTGAATTTTTTTTTACATGCAACCATTGTCGTATTGAGTAAATTTGAAGTTTAAACTTCAAATTTCTTACCCTTTAAGTAGGGGATTTTTTCCACTCCCTGGGCCTGGTTGGTGGTATCAAAAAACTTAAAGTTTTAGGCCCTTATCTAAAAAATATTAGGAATTTTAAACGAATTCGATATTTTAATTAACTTAGCACCGGTGAAATCTACCTTCGCCATCCGGCTTGCCGAAAGGGATGTTTTTTTTTTAATTACCAACCTTTTTTGCAAGAAAAAAGCATTGTTAACTAATACAAAAATATTATACATGTAATCTCTACATACCTAAAATCTACTTCTTTTGGATTTTCTGGTGTAGTTTGCCGTAGACACGTCAGTCTTGAGATTACAACAGTAGTCAGCCTGAAATCTTGAGCTCCATTTTCTCTGGTTTCGTGGATATTTCCTGGTAAAAACTTCTTCATGCTCGTTACTAACATTTCCAAAATTGGTAGGGAAAAATTCGAATCTCTTTCTGGCCAATTTTTTTAACAATGATTCATTCTAGGTCTTTGTTGTTTCACTCACACAAGGCGCAGCAAAATTTAGTATATTCGATTTATAACAAAGTAACAGAATTATCACTTTCAGGTCTTCACAAATATGCCCCAAATATTTCTCATATTGAATCATATCTAACACAAATTTCATACTTTCTTCAGACTTTCATATGACTGTGCATATGACACGTGCTTTAAAAAGTTCAGTTATAAGTTCTTTGTATTACATGCCTTATGGTTTCCGTGGAAGTTGTTTACAACCTTTATAAAGATTTTCACGCAGCAGCTTAACAAACCTAACAGTCATTCAATCTATCAATCTATTTATCTTAACAATTATATTAATTATGTAACTTGTTTTTTAGAAAGTGAAATCCAGTCCCATCACGATCCATTGCTTCAAAGAATCTCTTTCTGGCCAATTTTTTTAACAATGATTCATTCTAGGTCTTTGTTGTTTCACTCACACAAGGAGCAGCAAAATTTAGTATATTCGATTTATAACAAAGTAACAGAATTATCACTTTCAGGTCTTCACAATATGCCCCAAATATTTCTCATATTGAATCATATCTAACACAAATTTCATACTTTCATATGACTGTGGTTAATACGTTAAAGATTTACTGAATTTTAAATTTATTAAAATTTACTAAAATTTATTCAGTTATTTATTCAAATAACTATTATATCTTTATGAATTAACTAAATAAATAATATATATAGGTTATTTGAATAAAATACCTTTTGAAAAGTTAAAAATTTACCCCCGAATCCTTATGACAAAGTTTTAAAAATATTTCCTTCATGATAACGTTTAATTAGAAAGAAAAACGATTTAAATAGTTTAGATAAATTATTCAAACTTCAATAAGAAATCTTTTACCCATTTTTTGTTAAAAAAATTAATTCCATATTCCCTTTAAATACCAAATGATATTAACAATCACATCTTTTGGTATAACTTACAAAAGTTAATACCTTTTTTCGGCGTATAAAGCCGAACGGAGACGTCAAAAGGTCGAGAAATCTTAGAGGAATCATTTTTGAACGGATAGCAAATACATTTGTAGAAAAATACAAGACTCAATTCGGACAATAAATAAAACTTGAGGTTATTTTCAAAATTTCTAAAACTGATTATCGAAGGAATTAAGAGTTCGAATTTAAATAGCATCAGGTATGGTTGAATTTTAATGTAGAAATAAAAAAAAAATATTTTTTTCAAAATAGTGCCTTTTAGATCAGATATGTTTAAATTTTGTAATCGTTTATTCTAGTCGGGTTCTCATGAGTTTTACCTGTTTTTTGTATTATTGAATTTATGCGTGACATGCTAAGCATATGACTAGAAAAAAATGAGTTTTCTTTATAAACAAATCCAATGATATAAATTTAAATTGGTACTCCAAAACGAAGTATGCGGCAGTCATTATTAGATATTTTTTATTTTTTATTAGGCGTGGTTAAATGTTTTAATAACTTATTGATAATTTAGAAAAGTATATTTATATTTTAGCTTACGTTAATTAAATATAAAAACTATTTTCATATATTTATTTTTTTTTTTACCCTGTTAAGTTTGAAGTAACATCTTCCAACTTCATGAAGTAAATGCGCTATTCTTCCTGGATTTGTTGTTTTCCTAAGAATATCCTTCCATGTCTTTGCAGCATTTACATAATTACCAGAGAGAGCATACGCTCGCCCTTGTAAATAGTTAGATCTAACTCCTAATTCTTCATCATCAATCTTTTCAGCTAATGATGAAATCCATTCATTGTATGTTTCTGCAGTATCGTAGTTTCCCATTTCAATTTGAGCCCTGTATAAACACAAAATTTAAAAATGAAATGTCGATGTTAGTTTTGGTTTGACAGTAAGTGGAGACAAAAATTAGAAAAAATTATTATTTTTTGTATATATTATTGTCATTTCATCTTAAATTAAAATTAGGTTATAAGAAATACTAAATAAAACTTTTAAAAGGTAATCAACCAAATATTACGAAGAATAGATTGCCAGTAAAAATTTAATTGCCACGTAAAATGTTTAGAAAAAAAAAATAAAGAAATTTTTCGAATAGATATTTATATTAAAAAGTAAATTAGAAACAAAACAAAGCCGATTGTAAAAGGACTCTAAAAATGTTAATAACAATAAACTCTAACAATAAACATTGGTGGTATGTAAAAATATATTACATTTGAAAATAAACTGGTAAAATGTATTCAAACTTAAGATCTCTAATGAAGATCTTGGAAAAAGATATTCCAAGGGACAAGACAGCTACCTAACATACTATTAGAAGTATGGTTGATTTTGGTACGGGTGTTTGGGGTTACACCTGTAGCTGTTCCTTATGATGGGTGTTTACCCCCCCTCTGAGTTAGATACCTAATTATATAAGTTGCATAAAGTAACTACAGCTGGAGATTCTATGTCAAATTATTATAAATAAATGTTAAATTATTATAAATTTATATAAAAGAAGTTATTAAAATATTGTGTTTAACATATTACTTGATAGGCTAAAACAATGTACTTGATTAGCATTTTTCACGCCTAATTATCATTATCAAATTAGAAGTATTCAGTAAAATTTATTAAAAAATTGAGTGAATTTCTGAAAAAGTCATTAGATATCTTTAAAATGTTAAGTTACTGTAATTTTATTTAAAAGTGAATAATTTAAAATAATGTATCTACATTTAGTATTATTTAAAAAAAAATTAATCTGTGCTTTTTTTAAATCTCTGATGATATTGATGTTACTGTAAAGCAGTTTTTTTAATGATTTCATTATTTACATGTGTTGGAGGATTGTTGTATGTATTCCCTACTATATTATATTTGTTTTTAGTTATGAATCAATAACAGAAACCTGTAAAGTATTGAGGAAACTGATTCGACATATCCATTGTACTCTTTAAGTTAATTAATTCTTAAGTTAATGGACTTGTTCAAACTTTGAATCTCAGTAATGATGAGTCATTCGCTGAAAAAAGATAAGCCTTACACGAACAAATAATTAAACACCTACTTACAATTAAAAATATGCACACAATGTTCATTCGTAAGCCCTGAAATGTTTTTGAGTTTGTTTGTTGAGTACTGCAGTCATTTTGATCAAAAGGTTCTTGGTTTTCTTATCTTCATATTAATATATACAACAATAATATTAATATATTAATATATTTACAATAAAATGTAAAATTAAATATTTAAAGCTTAATTTTTATTATTTTATTAATGAATTGAAATTAAACTAGACGGAATGAGAACAGCTCTTATGAAGATTTGATGCATCTTTAGAGGTCTAGAAATCTCATCTCATGAAATTTTTGATGAAATAATCATGTAATTGCCTAATTAAGGTAATTTTTATTGATCTATACTTTATTATCAATTTAAAAACTTTCATCCGATAAATGTTAAGACCTACGTAATGAATTTTCGTTACATATTATTTTACTGGTTAAGTGATCCATTTTGACAAACAGCAGCATGGTTTTAATTTTTTACTATAATTTTCTGTGCTTTCGTTAATCTGGAGTTAATAATAATAAATACGTTATCTTATTAAGTGTTATCTTTTTTTTTGTATAATTAAATATATATTTTTAATAATACTTATATAATTACTTTAATATGTAATAATAAATTTCTCCTTGAATTTGCATTTTATCTATTTCCAAAAGACCAGAATTTTGTAAACTATCCAAGTGCTTTGTAGCTGTTTCTAACAGTTTGGCTGGATTATTCATTGCTTCTAAATTTGTTATAATTTCTGTCCACTGAAATTTTTCATTTGGATCAAACTTCACGTTTTCGTTTCTTTGATAAAAGGATGGACCTTGTTTACTCCAAACCTGTATTGCAGAAAAAATTCATTAAATATAGTTAACATTTAACAGTTATTTAGATACAGATAATAGATATTATTAAATGTGCCTAGGTCAGTCAAATAAACCTAACTATATATAAACTTCACGTTCGGATGCATCTCTTAACTCATAAAGAGTTAATAGATGTTTGGAGGTAGACACTAGACACCAATAGGGGATGCATCTCATTAATCAGTGCCCCTCATGCCAGAGCAAGATATTTCATTGTTCGTTGCGCATGGTATTATCGTGAAGTTTCTTATAATAAGGGCGTCATACCCTTTGTGAAAGGTTTCTTAATCTATTTCGATGAGAAATAATTTATTACATCAAACAGTCACAAAATGTGATGAGACAAGCAGTTTAACTATACTCTCAAACTGAAAAGTGAATTTGTTTTGTCAATAGGCATAAGGGACGAATACTGATCTCTTATGTAGAAAAATTTCCGCTAGAAAAGTCTTCTAGCGGAAATGCGTATTGCTCGTCAATTTTCTGACAAGAACGTCAGAATATGAATAAGGCGCGCTATTCCCACTAGGAAAATCAGATTGGCTGTCATGCAAGTCAACATCACTTCTCACTCAGCTATCAGCATTCAGGATAAAATGGACCAAATTTACTAAAAAACCTTAAATAGTAGCAAAAAAGTACAGATTTACCCTTCTGCCTTATTTTTTTTTTGAGGGCCTTTGAAGAAGGCACTGGAAGGACATCCATCCAAGAGCGATAAGGAAATAGTTCGTTGCGACTGTCTCGTGACACAAATTCAAATATTTTCTAAATAATCCACACGATTCTCACTCGTTGGAAAAATGTGTAAACTTCGGATGTTTACACATCTGAATGCGTGTTTATGTTAGGATTTTTATTATGTTTTATATATATATATATATATATAAAACAAAAGTCCGGTGTATATTAGACTGGCCCTAATATATAGTTTCAATTAAATAAATTTACACGACTGGCATGACTAAGTAACCTAAGTGTGCAAGCTATTATGAAAGATTATGTTTAACTCAATACCCACTGGCGGTTCCGTTCATTGTTTAAAAAATACAA